>NW_004955405.1:41374944-41406746 GCF_000276665.1 Chinchilla lanigera
ACCGGGGCCCGGACGGCGCCCGGAGGACACCGGGCAGCCACGCACGGCCGCCCCGGGCCGCGAAGGCCCCGCCGCTCCGCCGCACCTGCATGTTAGGCACGAAGCCCTTCTTGATCCTCCAGCAGTTCTTGCTGAGCTTCTCCAGGAACTGCAGCTCATCGTTGTAGCTGCGACTCATGGCGGCGAACACTACAGAGCGCCCGGCCCGCTGTGGAGAAAAGCTGCCGCGCGGCCGCAGTCGCAGAGCACCCTCCAGAGCCACTGCGCAGGCGCAGGCGCAGGCGCAGGCGCAGGGAGGGGACGGCGAGCGCCGAGGCTCGAACTTCCTCGCACCGATCGCTTTCCTTTTGTTCGACTACCCTCTAACGTTGGCTTTCTTGGACCTTCATGAGCTGGTGTCGAGTAGGCTGCAGCCAAGTGCAAAGCTAAGCTAAGTCTGGGCGTTTTTTAGCGTGACCTAGGTATCTTTGCTTGAGAAAGTGCATTGGAGCCGCTCGCGAGGACACCTCGAATCTGGGGCAGATTGACTTTCACCGATGCAGAATGAATCTGCGCTTGCACAGCGCGCTGGAAAAGAGCACCCCAGAAGACAAACCAGGAATTCGAGCGTTTATTCCAACCGACACTCCGGGCTCCCGCTAAGGTCAGACATGGCCGTGAAAGGTGGTTCTCGGACACGAGCCAAGTCCCCACCACGAGTGTCGTCACTGTGTCCGGCCAGCACGGACTCATGAACATTTGTAAACGTGATGAGGATGGGCTCGCAGTCGGGTGGAGCGCCCTGTCCTCCCAGCCCAGCCTTTTCGGGGGGCCTCCAGGGTCACGTGTCACACACGCAAGCCGCTCACTCCTCGTGCAGGCGAGCGGAGTCCAGCCCTGTCTCCTAAGGGACAGCGGCTTCAGGATCGGGAAGACACGGGTTCCATCTCTCCGTGTGCCATTTACTAGCCGATTGCGACGAACTCCCCTCGCCTCTGCTTCTTCGCTTGCGCAAAGGATGGTAATTTTTCCTGGAGTGGTGCGAGAATGAACGCACGGATGCCCCTCAGTGCTCTGCAACCCGGCTCGCCCCTTGGTCAGCGCTCTGAGCCTCTGTCTTCGGGCCCGTTCTGGTCTGTGAGGCTGCAGGGGGAGTTCAGGCTGCTGTTGGTCTCTTACATTATCCGCAGAGCTCCCCTACCCGCTCCTCGGCCTCGGTTTCACCCCACTGCTTGCTGCTGTAACAGCATGAGCATCAGCCTTAGCTCTGAATTGGCCCGGCTGACTACTCTCCACCGCCGCTTCATGGAATCTTGGGGGCTGGGATGGGGGTCACCCTAAACTCGAGCAGATGATACAAGGTGACCACAGGAGAGATGAGAGTTCAGGAATTCCCTTTTAAAATCACATGTTGATCTCTGTACAACCTCAGATTTGTTTGTTTGTTTTACAACCTGAGCTTTTGTGAATGTTAAAATAAACTCACTTGCCTTTTCTCTAACTAAAAAATTTCAGAGCAGGACCTTTCTCAAAATACCAGTCTGACATTGGTAGAAAATGATTTTAATCAGACATAGGGGACAGTGACAGTGAACATAAAATGTAAAATCCAGCACGCAGGTAGAGAAAAAACTCTAAAGAAGGGAGCTGATATAAATACAGACTTAAGAGTTTTCACCCACCTGGTCAGAATCACATGCCAGACTCTTGTCCCCAGAATCTTATAAACACAGGCACACAGCTTCTACACACTCACACTGCAAGGCGTATCCCTCCGTACACAGCACACAGACCCCTGTTCAGCCTTTAGCCCAGGTGGCCTCGCTCCAGGTTCCTGGAGGCTCCAGAGAGCAAATTTTCTGTCTGTGCGATGCAGAAGGGCTTTCCAGTCCCACTGTTGCTGTCCTCCCCTCCCCATGGACAGGCGCTGTGGGATTAGGGCCAGGTACTTCCTGGGGAGGATGTGAATTGGCATCAAGGGGCTGGCTGCCTGGTCCCCTGTCTCCTTATCCGGTTCAGATCTCCCCAGCCATGGAAACTTGGCTGCTGTTTCGAGGACATTTCATATTTCAGGTTGGTGGAAATCAAAATGAACCCCTGAAAAAGACACAACAGTATGCATCAAATTTGGAGCAAGTCCTAAGGGGTAAGGGAGGGATGGCTTCTTTTCCCAGCCCCAAGGTGTCAAGTCTCCCCCAACTTCTGACCTCCCTGTGAATGGCTCAGAGGATTGGTGTAGCCAGTGTGACTTAAGCGGGGGTTGGGGGGGAGCTGGGAGATAGAGGGGTGCAGGGTAGTTTATAGGACCAGAGATTCCTTCAGAAACTTAAAAACCAAAAAAAGTGCCAAAAAGAAGGGGAATTAGAAGGTATTGTTAGTTAGTTAATAATGATTAGCTAGCAAACAGCTCTCAATAGATTCCTAAGCCCAAAGGTGAGTCCATTGACTGGGAGAACTGGAAGAGCGCACCTGTCCGTCTGGAAACTACCCGGGTCCCTTCACCTCTCTGCCTCTCACTGCCCTCATCTGGAAATGGGATTAATAATCCCAGCCTGACAGCTTGTTTTGTGGAGTAATAAAGTATGCTGGAGCATATCTTCCTGTACTGCAGAGTGAATAAACTTTGCTAAGTAAAATTGGATTTGGTCTGATTTTTAAACTTTTCCTTGTTAATTGCAAGCTTTAAGAGCTAAACATTTGGTTTGTAAAGTTCCTTGGGCTGGGAAAAAGCAAAGCAGAACAAAATAACAGAAAAACGAGCAAAACAGGAGGAGGCTTAATCTACTATGAGAAGAAATGGGTCAGTTAAGAGATTCAAAATTTTACCTCAAGAACTTCAATGTCTGAGTTGACCAATGAGACATTATATGGCCTGGGCAGGGGAAATCCTTGCTGCAATTTTGCTAAAATGCAGAAAAAGTCATAAGATAACTGGGCACTACTGGCAGACTTTTTACCAAGAGAAAAACAGGCATCTTTTTTTAGCAGTTTATCTTTTATCTTCATTGGTTTTTTTTTTTTTTTTTTTGGTTTTGGTTTTTCTCCGGTACTGGGAATCAAACTCACAACCTTGAGTTTGCCAGGCAGACGCTGTGTCGCTGAGCTAAATCCCCAGCCCCTATCTTTTATCTTCTTCCTCATTCTGTTTTGATTCTCTCTGACATGTCCCTAATATTTTCCTGGAAGAATTGTTGATCCATCTGTGTTCAGTAGAAATCTGCCTGCAATTGTGTGCATTAATGCTCCAGAACAATGCTGTTCTTTTTCGACTTACCCAATCTATATTTTGAAAATACCGAATGAGTGTGTCCTGAGAGCATTTCCGAATTTAATATAGAAAACATTTCAGCCAGGTGCAGTGCTGCATATCTCTAATCCCAGCACCAAAGGAGACTGAAGCAGGAGGACTGCAAGTTCAGTCCTGCCTGGGCAACTAGCGAGACTCCGTCTCAAAAACTGAAAAGGACTTGTGTGTAGCTTAGTGGTACAGCACCCCTGGGTTTGAGTCCCAGCACTGAAATGTAGTTCGTTTGTTTTTGTTAACTGAGCCAAACTCCAGAGGCTGTGGTTTGTACATCACTGCAGAGTGGGAGAGGCCTGGAATTGTCATCCTTGCGCGGGAACCACAAGCCTTCCCAGGCAGAATCATCTCATGTCCTGCTGGCCTGAAGGATGCTTTATTATTCTGTACTACTTAATTCAGCCAGAGTTGATGCTGAGTTTAAATAAGTACAGTTGCTTACAAGACGCAGGCCTGGGGTAACCAAGTTGCAGCCCTACTGTTGACAGTATTTACTGTAAATTCTGGCTCTGGCCTGGATTCTTAACAACACTGCGGCAGGACAGGCTTTGGAGTGGAGAGTCCCAAATAATCCCCACCGCTCAACCGACATCCGTGACATCATCTCCCAAGAGTCCCTTACTGTTGGCCAGGGGGAGGACTCCGAAGTGCAGAATGGAGGACAGGATATTCTCGAACCTCAAGACCTGCAATGAAGGAAAAAACTACTTCAGCTGCCCAATCAAAGCACTTTGAAAATACCACGCATGGGCCGGGGATACAGCTCAGTGGTACAAGTGCCTGCCTGGCAAGTGCAAGGTCCTGAGTTTGATTCTCGGTACCAAAAAAAAAAGAAAGAAAATACCATGCATGGTTTGACATGTCCTTTCCTGACCTCACCCAGGGAGCAAAAACCGCAGCTATCCCCAGGGATATGCTAGCTTTGTGGGAAACCACACTACGGGGTTTCCTGGCAATGTCTCCAGTTAGGATGGACATCTGCTTCCCTCTGTGCTGGGTCCCGGTGATGGCCAGTACACAGGGACCCTGGGGTGGCAGGGAATGCAGCAGCTTTGATACCTGGCAAGTCAACTGGCAGCCCTGCCTTTGAGTACTAGGAGCCTCACCCACAGGAGAGCCTTTGTGCTGTGTGAGGCTCTGAGGTCACCCACACCTCAGGACGCTCAGTTTATCCCTAGTCAACTGCAAGAGTTGGAGAGCCTAAGCGAAGGTCCAGGAACTAAAGATAAATGGACGACGGTGAACATCAGTGCATCCAGTGACACTTTCAGATCCTTCTCGGAGTTCAGCACCAAGAACCTCTGCAGCTCAGCAAGTAAGACTTTGAAGCTAGAATTCCCGGGTTTGCTTCTTAACCACTTGCTTTTAACCACTTGCTATGCGGTGTTGGGAAAGTTACTTAACCTCTCTGGGTCCCCACTTCCTCAACTATGAAGTGAAGAAAACAGTAGTAAGATTCTTGTGAATCTTCATCATCCTCATCACGTCATAGGGTGGTGGTCAGGGTTAAACAAGTTAATATTATGCAAAATGCCCGCCATCTGCCATCGCCACTTCCCCCCAGTATGCGATGGTCAGCGCATTCTGTGTTTGACGCTGAGCACTTCACTGAGGTCTTCCTGGAAGCCGTGGGCTCCTTCAGCCTTGTCTCTTGGGAACTAGGACCAGTGAGAAAGTCAGCCACACCTTCTCCTCGACTGCGTCGCCCACAGAACTGCTGCTCCTGGGGTGCTCACCAGCAGTGCCCAGGACAATGCCAGGGTCTTAGGCCTCAGTGTCTGGCTGGGACATGTGAATATTTCCCAGCTATGGGCCCTATTGCTCCTGGCGGCCAGTCATCCCAAACTGACAGTCCAGGTGCCCCTCTAAAATCGGATGAGCAGACAGATGTCTGGTTTGGCCTTCTGGCCAAGTTCTCTGACCTCCGGGCTACATTCCCTCCATCTACTCCTACCTTCTCCCTGTCTTCCCGTACCTACCGTCTCTGTGCACTACCTCGGGAGAGGCTGAGAGACTTACCAGAGTCATAGTCAGCAAATGGGACTTCTGTTTGGCCTCAGAGTTTATGTATGAAATATTACGAGATACCATCCCTTTATAGAGAGGTGATGATGACAGAAACAATTATTATGCACAGAACAACAGTGGCCATCGTTTACTGACTGCAGGCCAGGCAGCCAACGTGCCACGTGAGCCCCACGGCTAACGAACCATCCTGAGGTTCTTCTGATCTATTTTTCTCTATGGAGTAGTTCAGCACACACAACATATATGTGTTTGCTTGCTGTTTGCCCCCCGACCCGGGCACACTTGAGTACACCCTAGAACAGGTTTGCACACCGTGGCGCTGGTGACATTTTGGCACAGACCATTCTCCATGATGGGGGGCTGTCTTGTGCAGCATCCCTGGCCTGTGAGGCACCCTCTTCTTGCCCCAGGTCATGACAACTAAAATGTCTCCAGATGTTGCCAGATGTCGGGCTCACTGGGCCCTCGTTGAGAGCCACTGCCTGGACTGTACGTGGCAGGAAGCTCTGTCTCCGTTTGGGGCACAACAGCACCAGGCTGGGAAAGTTCTTGCCAGTGAATGAGTGGCAGCGTGAATCAGCATTTACTGGGCTGAGCATGCCCGAGGCACTGTTGCATAGGCATTGTGACACCAAGGCCCGGCACGAAACTTCTCCATGCTACAGCCAGCCAAGTAGTGATGTGGCTGATCCTGAAGCTCGAGGCAGGAGACTTCTGAGTTGCCCAATGAGGTGTCTGCTCCCAAAGAAGAGGTCATCAGGCGAGGCTCCCCTGCCACAGAGGTGTCCACACAGCCCTCCCTGACCTAATTCCAGGAGATGGACAGACAGCGTTGGAAGCACGGACCTGACCATGGCCTGCTGGTTTACATTCAGACTCTTCCTTTGGGGGCCTGCACCTCAAATTTAACCCTTGAGGATGATCTTACACAGAGAACGAAGCCGACTTGGGAATGCCTCTTTTCCTAGCATCACACGATGTCTTAACAGGCTTTGACGTTCTTTGTAAAAGTACACTGGTAAATTAATGGGGTCGATAGATGAGCAGATAAAATTTTTGAATTTAAAACCTGTGGTGGATTGACAACTGGTGGTCAACTTGTAACACCCAGCTGAACTGAACCAGCGAGGTGCTGGGTGTGGGAGGCCCACCTGGGGATCATTGCCGGCAGCGTAAGAAGCAGAATTGGAGAGGAAGTTTAGAAGCTGTGGGGAGCTATTGTAGCTGTTGGTTTTCCTGGGGGTGCTGTTGGTTTTCTTGGAGGACCTTGTCGTGCTGGCTTTCCTAATGAACTCGCTGTTCTCATCAAGGAAGGAGCCCCAGACCTTTGTGTCACTGGCGATGGCTACAGTTCATTTTGGAGGAGCTCTGGTCCTTGCTTTGAGCATCGCTTTCTGGCTCTGAAGGGGAGATGGTGCACTGTTCAACGTCCTGGAAAAGCTTATTGCACTGGCTTTCCTGACAGGAGCTCGGCTGTCCTCATCATCGGAGGAGATCGGGACCTCACTATCGCTGAGGATGGCTGTGGTAATTTTTGGAGAGCTCTGGTTCTTACTTTGAGCATCGCTTCCTGGCTCTAGTGCAGATCCCTCAGCCTGCTGGCACAGATCCTTCACCCTACTGGCACAGACTTTCTAGCTTTCACCGCTGACTTTTGGACCTTCCCAGGGCAGATCTATGAAACAGGCCTGCATGAGGCATTGTCATGGGCTGTTGGCCCCTACTTGGACTCACGGAGGGGGGGGCGGGGAGGAATTGTTATCGGCTCTATGGCTTCAGCTGGACTCAGGCAGGACATTACCGTGGGATTCAGGCCCTCAGCTGGATTCCTTGGTTTGTAGTGGTGGACAGATTTCCTGCACTCTTTTTGTATATGACTCTTTGGGTGACTACCATAAAATAATCTTGTGTTAGTCCTGTATGGTATTGTTCCCCTTGAAAAACCCTCAAACTACAATAAAACCTATAGTCATGGAGAAATCCAGGGCTCAGAGATGCAGAGAGCAATCCATCCAGAACTGTAGAGGAGAATTTCCATCTGTCCCGCCCCAGGGAACCAGAGAACCCCTTTCCTACCTTAATGTCGCTGCGGTTGGCCTCTGACCCAGACAGACGGAACCTGCAAGCAAGCCGGACGGGATTGAGTAAGGCAGGGCAGCTTTTAAAACAGTAAGAAACAAAAAACGAAGTGGATTTTCTTTAGTTCAATAAAGCACTACTTTAAAAAACCACACAAACAAACTTGGAAGGTTGCAAAGTTCTGCCCCTATATTTTGTTGTAAGACCTCGTGGCTTCTCAAGTGCATTTGCTGATATGTGTGACTGACTGGCTGTTTGTTGGCAAACCAGCACACAAAGCAATGGGAAGAAACAGTTTTTAGGTCTCTGGCTCTGAACTTACCCTTTGCACCTAGCTTAGCCCTTACTATAATCACAGTCTGCTTGTCTGTAAGTCCTATGCTGAGTATTGGTGACATCCTCAGGAGGCGGTGGTAACCAGTCTCTCTCTCTCTCTCTATCTCTCTATCTTGCAGTACTAGGGTAGTACTGTTAATCTTGATATGTCAACTCCCTGAGATTAAGAGACATCTAGCAGATTAGTAGAGCATTCTCCTGGGTCCGTCTGGGTGGGTCATGGGGGCGTGGCCTTGGGGACTAGGTCTGTCCCTCACCCCTTCCTCTCTGGTGCTGTCCCCTGCTCTGCTTCTGGCTGCCATGGACTGAACAGCTTTGCTCCTCCCCTGCCGCCCATGATGTTTCTGCTTGGAGCCAGTGGGTCCCTGAAATGTGAGCCAGTGAAGACTCCTCTTCCTCTAAATTGTGGGTGTCAGATAGTAGGATATCACCCCCAGCAACGGGGAAAGCTGGTTGCAACAATGGGGATGGAGCCTGGGGCTCACACTGCTAGGCAGGCGCTCCCCCACCAAG
Source organism: Chinchilla lanigera (assembly GCF_000276665.1). Classification (NCBI taxonomy): domain Eukaryota; kingdom Metazoa; phylum Chordata; class Mammalia; order Rodentia; family Chinchillidae; genus Chinchilla; species Chinchilla lanigera. The sequence continues at coordinate 41,383,181 of NW_004955405.1, forward strand.
CTCCACTGTAGCCTGACCTATATCATTGTTAAACAGTCAGTCATAGCATGCAGAGGAACCCTAGCAATGGGAGCTTTCTGGTGTGAAAGGTGGTGTGACAGAATTGTGAACAGAATGCCTGAGTTTGAATGCCACTTCTGTCCTTACTAATTCTGTAGACTTCCCTGATCTCTCTGGATCTCAGTTTGCACAACTATAAAATTACAGTATAAACTGGGCGTGGTGATACATGCCCGTAATCCCAGCCCTCGAGAGGCTGAGGCAGGAGGATCTTTGTGAGTGAGAGACCAGCTTGGGCTACAAAGTGAGCTCAAGGCCAACCTGAACTGCATAGCAAGACCCTGTCTCAAAAAGACCAAAAAAAAAAAAAAAAAAAGGCAATATAACAATACCCACCTTATAGTGTTGTAGCAAATAACTGAACGAGAAAATGCACATCAGATGCTAAGACCTGTGTCAGCACGTCACTACAAATGTGAGTCATTTTTATTAGGTGGGGGAACGCCCAAGGCTAGCACATAATGTCCTTGACATTGTTCATCCACCCCTGAGACCACTTGCTATAGGCCCGCACAGAAGGAGGTCCTTGTCCTGTGTACCTGGTAAGGGTGGATGACAGCATGATCTCAGTGCTTGATGTTCTCACAGGGGATTCTCAGGACAAAGCTGAAGGGCAGCATTGGCTCTTCCCCAATTTTGCTAAGGGCTGATTCATAGCTCTCCTTCTTGATATACAGTGCAATTCTCCACACAGTTGTGATAATAATACCAAGAAGTAGTACTCAGTAGAGAGGACGCCTTTCTGTAGCAGGTGGGGAAACTGAGATTGGGATTGGAATCTGGATCTCTTGACCTCCATCGTGGAGTTCCCTCCATGAAAGGATGTTGTCTCAGCTTGCTTTCCCCTTAGCTTTCTATGGCTCACGCTTGCCCCGGTCCGAAGCCTCACGTCTGCATTAGCCCTCTGCTGAATCTCCCTGTGTCCAGTCTTTTATTGTTCTTTTCTTTTTTAGTGCTGGGGATTGAACATAGGACTTTCACATTGAGTTATATCCTCTGCCCTTTTCTTTTTAACTTGATGTAGGATCTCATTAGGTTGCTAAATTGCCTAGGCCTGGCTTGAACTTGAGATCCTCCTGCTTTAGCCTGCCAGAGGGCTGGGGTTGCAGGTGTGTGCCCCCAAGCCGGCTCTGGCTTCAGTCTTGCTCCTCTCCAGGAGGCCTTCTTCACTGTCCACAGAGGGCGCTGTTTTACGGGGCTGACGAGAACTCTTCTAACCAGAATTCTTTTCTGGCTGTGACAAAATCCAAGTGGTTCAAGCAGTGTGAGACTCTCTGTGCCCCAGAGCCCAGGCCCCTCCTCAGCCTCATCTCTTTATTCTCCCTGGATTTCACCATCACAAGCCCTGAACTGCTTAGCGCTGTGCTGTTTTATTCACCGGGCTCTGTAGATCCTGGCTCAGAGCAGGTACTGCCTTCAAAACACATCCCTAAAAATCCTTAAAAGTTAATAAACATCAACAAAAAAGTAATGGCATCATCAGAGACCACCACAGGCCAGGGTGGAGTGGGGTGGGCACAGTCCTGGGCCCTTCACCTGCTACTCATTGAAAGCCTGATTTGAGCTTTCTCCTAATGCAGCCAGGGACCTAAAAGTGGACTTTTTCACTTGCGCCTACAAATGCCCAGTAGATAAAAGTAAAACAAAGCTCGACTTTACACAGTGAAACAGGGTAAAGGCCTTCTGGGTGCTGTGTGCAGGCGTGGCCGTCATTCAGGGAGTCTCTCTGCTGGCCCTAATGTTACCTAGCCCGTATCATCTCCCATCAAGACTGAAGACACCAGGATAAGAGATTCACAGGGACGTTCAGCAAGGCCCAGAATCTCCCGTGCCCTAAACCTGTGGTCACCTTGGGGTCCAGCAGAGCCTTGCATGACTGCCATCACCCCTCAAGTTTTGGGGTTTCTACCTGAGCCATGAAACCAGGATCGAGCTGATAATCAGCAGGACCCGCCACCCAAGCTGACCCTTAAGAGCTGGCCTCTCGCTTTGCAGGTGGGCCACCCCAACCCCTGAATCAGAGTGCGCCCCTCCAGCTGCTCAAATCGTTTCTATAAATTAGTGTCTTCATCTGAACTTCCACCTCTACAAGCAAGGACCCACGCTAGCTGTTGTCTGCAACATTATGGCAATAGTCGCAGTGCCTCACATCTCTCACAGTCAGAGATGTTATATTTGATGTTGACTGCACTTGAAGTATGCGGTATATTTTAGGTCAGAGTCTCCAAACATTAGAGACTGCGGAAGACCCTGAGGCAGCGGTGAGGTGTCTCCTTGCACGCAGCACCACCCTTTCCGCCTCTCTGCCTTGGCACACGTGGTTCCCCCTTTCTGGACTCTGGCCCTTCCCTTTCTTTGTCTGGCATTATGGCTTAGATCAAAATGGCCCCAAAGCCTCATGGGCTTGGAAGGGGATTGGACTGTGGGGGTTAGAGCCGACCTGTGGTTAGGAGGTCAGGTCTGGTGGGAGGAGGCACGTCACTGTCATTGTGGTCTGGAAGGCTTTGTCCCCTCCCCAGCTCCTTCCTGTCCGCCATGCCCTGAGCAGCTCTCCTCCACCAGACCCCTCTGCCATGCTGTTCCGCCTTGGAGCCAGCCTGCTATGGACTGAAATAAAAGCCAGGATAAAGCTCTTCTTCCTTAAATTGTGGGTGTTGGATATTGTGTCCCAGCAGTGAAGCAGGCAGCTGAGACAGTTGATTAACTCTTTGTCATCTCTTAGGGTTTAACTCAAGCGCTTCTGCTGCCAAGAATCTTTCTGTGACATTTAAAGAGCGGATTTCATAGAAAGATGTTTGCTTACTATCGTCAATGTCCTGTTAGCATGGGTGAGGTTTTGAGACGGCTTCAGACTGACAACTGATAATAAATATTTATTATTGATAACTAATAATAAACCCCCCAAACCAGCTAAGTCTGGCAAGGATCAGAGACGAGGTCATCGGCCCTGGGGCTCAAACTGGTCGGCATGGGAAGTGAGCACCAAAACCTGCAGGGCTCTTTGCAGGCTCCTGCTGAAGAAAAGAGAGGTGGTGCCTCCTTGGCCACACTGTCTCTCCTGATGGCCAACTGCAGGAGGGCAGGACTCGCTCAGGACCTTCGTTACTGTCCTTGCAAGGCCGAGGCACCCTGGCCATCTCAGGAGGGCAGTGCATGACCTTGCCTGGGGTTTCCCGTGACCCCGGCTGTCCATGTCTCCTAACACCATATTACTTCTGCGCACTTCCTGGCCGGCTGAACACAAATGCAGGTTTGCCCGTTAATGGGCTCTAACTGTAGGGAAACACCAGCGAAGAGCAAATCCTCCCCCTCCTGGTTGGAAACTGACAGGCTCGCCTCTGGCCACTAGGTGGCGCCTGACCCCCGTCCTTGACTTCCTCCTCTATCAGGCCGAGCAACCTGTTCTAGGAAGGGTTCTACAGAGAGCCAGTGCTTACTGCAGACCCGCGGAGTTGTTGGTGAGAAAAAGAGCTCTCACACGGCCTTACCTTGCAGATATATAATTGCCTATCTCGGGCTTGGACCTAGCTCAGTGACAGAGTATCTGCTTGGTGTGTGTGAGGCCTGAGTTCCAGTCCCAGCACACACACACAGAGGTGTGCTCACACATACATACCATGCAACCACATGCAGAGACTGCTTGAAACGTTTTACACAAAGTGCATTGCCTGGACTGAAAACTAGCTGGGCGGGTAGCACCTGCCTATAATATCAGCTAAACAGGAGGCCAAGGCAAGAGGATCTCAAGTTTGAGGTCAGCCCGGGCAATTTAACAAGGCCCCGTCTGTCTCAAAGTAAAATAAAAAGGTATGTGGATGTAGCTCAGTGGTAGAGTACTTGCCTAGGTTTCAGTAGGCCCTGGGTTCAGTCCCCAGCACTGCAACACAACAACAACAACAACAACAACAACACAACTGAAGTGCAAACTGAAGCTTCACAGAAGGTCAGCCATGACTTGGGTTTGAACAGCACAAATGACATAACGCATGCCAAGAGCCACTGGTACTAAAAATGGCAGACAGCGAGGTCGACCCACCTCTCAATATCCTGCAGGCTGCTGTTTCTTTCTCTGCCTGTCACTGGGAACTCCTTGAGGGCAGAGATCCAGTCTGAGAGACTGTTCCCAGGGCCGAGTACAGCGTCCTGACTCACTCGCTGACTCACCCAGGAGATACTGAACCCCAAGTATGTGTCGGTGCCCGGATGGGTGCTGGAGAGACGACTGAGCAAACCAGCTACCACCTGGGTTCTCATGCAGCTCGCCACTGAGTGGGAGGCTGTCATCAGTCAGATAACCCCACTAATTGAGGCTTAATTACAAGTTGAGATAATGCTCTGGAGGAAAGAAACAAGTTCATTGAGTCAAACGACAGAGGAGCTCGACCTGACTTGGCAGGCATGGGAAGGGTTCCAAGGTGGGGATGCTGGAGCTGGAATAAGGATGCACGGGATCAAAAGGCAAAAGCAGGAAGGAAGTGGGGCAGAGAGCACTGCGGACGGCGCTGAAGGAGCAGAGCAGGGCTGGCCAGGCCGCTGACTTTGTTCTGAGAGCGAGGGCCACGGGCGGTTCCTGAGAAGAGGGTGATGTCTGTGTCAGGTGACTCCACCCTGGCGTCAGCGTGGAGAACAGGGCCAGAGGCCTGGGCTTCCCAGGTGCGTGTTCTGTGCACAGCGGCTGTGGGCAGGGAGGAGGACTGCATTTATGTCTGTGATCAGCAGGGACGGGGAGGAGCAGGCCGAGGACAACAAGCAGTGTGGGCTTGGCTGCTACTTTCTGGGTTTACACAGCACCAAGACTCAATGTAGGAACTCTGAAGAGGGGAGGAAACCAGCGTGGCGGGAGGTGTGCATATGTGTGTGTGTGAGAGAGAGAGAGAGAGGGAGGGAGTTAGGGAATGTCTTTGCAGAGACAGTTGCCCTTTGAGGGGAGGGCTTGACACATGCCTCCAGCCTCTCCCTGAGCACCCAGCTGCCTCTGCTTGCTGACTGCGTGTTTCTCCCCTGGCTGTCAGCCTTGGGATCCGCTGTCTTTTTCCCTACTCTCTGGGTTAGTTCAGGGCACATGAGATGTGTTCCATGAATTCTTACTGAATGGTTGCAGAGAGAAATGAGTAGAAAGAAGACGTGGGTGGGGTTTAGTGAATTAGAGTCACTTTGAGGTTGAGGCAGCCTAAAGCAAATGTTTATTTTCGGGAGCTAGGGGAGATGAAGTTGGCTTGAGAGGCAGGACCGGTCCTTGAAGAACTCTAAACCCCAGGCTGTGGATTTTGTCTACAGTGAAAGGTTTGGCGGAAAGAGGTCATTGGACCCATTCCCCTGTCAAAGTAACCTCTCATGGGTAAGAGTCCCTGCTCAACCGTGTTTTAAACTCAGCGTCTCCTGCAGCCTGGAAATTCTCCCGATGGGTCTGGAGGAAAGGTCCTGGGGGGTTTCCTCCTTGGAAAGGGCCACCCTGGTAGCATCCTCAGGGGAAGGGTGCAGGTAGGGGCCAGCCCGGGTGCCAAGTCGGGCTCCACTTCTGGTCCAGAGCACTGTCCCAGGGGAGACATTCTGCCCTGCCTGGACTCGTTTCCTCCTGGGTTCCTGCTCCATGGCTCATGCAGGAGATGGTGATCTGCCAGCTGTGAGGAGGGGGCTGGGCAGCAATTCCATCTGCTTCCAACCAAATGGACTTGTGTTCTCTGACTGTGCTGGTTGGGAGGTGTGTGTGTGTGTGTGTGTGTGTGTGTGTGTGTGTGCATGCGCATGTGGGCGTGCATGTGTTGATGGCAGTGGGGTGCAGTACAGTTTGGGGATGTCCAGAGCCTCAGTCAAAACATAAAAAAAATGTTTTAAAGTTCTAAATGCTTCCAACAACAATGTACATTTGATCGCTTAAAGTTTTGCATGTGATGATTATTCTTTTAATATGCAGTACTGGGAAAGGGTGTGACTCTCGCTCCAATCTCACATGGCTCCTTTTGCTGTGCTTGGGGTTCCTCTCCTGAGCAAGGTCTCGTTTTCCTCAGTCCCAGGTCTAAATTCATTTATCAAGGCTTAGGTGCTCCCTACACGTGCTATGGATTAAATACAAGGGGCCCCCAGACTGCTGTGTCGAGGGCTTGATCCACATGCATCAGTGGTCAGCGGCAGTCCCAGAGTGCTGACTAGGCTAATCCGCTGATGAGTTCATAGGTGAAAGTGCTGTTGGGAGGCAGGGCTTGCCTGGGGCAACAGGTCCCTGGGGTGCGGCTTTGAAGGGTACAGCTCTTTGGCTCTCTTTCCCTCTGCTTCCTGGATATAGCTTTCCGCTGCATACCCTTCTGCCATGTCTTTGCCTCTCCATGATGTAAAAGCAATGGAGCCAGTCAACCATGGACTGAACTCTCTGAAAACACAAGCCCAAGAAAACCTTCCGCCTCTGAGTTGTGTATGTCAGGTACTTGGTCACAGTGATGAAAAGCTGACTAACAACCTCAAAGGTGATAACATAGTAACTAATGCTCACAGTGGAAAAGAGGCCAAATCCTGGCTTTCAGTAGTCCTGTGACCTTGGATAAGTTACTTTACCTCAGAGAATATCCAATGAGGACAATAATACTAGCCTCCAGGGCTGTTCACTTCATCTGCACCCATTTACTGAGCACCATGTCAGGCCCTGGGTATGCTGAGTTGCGAAGATTAAGTGAAATAATACAGGTACAGTGCTGGGCACAGGATCCACAAGAAATGAAAGGCTCAATTTTAATGAGGAGGTGCCAGCTATAGACCAGAAGGCGCTTTCTCTTGCAGGCATCCCTGAGCAGGGGCTAGTGGGTGAGGTGTATTCTGAACAGGGACTCTTGAAATGACCTTGTAGGTGTGGGGCGGTAGTTTGGTGGCAGAACATTTGTCTACTGTGAGTTTATCCTCAACATTACACACACACACACACACACACACACACACACACACACACGACCTTGTATAATTCAGCACCTTTTTCTCTTGGCTGAGGTTAACCCCAAATCTCAGATAAACTCGTAGCCTACTTTCTTGAGCACTTAACAGACTTTCTGACATGTACACACTCACATGGTCACGACCCCCTCCTGAGGTAACTTTCTTAGAGCATTGCTTTATAGAGGAGGAAATGGGGCCTCAGAGAGGTTAAGGAAATTGCCTGAGAGGACACAGCTGATAATGGCAGTGCTGGGCTCTGGACCCAGCTACCCCGACTCCAAGGCTGGCCCTTGTCCTCACCCACCCACAGGGTTTGTCTCTGCATCTCACATCTATGCAGCTGGCTCCAAGCAGCTCAGGCAGGTGATGCTTAGGAAGGCTGAGGCCCTTGGGAGCTTCTCTGGAGACCCTGAATCTCCTGGCTCTGCAGATCTCCGTCCGCATGCTGCGCCTGCCCAGTGTGTCCCTCTGACATCAGCGAGACCAAACCTGCTCATCTGGAGAGGCAGGGTTGGCCCAGCTGGCCAAGTGGAGGAGCCTGCAGGGTGGCGTGGGAGGCCCAGGTCTGGCCTTGGGTGCCAGGTGGGCGGGGCCTCATTGCTGAGTCTGCTGTGACGCCTGTAGCAGTCGTGCCTGCTCAGTGCTACCCAGGTGTGTGAGGACTGCCCAGTGGCCCTGTGCCCACCTCAGTACCCAGCTTGTTCCATCTTGAAATTCTGCCTGATTTTTGCACCAGGGCTCCACGTTTCCATTTTGCAGTGGGTCCTGCTAGGGCCCCACTAAAGCTCCCAGGCTTGCTTCTGAGGGGACCCAGTGACAGGGACATCAAGGAACAGATGCTGATTTCAGGGCTCGCATTCCCAAGATGAGTGCATGCAGGGACATAAGAAGCTGGAGAAGGAAGTCATGGCCTCCTCATGTGAGTGGGTAAGTGTATGAAGGTCTGCTAGGGGCCCTGGAAGTGTGGGCAATGAGATTATTTGAAATTTGGGGCCAGCCTTAGACAGGGAAAAAGGTACTTCATCATACAAGGTTGTGTGTGTGTGTGTGTGTGTGTGTGTATGTGTGTGTATGTGTGTGTGTACTTGCACGGTGCTGGGGATCAAACCCAAGGCCTCACCATTAGCCATTTAAAACGCACTTCCCAGTTCCTCCCCTAGACAAATAAGACCCCTTACACCCCGCTGCTCACTGGTGAGGACGGCAGAGGGGAGGTCGGGTCCAGAGCACAGCGGGAACCTGCTGTCCCTGCCCTACAGGGAGCCAAACCCAGCAGGTGAGTCCAGAAAGGCAGTGATCATGGCTCCGAAACCACAGCCGAAAGCCCCATCTTTCTGACTTCCTCCTTCCACGTCCATCCTGCCAAGGCCAGTGTGCAACACCTGCTCGGGCAGGGGCAGTTCCATCCTCGTGCAGGCCCCGCTGCCTGGGCCAGCAGCCTGCGGTCTCCCCTCCCCAGCTCCAGCCTCACATTCCCCCTGCCACTTCCTCTCCTCTGACAGCCCGAGGCACCCCTGAGGCCCCGGTGTCCCCCGTGGCTCAGTTAGGGCCGCCCCAGTCCTCCCCTTGCATCCTGCATGCCTGGTCTGCCTCCTACCCCTGTTTTCCGTCCTTGTGTCCATTCTGCTCTCTGCTTGCTCACAGATTAGAACTGCCAAACACTGCCAAGCTTGGGGTTCCATGATGCCCTAGAGCCAGGGCCACCCTGTGACTTCCCTGGCCTGAGCTATTGTTGCTTTGGGGCTTCTTTCTTTCATTGAAAAATTTTTAAATTACATTTTACAACTGTGTTAGTGTACAGCAGGTTTAATTGAGTCTGGACTGCATTCTTTTAAAATTATTTCGTCTAAAAATATATGCCTGGTGTGGTGGTGTGTACACGTAATCCCAGCAACTTGAAGCTGAGGCAGTAGTGTGGTAAGATCCAGCCCAGCCGGGGGACTGAGTGAGACTGTCCAGAAATAAAAAATGGCCGGGGAGGTCGCTCCATGTAGAGCATCCCCGGGTTCCATCCCCAGCACCATGGAAAGAAACAAGGAAGCATTTTCCTGAGTCCTTAAGGGAAGGTGGGCTCCAGGCGCTGCCCTCCAGCGCCATGAGGAAGAGCCAGCTGCGCAAAGGTTGGGTAAACCCCAGCACGGCCCCGCAGAAATCTTTTCTCTCTAGTGAACCTCACTGCAGGTGCCTTTAAAAAACTGTATTCCTTTTACTGGAAAAAGATAGTTTCAAAGAATATTTTTATGAAAAACGACTGCTCCACCTATTCCTAACTGAGCGGCTTGCTCCCTCACCCAGAGGCGAGGCTGTTTCACACAGCTGTCCTCTGCATGCCAGGGAGTTTGTGCCCTGCTTTCTCCATTCAACAGGCTTCTATGGAAAATGTTTCCCATGTTTCCAGACCGTCTGCTTAGCCCTCAGGTTGACTCACGGTCCTGCCTGCCTGTCTCTCGCTGTCCTGACTCTGACTTCAGTCCAGGCCACCTGAGCCGCGTTCCCGACCCCTGAGATCGAGTGGAACGTGGCTTTGCAGATGGTCCTTCCAAAAGGCCACTAGCGTACAAGGCCCTGCCCTCTGCTCTCCTGCCATGCTGTGTCACCTGCCATTAAGGACCAGCAGGGCTGTGCTCACTGTGCCCTGGGGACCTACCTGACTGTTGGCATCTGATTGATAGCACTGTAGGACCATCGATCTGACTTCCTGACTTTACAGAAAAGGAGACTGAGCGTGGAAGGTGTTAATAGACTCGGTTGCAATCATAGAGCCAGTGAGAAGGGATTAGCAAGTTGGGTCCTTAGCCCCTGAAGATATTTTTTTTTTTTTTGGAAACGGTCTTGCCACATAGTTCAGGCCCCCCTTTACCTCACTGTGAGCCCAGGCTGGCCTTGAACTTCTGGTGATCCTCCTTCCTCAGCCTCCTGAGTGTTCAGATTACAGGCGTGCACCACCTCATCCAGCAGGCCCCTATTATGGTTTGTGTCTGGGTGTCCCCCCAAAGCCTCATGCGGCCATGGGGCAGGCTTTTAGAGTTTGACCAATTATGGGTGTGAGAGCTACACCCGCCCTAAGGTGGATAGTTTGCATATGTAAGGGAGAGGAAAAGGGTGCTTGAGGCCATTCCACCCTGGTGTGTGCTTGTTGTTTCTGCTGTGCTCTGCCGCCATGAGCTGTAGCTCTCTGCCATGTGCCAGTCTGCCTTGTAATCTGCCAAGTATGGACTGAAACCTCCACAAACTGTAAGTGAAATAAACTTTTCCTTCCTTAATTTTGGGCATCAGGTATTTCATCCCAGCAACGAGAGAAAAGTAACCAAGACAGCCCCAAAGATTTTTCTTCTTCCCTGATATCAGCCTCTTGGAATTTAATGAAAACCAACTTTAGGTGATGCTGCTGGGCCATTAGAATGTGCACTTACGTTACAGAGTTAGCTCTATAATTATACTGTTTCCTGTTTTATCTTAATATTACTACAATGGGAAGCAAAAAGAAAAACTTCGCAAGGCAGTTTTGATCAAGTCCCTGCTTTGAGATGACCTGGTCTGTCACATGCGATGCGCTTTACTGGTGGGTGTCCACACGCTGGCCACGCCCACACCTTCTCTGAAAGGTCATTTTGTCTTGGGTCCCCGCTGACTCACCTGCCACCGAGGCTTCCCACAGTCACGGCAAGGGATCTTACCTGTTCAGAGACAGGGAGCAGACCAGCCTTTGTCCCAGGATCGCCAGGCCCACGCTGGTACTGGCAACCTGCAGACAAAAGCCTTGGTTACTGAGGCCAGCACTTCCATCCACCTCAGCCACAGGTACCATTTCCTACAGCAGAGACATCGTCAGCCCGACTCCCCTTTGAATCAAAAGGTATCGGCAAGAAGTTGCTCTGAAAATCTTGTCTTTCGGGTAGGGAAACTAACTGTAAAAGCCTATTGTCCGAAGGTCTCCATTAAATCACTTTTTTGCTTTTCACCTAATCTAATCTCCCTCTTTCCTGCTCTGATTTTGCCTAGGCTCATTGTATTGGTTCCCTTCTGATTACGTCTGGACTTCAGGCGAACAAGAATAAACTTGAGTTCCACCTTGACTGCTTTATTTTGAGGAAAAAGAAATTCAGCGCCTGACACTACAGGGGCGGAAAGGGCACAGGGGCAGAAGACACTGGAGAGATCGATCACAATGTGCGGGGCAGGGCCCTGGCCTGGAGCCCCTCCGCACGTCCTCCCTGGGCGCAGAAGGAAGCCTGAGCAGGACCCCACTGTCAGATGCTGAGTGAGCCCCTAGGCTCACTGCTCTGAGGTGTTGCTGTCAGCCGACTCCATGACACCTCTGACTTGTAAGTGTGACAGGAGCACTTGGTGACGCTTGATCCCAGCCTCACCCCAGCCTCAGCCCAGAAACACGCCCAGAGCCATCCCTGACAGACTCTCGTCTCCACATGGGGCGGCCTTGGGAGCAAGCTCTTTTCTTTTTTTTTTTTGGTTTTTCTCCGGTACCGGGAACCAAACTCACGACCTTGCGCTTTCCAGGCAGGCGCTTTGCCGCTGAGCTAAATCCCCAGCCCCCAGCAAGTTCTTTTCTTAACCAGAACGCGCTGCGTGGTGGGTGCAGCTGGCCTGGCTGGTAATGCCCCACTCTCAGCTCTACTCTCAGCCTTGACTGGGGTGTCGGCGCCTACCCCTCCAAGCACCAACAAGTTTCTGGTCAGTGGTCCACTGCGGAAACAAGCGACACCCACAGACGGTGCTCCTGCCCCTCTGCACTTACGAAGTCCATGGAGACGATGGGCTCCACTTCCGTGCTGTTCTTGAACTGCGTGAGCACGATGACAGAGGCGGGGATGTCCAGCGTGAAGTTGCCCGGCTGCAGGCGGACGACTGGCGGCTCCGTGGCCATGATCCGCAGCATGAGGGGCTGCGACAGGATGTAGAGATCTGCAAGCTGCCCCATTCAGGGGGAGAAACGAGACCAAGGGTTGTGAGCTGTGAGGGGAAACAGCGGATCTGGGGTGGCCTGTGGAGACCACGTCTTGCAGCATGCAGGTAGAGTAGAAAGACCTCTCTGACAGGAATGGCGAGAGCACACCGAGCCCTGTGGTAATAACCGCCGGCATTTCTTGTACACAGCACGTACCAGCTCCCTTGCCGAGGGCTTCTTGTCCTCCCATGTACACTTCGCAATCCCCAGGAGGGTTCTTATCAATGCTCCTGCTTGCAACAGAGGCCCGAGCTCTAGAGAGCCTGGGTGACCTTCTTAAGGATTAAATTCTTTATTAAAGCTAATATATCCTTTATTTAAGGTCTTTTTTTTTTGGAGACAGGATCTGACTATGTAGTTCAGACTGACCTTGAACTTACTACGTAGCCAGGCTGGGCTCAAATTTATGGTGAGCCTCTTGCCTCAGCCTCTTGAGTGCTGGGATTACAGGTGTGTGCCACCACACCTGGATTGTATTTAATCTACTTACTTCAACTGTGGTGGAACCTCATGGAAGGAACAGATTACTTTACGAATTTACAATGGCTTTAATCGTAATATATTTTAAACTTTAACTCATGGTATTTAGTAAGTATTTGAGGATATTTGATTAAGGAGAAAAAAGAACTCCCAGGAAAGGAAAGGTGGACTCATTCCTGGACCAGAAGAAAATACAACGAACCTACAAATCTTCTGGAAATAATTGCAATGAAAACAAGCACACTGTGAAGGAGTCGAACCCAGAGCACTCACCCGGGAGAGCACGATGCCAATTCCTTGGGAGTTCTGGATGAAGTGGTTGGAAATCTGAAATGCAGACATCACGGAGTCGCGATAAGGTTTTACCTTGATTGTCTTTTCAGGAAAAATGTGGAGTTCCCTATAATTCTACGAGCGGTGAAGCTGCTGAACCCTAAAATGTCTAGGTGCCCTGTTGGTCTACAGACCAACCCCGGGGGGGTCTGAGTAAGTAAAGCAAGAGAAGTAAACAGGGGTGAAGTAAGTTACCCAAGTCCACTCAGGAGTTAGCCTCCCTTTCAGCAAGCACCTGTTAAGGTGGGAACCCTGCAGGACAGGGCACAGTACGTGCACTCCACACACGACATCCGCAGGCACTGATGACAAACCCTGATTGCTGTCCGTGCTTTTTGAGATTACTGAGAGTCAGGATGCTTACATAATTTACCTTCACAGGTGGATGGTTTTCAAGCCTGAAGCTTGAAGTGTCTAATTTTCGGCACGTTAAGAGAGCTGGTACTGCCACACTTACCATTTGAACAGAAGATGTGTAACTTCTGGTATAGGTAAGGCATGCAGAAGCAGGAGATCTTAAAAGGACCCTCAGTAAGTTTTCAGTTAACTGGCCAGAGGGGAGGTTCTCACTATGCTTATAGAATCAGTGAGCATCTGCACTGTTACTGGGCACTGTTGGTGATAAACCAGGCGTGATCACCGCCAGGAGAAGCCCGGATGTCAGTGTAACATGTGGACTAACGATGGGGCACAGCACCAGCAATGTACACTTATGTACTGGGTCTCAGTCTGGGTGTTTTATCTGCGTGTAAACCTGTTAATGCCTACAAATCCCCGTGAGTGTGGAGCCCCACGTGCTCCCCTTTCCAAATGAGGAAGTGAACCCAGAAGCTAAGCTAAATGACGGAGGGCCTCAGGCAGTAAGTGGTGGGGGAGGCCTCAGCATTCGTCAATATCAATCTAGAACGGTCTAGCTATCATGAAAAACCGACATTAGCAGAACTGGAAACGTAACCGTTCTCCACTGAATAACAACAATCATTCCATGATCATTTCTCTCATTGCCCTGCAAGGGGTGAGACCTAAAAAGTCCAGGAACTGGAGCTATGACAAAAATTCTACAGTGGCCGACATCTGAAACATCACTCGGTGATGCTGGAGGTCACCACCTGCCAGCTCTCCTTACCTCCTTGGTGGACAGCGTAATGCTGAAAGCACCGGCGGCGAAGTGCGCAAAGGACGCCGACTGGAAGAAGTACTCAGAGATGCCAATGTACACCATGGAGTCCAGGCGCTCCGGCAGCTCGAAGGGCTCTGGAGAGAAGGGGGGGTCGGCGAGGTTGTCCAGCGGGTAAAACACACCCTGCAGGAGACCAGGAGGGCCGGTTACCAGGCACAGATCTGAGCGGGTGGACGGGCAGGCAGACCCTCTCCAGCCAGGCGAGGGTGCAGCTCAGGGGGAGGCTCCTAGCTGACAAAGGATGGCGCTGCAGGCGGCTGGAGCAGCCGCTTCTGACTGGTTCCTGAGGTCCCACTGGAGGGGTCCAACCCTTGACTCCTGAATCCCTGCGGTGTCACGGAGACACTGGGAAGGGCCCAGGACGCCAGAGGCACAAGGCGCTTCAAGGAATTCCTAACGCCCTTCTCAGTCTCCAAGGGCATTGCTACAAATGCTGCCTTGAGCAACACTGAACTGATTGGGAGACTGGATGAGAGAAACAGCAGCCAACACGCACTGTGAAAGACAATGTTAGTAACTAAACGTGGGCACAATGTGGGCTCCTCCAGGGTCAGAGAACGTGTCGTCCTCGGGTTTCAGCCCCGGCGCAGGTCGGCAGCCCCCGCTAACTCCGCTAAGCTGAGAGTTAGGAAGACAAATGCCAGCGCATGTTTTGTTTGCAGAAGTGTAGACTTGTGCCTGTGCTGAGACCCGCTCTGAGCGGCAGAGAGCCTGGTGCTGCTCAGGCAGGGGCACACAAGGCAAACAACCATCTGCCCATCAAGAAAGGGCTCAAGAGTCTGGGAGAGGCAAAAACCCGAGAGAGTTGCTGAAAGAAAACTGGATCGATTGCGGGGCATGCGCGCATGTTTTCTTCCGCACATAATCTTCATTCTACAAGTGTCGGCTACGGAGGGGGTGAGGAGTCTGAACGACAAAGTTACCTTCAAATTCAGGTCGAGGTAGTGCTCAGTAATCTCTGGAGGACCGACTAGGGAGTAATCCAGCAGTGTAAAGTTGTCAATCTTGGTTAACACTAATGGCCAAAAAAGAAAAGAACCGATATTCAATAAAGCTTGGTGTAAGATGAATAAAGGCCCAAACACTATTTTTAGTTCTTTGTTTAAAATGGCAGATCTCTCCTTTCACAAGTAATAAAATGCTTACTTTTGAAAATTCAAGAAAAATAGGTAAGTCAAAGAGGAAAATAGAAACCTTCCTCAATCATGTTACCCTAAGAGAAACATCAGTACGATTTGGGGTGTAGCTTTCAGACACAAGACCACATGTGTGCTTGTACCTGTACACACAATACATACATAGTGAGTTTTTTGAGGCAGGATCTCACTATGCGGTTCAGGCTGGCCTTGAACTCACTGTATCACCCAGGCTGGCCTCAGACTTAACAATCCTCCTGCCTCAGCCTTCTGAATGCTGGGATTACAGGCAGAGCCACCATGCCTGGCTATATCTGGTTCTATTTTAAAAAGGACACTAGCACAAAGACCCTTACAAATTTCAAGCCATATATATTGGACTAAGAGCCTTTCAAGCTCAATATTGTAGATGGCAGTGTAGTTAGAACTTCATTTTTTTTTATAATGAGCATGCATTACTGTTGCAATTACAAGTAATTTTTTTTAAAATGAGGGACACTGTGATAAGAAAAGTAAAAACCACCAAGTTAAAGAGGCGAGGGAAGTTCTCAGGCACAACAATAGTCTCAGATTAGCATCTTCAGACCACAGCAGAAGGCCTAGGAGCAGGGTGAGCATGCGCAGAGTCCTGGGGCAGGACTGCCTGCCTGGGCAGTCACATTCCGGCTTTCTGCCTGGGCCTCAGGACAGCCACGGCCCGGCCCCCCGCATGGTCTGTGCTCCAGGACCTCCGCTGTGCCTTGCTCCGCATACTTCTCTCCCCGCACCTGTGCCACTGCTTGATTTATTCCAGGAGGCAAGAAGGGGTGGTGGTTGCTAAGGGAAGGGGTTGCTGTAGTTTTTAAAATGCGTTCCAGTGCCCATCTCAGCGGGTCCCCGTGGCCGCCCGGGGAGGGACGCAGCATGGAAACCCTTTGTGGGTGAGGGAGCCTGCCCCACGGGGGAGGGCTGCGTGGGCCTCCTGGGCCGATTCCCCTCTTCCCCGCCTGTGCAGCCCCCTGGGTTTCTCCCACCTCGCCCATCACCCGCCCACGCCCACGTCCTCTGGTCGCACCCCAGCTGTGCCCCTGCATCTGGGGTGGCTGCGCCCTGTGCCTGGCGCTGGGGACAGTCAGCGCTTCTCTAAGGCGCTCGCAGCCTCGGGGGCCCGACAGTGCTGTCAGAGCAGGTCGAGCACGGAGCCCACGTTCCTGTGCAAACCAGTCCTTCAGTGTTCGCCGGCTGGGTGGATGCATCCTGCACTCTCCCGCTCCCAGCCACGCAGGGGGGAGACCTGAAGTCACCCTCACTGCTCTCCTGCTGCGGCTGGGCTGTTGGCAACGCTACCCGCTGCTTTCCCTGCCTTTCCAGAAGCCAGTCCTGCCCCGGGTCTGCTGCCTTGCCCTGGCCAGCTGCTACGCTGCCTGCACGGTCACTGCGCTGGTCCTCCGTGCCTGGCTCTCCTTGTCCTCCTGTTGTTGGCACGGAGGCCACAGCGATCCGCCCAGAGCCCCCACCAGGCGCACGGCCTCGCTCAGGTGTCTCCAGGCATCCGTCTTGGGCTTCAAGGTGGGTGTGCAGCGGCCTCAGAGCCTGAAATCCTCAGTCTCCTCGCTGTCTCTGCCCTGACCTTGCACCACTTTCCCCGCACGCACGCCCTCCGCTTCTGGTGAGGACTGGCTCCTTTCGGCTGCTCACAGCTGGTCGCGCTGCTGCAGTGGGTCTTCGAGTGCGAGTCGTCTGCCTGGGTGTCCCCTGCGTTCTGTGGCGTGAGTGTCCCCAGTCTCACGCTGCAGTTACATTGCCAGTGCTGTGGTACGGCCTCTGAGAGATGCTTAGGCCATGGCGCACCAACCCCAGGGACGGACGAATGCCATTACCCTGGGTGCAGATTTGTTACAGATCCAGCCAGAGCGATGTCCTCTCTGTCTCACACACCCGCTTGCCTGTCTGCCAGGCCACAGCTCAGCGCAGTGCCCTGAGCTATGTGGCTTCCGACCTTGGATTTCCTGGTCTCCAGAACCACGCGACAAATGAACTTCTGCCATCGATAACATTCCTGGTGCGTGTCACGGCAGGAACCAGTGAGGCCCAGGACGAGTCAGATCTGGGAGCAGCCCCGTCTCACCCCTTCGGGCTCTTCCTGTACTGTCACCTGCTTGGGAGTGGCTCTCCTGGCCACAGGCTCTGAACAGAAACCCACTCAGCCTCTCCCTGCTTTATCTGTCTTCTGACCACACATCCCTACCAGCATAGACTTGATGGCCCACTTGGCTTTTGGTCTGCTCCTCCCACTCAGGCCGGCCAGTGGGGGGATTTCTGCCTCCCAGGCAGCTGCTGCCTCCCAGCATCGAGGCCAGTGTCCAACACTGCCCAGCAGACCCCAGACTGTGATGTGGGGACCAGCAGGGTTCAGGGCAGACGCAGGTACTCTGGGGATCAGTGGATGTGGGGCCGGAGCTCCTCCAGCAGAGCGGGCTCATCTAGGAGGACACTGCCTGAGCATGGCACAGGTGCTCCCTGGCTACTTAGTGACATCACTAAGTACAGAGAGGGCCACAGAGGGAAAGCTGCAAGCAGCAGCAGGGATGGGCAGTGCAGCCAGTGTGTGGCTACTCTTTGGGCCCAGGGGTCGTGGTGGGCCTGACACTGAAGGGGGCCAATGCAGGGGAGCACAAGGGAGCAACCTCATCGGGGCCCGCACCAATCATCTCACAGGACCCGGGCTTAATGCCAAAGCTGGGGCTTAGCGGCCGACCGTGTACCTCCTGGCTGGCATCCAGAGCCCCCTTCTCAAGTGTGATGTCACTAAGTACCCAGGGAGCACCTGTGCCATGCTCAGGCCGTGTCCTCCTACATGAAAGAATCCTGGGACTTTAGTTTACAGGGTAGTTGGGCGTGGTGGTGCACAGCTGTCATTCTAGCACTTGGGAGGCTGAGGCAGAAGGATCACTCTGAATTCAAGGCCAGCCTGGGCTACATGCAAGACCCTGTCTCAAAAAAAAGAAGCCAAAGCCAAAGCCAAAATGAAAACTGAAACTAAACACGCAGGGTGGGAGGAGACAGGGAAGAGTGGGTACTCTGTGCCTTGGGAAGCAGAGCTGGGGGAGCAGCACTTGAAGGTGGGGTGGGCGCCCCGGGAGGCCCTGTCCTGAGACTCACCGTCCAGGGAGCTGAGGTTGACATTCAGCGCTTCTACCTCGTCCGTGATGATGGGACAGAGCTGCGGCGAAGGGTGACAATAAGCGCGTCGTCAGACGCAGGCGAGCTCACCAGCACTCTCCCTGCAGCCTGTCAAGGCCCTTAGAGCCCCAGCACCGCCAGGCACTGCTACGACCCACAGCAACAGGCCCACACCGCGTGGCCCATCAGATAAGGCCCGTGGCGGTCCTCGACGTGGCATGTTAGGGCATGTGCCACTGTCACACCTGAGGAACGGCGTCCTCCCTGAGCACTGCCCCCGCCCCGTCGCTGCTCCATGCCCACTGGAGTGCTTGCAGCCGGACCCATCCTTTAGCCTGGGCTGGCTGGAGTGTCCAGAGACAGAGCCGGAGAGAAACCGCTCTCCTTCCCCGCTCTCTGAGTGGGACTAAGGCGCGCCTTTGGGAAGGGCCAAGGCCTAGTGCCATGTGCTTGCCGCGTGCCCCTGTGTGCTGGCCATGGGGTTGGCCCCGTGGACACGGCCTGAGCCTATTTCTTTAATTTCCATCCCTCTGAACCCCTTCAGTGCCATCTAGTATTGTGCATTTATGTGCTAAGTTCAAGTCCTCACCGGCTTACTGTTTCCCAAGCCTAGTCTGGTTTCCTAGGCAGACAAATTTATTCTTCCCTTGTATCCCTGATGGGCCCTAGTCCCATGCCAGGCACAAAAGAGGCACAGAATAAACAGATTCTCATTGCTTGCCTGCCCACCCCATAGCAGGCAACTTGAGGACAGGGATGTGGTTCTCCTCTCTGGGGGCCCCAAAGCCCCCACGGCGGTTGGTACACAGCACGCAGTGTCACTAAGCGGCAGAGACTAGTGTATGCGCAAGTGCCCGGAACGGAGCCTCGTATACAGTAGGTGCTCCATAAGGGCGCACTGATTAAGAATTAAGTAAGGACAGCAGACCAGCTGCTGATGCCTTTGGTGTTGCCCAGCCCCAAAGACTTACCATCGTGTTTAAGTTCTTTAAAATGGGCTTCTCCATGGGCTCGGCGAAGGTGTTGTACAGCGCACTGGGGAAGGAAGAGAAGAGCCTCCTGAGGTGCGGTGACGGGCGCAGCCCTGCGCAGCCGCATCTGCCACGCTGCCCGCACTCACCTCAGCTCCCCCGAGAAGGAGACGTGGGCGTGGCTCACTTGGGCGGAGCAGTCCTGGAGCCGCAGAGCCGGATGGCCGAAGACGTTCTGGGTTGGGAGGAGGACGCCCGTGAAGTAGACTCCGGAGAGGAAGAGGTCGGCTCCCCCTGCATCATGGCTGTGAGGGAGGCAGTGTGATGAGGCCGGGCCCGGGCCGGGCGGGGGACCGAGGCTGTTCCTTAAAGGACATGGCCTGTGGGGCACAGCGCCTCTCCCTGCTCTCTCAGGGCTGGATTCTAAGATGGGGGATGGGACGTGGGGGGCACCACGCGTGCTTGTGGAGTGACCTCACGAGTGCGTGTGCTACTCAGGCACCAGCCGTGGCAGGTCTACACGCGGTGCCCGGACCACAGGCGTGGACTTTAGTCAGAGCTGTTCCTCCCTTTCAGGACGTCTTCAATGACATTTGATCAATTAGTCGCTCAGCTTTTAAATCACATCTGGAAAGAATGCTCTGGGGGGCACTGCTACTGATGAAAGAAGCCTAACAAGTGGGGGGTGGTGCGCACCTGTCATCCCAGCACTCAGCAGGCTGAGGCAGGAGGATTGCTGTAAGCTCGAGGACAGCCTTAAATACATGAGACCCCGGCTCAAAAAAACAAAAACAAAAAACAGCCTAACACTGACCACTGCGGTGGTGAACCTAAAAATGTATATACACCTTCCGGTTTCGCCAGACGGCAGCGGTGGCGGTGGGATACTCACAAAAGCGGAGCCCTGACTTCCCAGTCCAAGCTGACGTTGGTGGTGCCGTGGTTGGTCAGTGCTCTGATGCCCACCCCGGGCACGAAGGCTAGTGAAGTATTTGGCAATGAAAAGGCATTGATTTTGATGCTGTAAGACAAGGGCAGGCAAGTGAGGGCGACGCTTTCTGTACAGCTCCAAGTCAAGCAGAAGCAGAGAGAGGCGGTCGGGGACTCTGCCGGCATCTGTGGAGCCGGATTCCTGATTCCCCTTCCGCTCTCCAGAAAGCCCTGCTACCGAGTTCGGGGAGAAGTGGGCGTGTTTAGCAGAAAATTTGCAAATAATCAAGCAGCCTCCTTCCTTAGATCAAGGCAAACACAGCAGCAGTGCTGTTTGTCCTGTCAGCAATTCCAGGGATTCACAAAGGGGTGGTACCCAGATTTCGGATGAACAGCTACTGTGTCTGGGGACTGTCACACACGTTGCAGGACACTTGGCACAAGTACCAGCGTGTCCCTCCCCGCCAGGGACAGTGACAACCCCAGTGCACCTTCTCTAGTCTCCAGGTGGCCTTCATGTGGCTGGGACTCCCAAGTGAGAGGCTGGCTTCCCCGGGTCCCCTGGGCTGGCAACATAACCCTCAGTCCACAGGAGCACTGGGCTGCGGGCAGCCTCGGGAGGTGGGCAGCCACACTCATGGTGACAAATTCTTCTGACCTCTACTGCACAATTGCTCCCTGCCAGGCACAGGGGGGTACTTCTGGTGCCCTGGAAGGCGGCTGCTGTTGCTGTAATCTCCGGCTCAGACATGAGACGATATCAGCAGCTGAAGTCTCACATAGGCGGTGGAACCAGACCTGGAGCTCCCCAGCCTGACTTCGGGCTGCTCTGACCACCGGGCTGCACTACCTCCTGATCCTTGGAGCCAAGGTTTGTCCGGGTTGTGCAAACTCAGCTGAGACACTTGTCCTCTTCCAGGCA
Organism: Chinchilla lanigera; assembly: GCF_000276665.1. NCBI lineage: Eukaryota > Metazoa > Chordata > Mammalia > Rodentia > Chinchillidae > Chinchilla > Chinchilla lanigera. Next base: position 41,404,242 of record NW_004955405.1, read on the forward strand.
GCCATTCAGGAGCCGAGCTCAAACGCAGGTTGGGGAGGAAAAGTGGCGTGGTTACGAACCAGGGCTGGGGAAGCTTCCTAAACAGGGTCGCCGATACCTGAGTCTTTGCTACTTCCTGTTCCGTTCATCATCCCTGCCTGTTCTCCATTACTTACCCTGAGTCCCTCTGCGGGGAGAGAACGGAAGATTCGTTTACTATGTCTGGGAAATATCTTCGTTCTATCTCTTGTGAGTGTCACAGAGTACTCCAAGCTGTGGATGCACCACTTAAAAATCCATTCTTTGTTGGTGGATGTTAAGATTTTTTTCCAGTACTTTGGTATCATACACAATGCCCAGTGACTGTCCTCCTGCAGTTTGTGGCTAGGTACTTATCTCGGGAGGATGCAGAGGGGGAATTCAGGCTCAAATATGTGTGTATATATGCATAGAATATACAGAAGATATACACACTTGCAAGTTGGCTTCTAAAGTAGCAATATAATGTAAGCTATATATGTAATTCAAAAATTTTAAGCTATCACATTGAAAAGAAAAACAAATGAAAATTTTATTCTCGCTGTGTAGCTAAAGCTGGCCTTGAGCTCAAGGCATCCTCCTGCCTCAGTCTCTTGAGTGCTGGGATTACAGGTGTTTGCCACAATGCCTGGTCTATTCTTTTTATTTTTAACTGGCACATAATAGTTGTTCATGTTTATTGAGTGCAGTGGACTCACAGTAAGTGAACCCCTGTGAGTCACTGGTCCCCGCTGAGGCCTAATCGCGGGTGAAGACTTGATGCCTCAAAGGACACAATAAGGCAACAGCTAAGGACACCTGGCTCCAACCCCAATTAACTAAAAGGAAACTGCAGCTGCAGGCTCCGCTCTCCTACAATAAATGTCAATGTAGAGTTCAGGTAGTTCTCCTGATTGACCTAATGTACTACCTGGGAAAATATTTCCCAAGGTCCTGCTAGAATTCCCTCCTTTGTTTGAAAACCTAATAAATACAGGCCACCCAGAGAAGTTCTTTGTCTTAGCCCCAAAGAACCTTGAATTCTGATAGAGGGTTTGGAGCCTGCTGGAGCCCTACAGTCGTATCACTGGTCTCATTTATTTAAGCCTTCACATTCCACTTGTTTGGGAGATTGCAGGCCTAATCAGATCGCAATAATTAAGGGTTATCAATCTGATACTGACTAATGTCCCAAAACTGTTTCCCTGTTTCTTCTAATAATTTGGGCCTTTGATCTATTTTGAGTATGATAATTATGGTTAATATAAACAACTAATTGAATATTTCAAAATAGCTAGTAGAGATTTTGAATGTTCCCAACACAAAGAAATGATAAAATATCTGAGGTGACAGATATACCAATTACATTGATCTGATTATTATGAATTGTATACAGGTATTGAAATGCCACACTGTGCCCATAGGTAGGTACAGTTACTATCTATCAATCAAAAATAAAATATTTTTCTTAGTCTAATCTACCCAACACTTTGGTACCTCAATATATAATCAACATAAAAATTACTGAGATATTTTACTCTCTTTTTTCCCCTAAGTAAACCAATAAATCCCTAAAAATTTGGTATGTATTTACTGTATACTCACAGCACACCTCAGTTCAGATACAAGATTTCACCAGAAATATTTGACCTGTATTTAGGCTTGATAAAAGTTTTAGTTGGAAAAGTAAACTTACATAAACACTTGTCCCAAACACACTTAAAAGTTCTTCAGTAATGGAACTAAGTATCTTTTTAAAATTAAAATTAACTGCAAAAAAATAAAATTAATTACAGTTAAATAAATAAACGCAGTGCCTCTGTTGCACAAGTCACACGGCGCAGGTGGGCAGCGCCCACCGCTCAGGGGCAGGTCTGACACTGAGGGACTGACGTGTCAGCGAACGAGCACGCCTGTTCTCCTCACCAGCACTTGGCAGTGCACTGTTCTCCCTGTCGTTTTCTGTCATGGCAGGATCATACAATCGATAACTAGCTGTGGAAATGTAGTTAGTGCCCATCTGCCCACTGGACGCTAAGGGCAGGGGTTGTGTCAGACTGCTCACTCTGTCCTCCCCATGTCCCACAAAGAGCCTGGTACATAGCAGGTGCTCGGTACACACTTGTGGAACAGCTGGCTTGGTACAGACAAAAACTTTCCCTGTGTCGCTGACTCTGCTTCTCCACAAAGAAACATCTTGGCGTAAGAGAAAGTTGTCACTCACAGCTGGGAAATCACTGCTGCAAAGGGCTGGGGTAGCAGAGGATTGCCACTGGGTTGAACAGTTTGGGGCAAATCGTGACTCGTGGTCACAGAGAACTCCTGTAAAAGCTCAGCTCACCCCCACCTTTAGGACGGAACTCAATACCCGCAAAGACATTGTCCTCCTTTAGGACTTGTTGGCAGCTGGGAAGACACTGCCAGTTGCTGTCCAAATACTCCTTCTGTGAAACTAAACATCCCTGAATTTATTGGGGATGAGGAAGTTGTCTGATTAAAATCTAATTT
>NW_004955405.1:41408976-41416547 GCF_000276665.1 Chinchilla lanigera
GGAGAGTGGGCCTTGTAACCGGGGTGGCATTTTGTCCAGTGCTCACAGCCTCCAACTCATGCTTGGGCCAGAACGCACAGGTGGGCTTGCTGTCCAGGGCCCTGCAGCTTAGGAGTAGGGTCCCCACCTGTCTAAGCACAGGTCATTCCCAGATCATCGCTCCCGGCCTCCCAAGGGCATCCTCTGAGCGTCTCTGGTCCAGTCAAACAGAACTCCTGGTGCCCAAGCACATGCCATGTGTCCAGGGCGTGCAGAGCCCTGTGCCCTCTGAAGGCCCACTTGACGCACCAGAGTCTTCCTGGGTTCCCCGAGCTACTCTCCTCTCTTCCTGACTGGGCAGAAATACACGCTTATTCCCACACACTATTTATTCTCTTACTCACCGTCCACCTCCCCTGCAGAATGCCAGCGCAGGAGGGCAGTGACCTCACCTGCAGGGCAGGCTCTGTGCCTGGCTGTGCGCCATGGGCGACTTGTATGGGCGGTGGAATGAATCAGTGAGTCAGTGAGGAAGGAGCGGCCCTGACCGAATCCCGCCTTGTGCCATGTTCCTCTGCTGGGGTGATCGATACAGCCTTTGCACACTCCTAGAGCACAGGCACCCATCAGATGGCTGTCAGCCAAGCCCTGGGCAGGATGCGGGAAGCTGGTCCTTCAGCTGGCCAGGAAAAGCGCATCCAGAGAGCCTGGGGAGCAGGCTAGGACCAGGCTAGACGGACTCGAGGAGCGACAGGGCCCAGAAGGACCCACCCCTAACAAATGCAGGGCTCTGCAGACTGGCTAACACTGTGTCCCTGGAGGGAAGGGACTGCACGGGAAGTGTCCCTCTGGGGCAGTCCCAGGGGACTTCTGTGGAGCACAGGACATCTTCACAGCAGTGGACAGCAAGGGAAAGAATGGCGCATCAGAGTCCACACCCACTAGAGCAAGAACGAAGGAGAAATAAAAACTCACCAACTCCAGCAAGAAACTCTGGTTGGCTAAGAAAGTTTCCAGAAAGGGTTGGGGGTTGGGGAAGAAAATCATATTATGGTGTGTGTGATTTCCCCCCATTTCCACAGAGGAAAAACACGATAAACCAAAGTGAAGATATTACTCATGAATGCAATGACAGCACAGAGAATAAATTTGCATTTCTTTCCCACTTTCAACACTCCCAAGGTAGGTGTCATGATCTCCCTGCATTTTAGACACACGCACTGGGAGACGTGCAAAGCCTGCATAACTTGTCCGGGTCCCCCAGGCACCTGGGAGTCAAATCGTGTTCTTCTGGCTCCTCGTTGGTATGTGTAGATATGTAAATTCACTGACTGGCTCTATGAATGTGAGGTTTCAAATTTTCACCTGGGAATTTTAAATAGGAAATTTTAAGTTCCCAGACGATTTATGCCACCCTTACTATGGAAAAAGTTCAATATGCATCTGGAAGCTTTCAACCATCAAAGTACAAGCCTCTTTGTGTTTTCTCGGGCACAGATGCAGTTTAAATTTCTTCGCAGCAGGAAATCCTGTTTTCCCTGGTTGTTCCAAGGGCTGTTTCTGAAGCAGTATGGTTTAGTGAAGGTCCATGAACCCAGAGTTGTAGATCGAAAACTGTGAGTTTCCCTAGAAACTTTATGAGCAAATGACATTCCTGGGTGCAAAAGTGGGTTGCGCCAGACTCACAGCTGGGTGGTTTGGTTAGGATGGTGATTTATGGGCAGGGGAGGAGAGGAACCTGGTCCGGCCGGGCAGCGACTCCTGAAAGGTTCAGTAATTGGCTGGCAAGTAAAGACAGGGCCAGTCGCCTGTGAAAGAGAGAATCCCAGAGTACTTTAAAGCCTTCCTAGCAAGTTGCCTGTTCTGCTGCTTCTGAAGAACTGTTTCTTTCCAGGAGTCGTAGTTACTCCATTCCCACGCCAACACAGACAGAACGACCATCCTAGATTCAGCACTCCCTGCCCAGGCCAGCCCAACGACCGGAATAAGGAAACGCTGGTACAGTCTGGAAAACTCCTGAGACTCACGGCCCCACTCAGCTCTGCTGCTCTTGGCAAGAGCGTTGACAGATCCGGAAAAGCCAATGAAGGGAGGGACATGGGAGTGAAATGCAGCCTTGGACGCAGAGCGTGTGTTGAGTTTAAACTCGGGGGTATAAAGGAGCCTGCTCTGTCGGGTGTTCCACCAGACCGGGCACACAGAACGACTGAATGGGCAGACGTGGGATGTGGCAGCCTGGACAATGTTCCAGGGACTCGGCCTTCCACCTGACTTTGTAGCACGATCTCCTGTGACGAAGGACCTTGGGAATTCCTGCCAAGCCTTCCCTCCCAAAATACCAGGCTTCACACTGACAAGCTCAACAACAGAGGCGGCTAGTGGGTAGTTTGGCTCTGGCAGGATCTAGGTCACTGATATGGCTTAGGGCCCAGCTCCAGGGCACAGCAATGGGAGCAGCTGCTTAGGGCCATGCCCGCTGACTGTGGGGCAGGACGGCATTTCTGCAGGAGCCCGCACCTCCGATGCCAGCCCAGACCCCGCTCGCCCGAGTCCCAGGCAGGCACGCATGACACAGAATAAACAGGCAAAACCCAGGGAAACCGAGGAGACACTAGGAATGACTCACACCTGGGGCAGCCGGCTCCGAAAGATGTCCTACCAGGTCTGGGCGACCTGCAGCGAGGTGGCTTCTCCTGGGCTGGCAGAGACCTGGCACTTTGGGGGCTCTCACCTCAGGCCCAGGAGCGACGTGGCTGGGGAGCACCGTCCTTCCCTCTGCCGTGAGCCTGATGTGTTCTCCACCTGGCCTGGATCGCCAGCATAATTAAGTCTGAATCATTACTCTGGCGGCTTCTTTTTAAATGCCTCTTTCAAAATGAGACACAGAATTGCTCCACCACCCTTACCCAATGGCCTGAATGAACGCCACAGACACTGCCCAGCTGGGCGGACAGTGCCACCCATGTGATGGGTTCCTCCCTGCAGGTGCACTCACAGGCACACGCAGACACACACACACACACACACACACACACACACACACACACACACACCACCACTTTTGTGAAATTGTTTCTCCTACTTTAGTGACCAAGTTAAGACTTCTAGTGTTCGAAAAAATACGTCAAAAAGGTGCCTTTGGACCCCCTTTCGGTGGCTGCCAGAGCAGGTCTGAGAGCCTGAGACTGACGACCAAGGGGAAGGAGTTATCACCCTATCCCACGGGGCAGGGTGTGAGCTCGAGGTCCACTCCTGTTCAGAATGCCACTAACACCCTCCTGTCCCGCATCTCTTTGACGTGGGGGACAGATTCATCAACGATACAACTTAATATCTCTGGATTTTAAACTCATCCCCATTCCAACCCCAGTCTCCGCCAATACCTGTCGGATGGTTAGAGATCTGATCACATTGATGGGTCTTATCCCCTTTGTCTTTTTTGCTGGTGCTGGGGACTGACCCCAGGGCCTTCTCACTGAGCTACATCCCTAATCCATTTACTTATTTTGCCGGGCATGGTGCCACACACCTGTAATCCCAGCACTTGGGAGGCTGAGGCAGGAGGATCATTGCGAGTTTGAGGCCAGCCTGGGCTACAAAGTGAGCTCAAGGTCAGCCTGAACTGCCTAGCAAGACCTTGTCTCAAGAAGAAAACAAAACAAAACAAAAAAATAACCAAAGATGCTTATGGTGTGAAACGTTCTCTGCTAGAATGTGCATGCTGCCAGCCCCAAAGGCTGCTATGAAAGGCGTGGTCCCCAGGGTGGCACCGTGGGAGATGGGGGGTCTCTGAGAGGCGGGGCTTGGTGGGAAGTCCTTGTGCCCATGAAGGGGACAGTGGGGCTGGCCCCTTCCTTTTTGTCTCTCTTGCTTTTTGGCCATGAGGTGAACATTCTTCCTCTACCACACACATTGGTCTTGACATGCTGCCTCGACCCGGGTCCTCAGCTATGGGACCGAGCCGCAGAGGTTCAAGGTAGACCTTTCCTCTTCCAAAGTTAATTCCCTCCAGTGTTCTGTTACAGTGATGGAGGGCAGATGAGCACAGGCTCTGAGGGCAATGGGAGTCTGGCTGCTGGGTGGCCTTGGGATTGGCAGGGGGTGCGGGAGGGAAGGCAGCTTCCCTTGTGGGGGTGGAGGAGGAGACGGCAGCGAGCTGATCTTGGCCACCAGAGACCAGGCAGGTGCTGAAGGGCAAGAGTGGGGCGGGGTGGAGTGAGGCGGGAGTAAGGAAACCACACACAGAGGTGCTGCGGCCGGGCGGCTGGAGCACGGTCGTCATGGCCTCAAAGTGAAAGAGATTGTCCAAGCCGGGTTCCCGCGGCCCACGAGGTCCTGGAGGAGCGGGAGACGGTTTCAGGTGTGACACGGATGAGCACAAGACATCGAACTGGGACAGTTTGTGTGTGTTGGAAAAAGTACAGAAGCAGGCATGGAAGATAAATGACGTCGCACACCATATGGAAAAAATTTCATACAACGCCTCTAAATATTTCTGTCCTTTCCTCACTATCTTCCTTTGACAGCATCTGTCTCTTCTCTTTCTTGTTCCCCATCTCTCCCGGTTTAAGAAGGAAGGAGCTTTAGTTTCCAGAATGCGGATACGCCCTGTATCCATGGGGACGGGGTCAGGATCCCTCGCAGTTACCAAAACCCATGATGTGCCAGTCCCTCGCATCAGGGACCAGCGTTTCCTGTCACCCCGGCACAGCCTTCCTCAGGCCCCTTCCTCGTGCCTTAAACCATCTCTGGGCTGCACAGACGACGGAAGTGCTGTGTGAATAGCTGCTGTACTGCATTGTTTAAGGAATAAGGACAAGAGTAGGCGTTATGTGGTCAGTACAAATGTTATCTTCTCTCAATATGTTTGATTTGCTGTTGGTTGAATCAGTGGACATGGCAGGCCATGCCTTTTTATTTCTTACTGTTATCCTCAATTTGGAAATTAATGAAGTTTCTCCTTTATATAATATTCATCTTTCACATAAACTTCTATACGTTTAAGAAGTGGGTTGTTTATGGAGGAGACAGTACAGCTCACTGGACATGGAGTAGCTTTTCAAAAAGGAGCTCAAATAATTGGAGTTTAGGAAACCAAGATCTAAGAAGAGAGAGTAGTCTGTTTTCTTTCATTTGGAAAGGGTTTATAACATGAGCTTGTTAGCTTTCCCTTCTGTTCACGGAATAACTTTAGGGCAAGTTTGCCAGTTTCATCCCTAGAAGCAGCAAAAGCAGCAGCGCTCTCTGCAGTTTGCCCACTCACCTGAGGTTTCCGTAAGCAGCAAGGCTCGTGAGGACTCCTGCTAACTCGGCCTCCTCACGCTGGCCGGCAAAGGCAGGGCTAACCATCCCACTCACTAATAGCTGACAGGACACCTTTAATTAAAACTCAAAAAAAGGAAATCATGATTACCTGGGTAGAAGTTACTGTTCATATCATTGTTCAATTATTGCTCAAGAAAGATGTTGAGCTATAGTTGGAGGAGCTGAAGTCCCCCTAGTTCTCTAGAACATGTGGGCTATTCTACATAGAAGGAAGTGGGCTGCATATCTGGTTTATTTTGAGCTTGGAAGACACATTATGCCACTTTTTATGGGAGGCAAAATTGGAAGGGGACAGGATTGTGTGTATCCGGGCTGGAGCGTGAGCCAGATGGGACAGCTTGGGGGCAAAAGACACTTGGAGCTCAGAGCCCTCACCTCCTCCCATTCGTGTTGATGAAATCTGGCCAAAATGAAGCCCTGCAGAGGGCTATCAGTGCTAGAGGAAAAGGAACACCGTCATTTACTGAGCACTTGCTATGCTTCGGGCAGCAATCATATGCTAATTAGGTCCCTGAATCCCTGCCAAGCCAGCCTGAGGAAGTAACAAGACCTCTGTTGTACGGAGAGGAAAAGGGACTTGTCCAGGCACAGACATCACAGCCAGGATTCAGGGCCTGGTGTTTCTCTCGGGAGGCCTCCCTCTTCGCCACTGTACTATGCCCTCATTTCAAGCAGGGCACTAAAGGGCAACCCACAGACCCACTATATAGGAGGGCGGATGCTGCAGCAAAGTAACCCATCTGGTTTCCCCAGGAGATAACCAAACCCATGAGGTAACACAGGTGTCTGTTTTATTTTTTAAACTTATTTATTTTTTTGAGACCATGTCTCACTACATAGTCCAGGCTGGCTTTGAACTCCAGGTGATCCTCCTGCCTCAGCCTCCCGAGTGCTGGGATGACAGGTGTGCACCACCACATATAGCAGTTGTCTGCCTTTTAAATCACCGGTTTATTCCTCACCAGAGGCAGTTGCCTGGGGTTCATCTGGCTGTTTAGAAAGATGAGTGACTGCAGTCTCACAGAATCACCCCATCACCCAGAAGTGGCTCCTGCTCTCTGTCCCTCCCTGTCCTAGGCCACACACCTTTGATATCTGTGCAGAGATGTTTCTAGTTGGATACTGATGGGCTCAAGCCGTAGCCTCTTCTGCCAGTCACGCTCAGGAGAGTTCACAGTCGACGCCCTCTTGTTTTGGAAAAATAAACACACGCTTCCTGGTTCCTCCCGTTATTATCAGTTACCTAAAAGAGTACCACATTTTTTTTCTGCACTCCAAAATGAGTTTGAGTTCATACCAAAATTTAAGTGCACCCCTGCATAACTCTTATGAGACACAAGGGCTATCATGGAGTCAGAAGGTGCTGTGGCATATTTCTAAAACCCTGGGAATCACGCATGTGAGCCCAGATCAGAAGGAGCAGGATCTCCCCGCTCCGGCTCTGACATGCGGAGCCATGTTGCTCGTCGTGAGGGACGCTCACGGGCAGTGTACGATGGTTAGTATCACTCATGTCTGTACTTACTAGACGCCGACAGTACCTCTCCCTCTCCCCCCAGTTGTGACAAAAGCGTCCCAAGACTGCGTCAAATGTCTCCTGGAAGGCAAAGTTACAGCACGTGGAAGCCACTGAAATGAAATCTAGTCACCTGCTGCATGACAATGTTTCGCTCAGTGACGGACCACACATAGACAGCTGTCAGGAGATCGCAGTAGAGCTGAAGGTCACAACTGCACAGCTATGTGGGGCCATGCGACCATGCTCTGCATCCTTGTCTGTCTGCCTCCTTGTAGTTCATTTCTCAGGAACCAGACTTTTATTTATTTCTCAGTAATTCCAAAAATCCATCTTCCATTTGGTCCCGTAGGTAGTATTTTAGTGACTTCAACAACTTCTGGAGATTCGTTTTCTAACTTTTATTGTCCTGACTTCTAGCAACATTTTTAGGGCTAACTGTACTCTCTCACTGAGCATAGTTCCCAAAGTCTTTCTTCCATACTAAACAGCAGCAATGCCAACCACACCAAGCCTGCAGCACAGACCAGTGGCTCTCAAATCACAGCTTCCCAGCCTTGGCACCACCTTGGACACTGGCCTGTAAACAAGAGCCCAAGAATCGGGAGAAGGGTTGGGCTTGAACAGAGCTAACCAGGCTGAGGCCACTGACTCTCTGGTAGAGATGGAATGAGGGTGTCACTTTCCTAAACATATACACTGGTATTAAGAACTCAGAGACAATCATAAACATCTCTATATAGTTTTATTT
>NW_004955405.1:41416647-41429601 GCF_000276665.1 Chinchilla lanigera
TTTTATTTTTTTTGGTCTTTTTGAGACAGAGTCTCGTTATGCAGTTCAAGCTGGCCTTGAGCTCACTTTGTAGCCCAGGCTGGCCTCGAATTCGCAGTGATCCTCCTGCCTCAGCCTCCCAAGTGTTCAGATTACAGGCGTGCACCACCATGCCTGGCCAAGATGATTTTTTTTTGGTACTGGAAATTGAACTCATGACTCATGCTTGCCAGGCAGGCGCTGTGCCACTGAGCTAAATCCCTGGTCTCTATATCATTTTAAATCTTGCTTAACTAGTCCTCTCGCATTGGAGGTGGGACCTGAGGCTTGTGAGGATAGATAGGACTTGGACTTTCCAAGTCTAGATGGAAAAACCGAAAACCTGAGAAGAAATAATTACACTGTGACATGGCAGGGGGGCATCAATGAGTGCATTCCCAGTGCCCTCGGACCAGAAGGAAGTGTTGTGGGGCGGGGGAGGGGGGATTGAGTCAATAGTAGCCAGGAGATCAGAAGGAAATTGTATGGACGCTAGCGGACCCTGGAGGAGTAATCTCCGAAGTCTGAGCTGTTGATCACAGAGAGCTGGTCTGATTTATAAGGTGGCAAACAGAAGTTCCAAGAATGCGATAAGCTTTTGCGGAAGGCTATGGGACAGTGGGTATCCTGTGGTGAGCACCGCTGTATGTAGCCACTTGTTTTTAGCACATTCACAGAAGCTTCAATTTGATGGCAAATCATATGATTTGGCTGCGTTTAGTGGCAGAGAACAGAATGACTGCAGCTTTAACGGACAAAATGCCTGCAGTTAGGTCAGGATTTCGGCTCTACGCGGAGCAACAGATCCTGCTTGGAAGAAGTCATTCCGGGCAGAGGGATCAGCTTTGGAACCCACGGAGGCAAGGACCTGAGGGGCTGGAGGGTGAGTAATCTGTAGTAGGGGTCACCAGGCAGCCTCAGGAAGGATTTTTGTTATGCAAAGAGGCTTGAATTTTATCTTGAAAATTCAAGGAAACTCAACAGGTAGAAAACAAAGACCAACTGAAAAGTGGGCGAGTTGGCTGGACACACGCACTTCACAAGGGGGACAAACAGACCCCTGGTAAGCTTATGAAAACATGCTCAGCACTGTCGATAAGGAATTGCAAAGTAAAACAATGAGACATCGCTACACCTGGATTAGAATGGCTAAAAGCAAAGTAAACTGACAACACAAGCCAGAGGAGAGGACAGGGTCACAGGAATTCTTATTCATGCATTGTTGGTGGGAATGCAGAAGGCACAGCCTCTCTGGAAAACAGGCGGTTTCTCAGAAAACTACACAGTCCTACCATATGACCAAGAAATAGCACTACTACTGATTTGAAAACGGATCCAACTAACATGGAAAGAGGTTCACAGAAAAATCTGCACAAATGTGCGCAGCAGTTTTATTTATACTTGCCCCAAGCTGAATGCAGCCAACGCAGGCTTCAGCAGATGGATTCAGTGACAGAAAGAAATGAGCTGTGAAGGCACAGAAGGGCTTGGACGGAGCCAGACGTGGTGCCAGGTGCCTGTAGTCCAACTACGTGAGAGGTGAGACAGGAGGATCACTCGAGCCCAGGAGTCTGAGGCCAGCCTAGGCAACTTGGTGAGACCTTGTCCCAAAAATAACATTAACATGATGTGACATGACATGACATAGCATGGCACGGCACGGCATAGATTAATCTCACATGCATAATGCTAGTGAAAAAAGCCAGTCTTAAAGTCAGAAAAGGCTTCACCCCATAATGACTTTAAGTATATGACATTTTGGAGAAGACAAAACTACAGACAGGAAAGAGACCCACAACTGCCAGGAGGTAGGTGTGCTGGTGGAGGAGGTAGAAGCACAGGGAGCTTTTGTTAGGGTGATAAAAATACTCTGCTTGGTACTGCACGGTGACTATAGCACATTAAACATTTGTTAGGACTCAAAGAACTTCAGAGCTCAAAGACGAAACATCAATGTATGTCAATTTTTAAAAAAAATCCTTCAGGAGAGTGAGTGATCTGGGACACAACGTGGAATGTAAGAAAAGAATCTAAATGTTTTGCAAATGTGCGAAAAAGCCTAGTGAAGGGAGTGGGCAAAAAAGGTGCCGGCCCGAGTAACCGTGGGAATAGTCTGTAGGACTAGAGGGGACCAGAGCTCTGGGCAAACACTGTACTCTGGTCCACGTATTGTTTCCCACAGTGATCGGTCAGCAATCCTGGAACCACTACACACTCAGGCTGGAGTTAAGCAATTAACTAAATGGCTGGTGACGGCTGGAGACACGGCTCTTTTATAGCTGGATTGGGAGGCTACAGATACGCAAGGAAGGAGGCCGTGACTTGTAAGACGGACTGGAGTTGTGGTGTGGGTGAGATGGTTACTCACAGAAATAACATGCTGTTGCAGCAACAGGATCTAATTTGCACTATAAGCTGAGAAGGTTTAGAAGAAAGGAGACCCCGGTGGCACGGAGCACACCTAGCACCCGTCTTTGGGGCAGGAAAAACACAAAACGGCCCCAGAGCGTCTTGTAGTGTCTTCAGAAAGAATGAAAATACTAAAAAATGGTACATAACAATAGAACAACAGAGAGAGAGAGAGAGAGAGAGAGAGAGAGAGAGAGGGAGGGAGAGAGAGGGAGAGAGAGAGAGAGGGAGGGAGGGAGAGAGACAGACAGACAGACAGACAGACAGGGAGAGAGAGAGGGAGAGAGAGAATGAATCCGCAATGATTGATGATTGCCAGGGGCTGATCAGACCACTAGATACCTGTGGGGGGATGGCAGGGAATAAAAAAAGACAAGACAATTGAGCTTTTAGAAGACTCGGTTCCCACTTCTTGACAAACTTTCAGATAATTTCCGAAATATTTTGTGGCCCCAACCACCCAAGGGCCTGTTTGCAATCTTTATTTGCATTCTCAAAAGCCAACTGAAGCCCCGTAATTTTGGCCGCCAGTGAATAACGGATCTGTCTGTGGACTAACGGTCTCCAGTAATCTAGCAAGGAGCTGAGCGTGAGGCTCTGGGGACCCCTGTAAGACATGTGCAAAGGACTGGGCTGGGGTACCCTCCCCGGGAGCTGTAGCCCATGCCCATGTCATCATCAAATGTATCTGGTCATGTGCTTATCGCATAATCAGTCATTGCACAAGGTCTGCATAGGTCCTGTTCCCCGCAGCTTGTCCTGTGTGGTCCCCAGCCTCCCAGCCGTCCTATTTCTATTTGCCTGTCATGCTGCGAGCTCTGTGAGTTTCCTGTTAAAACCAAGGAATTGGCCTTCCAATAGACATGAACAGGCAAGATGTGGAGTATCTGTGGGGCCATATGCAGGGCTCCCAAAATGGACTCCAAGAGTCCCAGGGCAAAGAAGACTCCGTTATTCATCACACTCTGTTTCAGCTCTTTTAAAAGTTCGTATTCTATCCCGAGATGCTCATGTATCATTTGTGGGGGTTATTGGGGTCCTGTTTAACAGGAAAACAACAGGGCCCAAGCAAGGTGGCCCCCACTCGCCTCCAGGAATTCCAGAGGTGTGGGCCAGGAGAGGCTCTCTGCCTTGTGATCTTTTCAGTTCCGCAGGAGGAGCACTGGCAGATGCTCTAACCATTGCAGCACATGAAGGTCCCAGTACCGACTTTACCAGACTCTACACAGACTATGTCTCTGGGGCAGTTGGCTCTCCCCTAACGTGGACCCTCTTAAGTTTTCTCCAACCCCATCCCAATTCTCTGTCCAAAGTTCCCACCTGCGGGAACCAAGGGTTACGCTTGGTAGTACCTTGCAGCACCCTGACAGAGAGGGGTACCGACCTGGGCCCCTGCCTGCCTCAACAACATGCACAGCAACCATACATACCTGTGCTCCTCTGCTGACAAACTCTGCCCCATTATCATGGTCAGAAGAGCTTTTCCACGGTGCTACTACTTTTGTCGTAGGCAGCTGAGTTAGATAGAAGTATTATAGGCGGTCAGACAGGGCTGGGCCATCAAAGGAGGCAATATGGAAGACAAGATACCTTGCAACTGTGGGAGAAACATGTACTCCCACTGTCAGCAAGACCTCAAGACAAAAGATGAAACAAATGCGCCCACATACCTCCCTAGGGATGGACATCAGGGATTGATATTTTAAGTAGGTCTCTATCACCTTGAGAAAGCCAGGAAGAGTCACTAGCCCAACCCCCTGCAGGGAAAGCCCCTGTTCTGTATTCATGCCTGCTTGCTACATGACTGGCTTCCCCACTGGATCCGAGTTAATGAATTTTACCTGAATAATTATGCTTGTAATCTTACTGGTTGACCATAGTTTTGTCCCACCTCATATCCACCTTGTGAGTTCCCCTGGGAGACCCCCTCACCTTGTGGATTTGCTCTATAAAAATCCCTAGAAAAGCAGGTTCCTTGGCAACCTCTCTCAGACAGAAGCTTTCTTTCTCTCAATATGCTCTGCTCTTAACCTCTGCTGTTCCTAAAATTCATTCTTTGATTTTAGAGAACACAAACTTGTCCCAGACATCTTTCAGGTTGGGAGTTTCTTTCTCCTATGTTACTTTCACTTCTGTTTGGCGGACTCCACAGTTTTCCGGGGGACTTCCCTGACATCTGTGTCTCTCCTTCCCACTCTGGTGGGTCTTCCCCTCCAAGTCTCAGGTCCCTGGTTTGTGCGCCAGTTACCAGAGGCTGATCAGACTCCCGGATACCTGTGGGGAGAATGGAGGGGAATAAAGAAAGACAAAAGACAATATCCAAGGTGCAAGGGAACTAGCAGGAACCTGCCTCTCGTGCACAGGCACAACAATCTCTGTGGTTGACCCACTTTTATTAGCAAGTGAGGAGCACAGGGGAAGGGGCTGTGTACTTTTCATGGAAGAGTAATTGCAGTAAACGGAGAACAAAGGAATGAGGAAAAGTCCCTCTCCATACCCTGATGCCTTGCATTCTTTAGACTGCTCTCAGCAGATGCTCCCTTGCCTTAGGAATACTCTGGTTAAGAGCTTTCTCCGTGCAGCCAGGAAGCAGGCAGAGTTCCACGTACTTCTCTGTTCCTACAGCACGGTCACATCAGCCTTGAGACCACGGGACCCCAGTCATGTAGTTTGGTCCCCAACAGACGATGATAATTGAATACAAGAAACAATGGAAAGATCTTTCAGTGGCCATAACTGAGACACAATATCAACAAAAATGAATTGGCATTGGGTTATAATACAAAATATAAAGTAGATATCTGTAAGTTCATATTGACATAAATACTGAAGAAAGAATAGGCAACTGTCCTGTGCAGAAGAAATTGGAATAATTTCTGTAGATTATTATTACAGATAGCTAAGCTGGTATGGTAGGTAGTCAGATAGGGCCAGCCCGGGGGGAGTCAGTGCAAAAGACGAAAATCCATCACGACTGTGGCTGGCGGTGCACCTGAAGATTAAAGTCACAATGGCTAGTTTTACATTCTTCCTTAAGGGACGAATGGAGGTTGCGGATTACTGGTATCACTCTTTTAAGATTTCCCTTTGTTTCTTTAGGGCTGAGCCATCTTCTCCCACCTACTACAATTAAGACTACTAAGACTAAAGACAAGGCCAAGACTACAAATTATCAGACAAGGTTAATGATGTCACCCACGTACCCTTGATACCACGGTATCAATGTTATCTAAGCAACTATACTTACAATCTTACTGGTTGATCATAATTTTGATCCACATTGTATCCACCTCATGATTTTGCTCTATAAAGCTTCCTTGGAGAGGTGGGCTCATTGGCAACCCATTCAGAACTCCTGCTGTCTCTCAGGACCTATTCCTGTTCCCCATCCCCCCTTCCCTATTCCCCATTCCTTTTCTCCAATAAATTTTCCCACTCTTAACCTCCCTTGTTCCTTAGAATTCATTCTTAAGAGTTTGGGGAAGACATGAATTCGGTGTACCATTTCCCCTATATCCCGGTCTCTAAGAAGATAGAGCTGAGCTCTTTAAGTGTGGGCTGCACATGATAACTTTCTTTCAAAGAAAAAGAGAATAAAAAAGGGAATAAAAGATAACTCTACAATGGAGAAGCCAAATGACCAGGGCTAACACCAAACCTTCGGTGTGTATTAAGTCATAATGGTAATGGTGCCATGCTTTGATGTGCTAACAATGACCCTGAACCTCTGGTCTTCTTCCCAAGAACACATTGCCTTGGTCCAATCATTCGATAAATATCAGACAGAGCCCAGCTGAGTGACATTTTATGGAATACCTAATACTCCTCAAAAAGGCCATACAAATGGCCAAGGTCATAAAAACGAGCAAGTATGAGAAACAGTGACATCAAGAGGACCTAAGGAGATAGGATGCCTAAACGTCATGTGGGATCCTGGGACAGAAAAAGGACATCAGCCAAAAAGCAAGAAAATCTGATCAAAGAATCCACTTTAGCTAAATGCATCATTGTTGATTCATTAACTGTGACACATGCCAGAATAATCTGTTCATAGGGAAAACTGGGTGTGTGGTGTATGGGAACTCTCTGCATTAAATCTGTAAATGTGAAGTTCCTTAAAATCAACAGTTTCTTTTAAGGCATACCCAAGGGAAGGCAATGAATGGATTCCCATAGGAAGGTATTCCAGTAGTATTCTATGAAGTGGCCCATTTATTATTATTTGCTTTGGTTTGGTTTTTTGGTCTTTTTGAGGCAGGGTCTGATTGTGCAGTTCTGGCCCTCCCAAGTGTTGGGATTACAGGCATGCACCACGATGCCTGGTGGCCCACTTATTTATTTACTTATATATTTATTTATGGTACCAGGAATCAAACTCAGGACCTTACGCTTACCAGGCAGGCACTGTGCTGCTGAGCTATACCCCAGGCCCAGTCCATTTATTTTTATAAAAAGAGAAATGAATATGTCTGAAGTCTTTGAAAGTTGCAGTGCCTGATTAGACACTCTAATATTATACTGAGTAGGTTGAAGAGGAGCCAAATCAATACCAAAACATAGCCTAATACAAGGACACAAGGAGAGAGGTCCTAGGCCAGGTATGGTGGCACACACCTGTAATTCTAGCACTTGGGAGGCTGAGGCAGGAGGATCGTTACGTGTTTGAGGCCAGCCAGGGCTACAAAGTGAGTTTAAGTCCAGCCTGAACTGCACAGTGAAACCCTGTTTCAAAAAGGAATAAATTAATAATAATCATAGGGAGAGAGGTCCTAACTAAAGAGGTCTCCCAGTAGTGACCAAGGGCTTCTATCCTAAATCATTTCAACCCGCATCAGAAAATCGACAGAATATGAGAAAGCAGGGCAACAGGATGTTTCCCCAAACCCTTAACTCCTCCAAAGCAGGTTACAGGCAAAGAATTCAAAACCAAAACGGTCAGAAATATTTGAAGAGCTTAAAGAAGAAACAAACAAAAACTCATTGAGGTGACACAACATTGCACCTCAAGGTCCGAGAAAGACGAAAATAATCCAAACCTGCAGTTAGTTCAAGGAAGGAAATTACAAAGATTAGAGTGGAAATAAATAGGATTGATATTGCAAAAACAATACAAAGAATTATTGAATTGAAGAACTAGTCCTTCAAAAGAATAAGCAACATAGACAAACCTTTAGCCAAACTTACAAAAACAAAAAAGGAAAGGAAAGATCCTTATCAATGCTCTGCAGACAGAGGACTAACTTTACCCAACCAGAAAATGGGCAATCAAAAAAAATGGATGCTGCTTAGAAGCAGCAGAAATGGCCAAGAAATACATGAAAAATCTCATCATTGCTGAACATCAGAGAAATGTAAAGTAATGCTACACTCACATACCAGCATAGCCAGAAAGAATGGCTGTGATCAAAAATCTCAAAATAACAAATGCTGGGGGATTTAGCTCAGTGGCACAGTGCCTGCCTGGCAAGCACAAGGTCATGAGTTCAATTCCCAGTACCGGAAAAAAAACAAAAAAAAAAGGTGGTCAAATACTGGCGAGGATTTGGGGGGAAGCAACTCTACTACATGGTTGGTGGACATGTAAACTGGCACAACCACATGGAAATCAGTGTGGAGATTCCCCAAAAAACTAAAACTAGAAATTGCATTTGACCCAGCTCTCCCTCTCCTGGGTGTCTTCTGAGAGGGTTAAAGACAACATCCCACAGTGATCCATGCACACCCAAGTGTAAAGCAGCACAGCTCACAATGGCCAAATCTTGGAAGTGAACTATATGTCCATCAAAAAATGCATGCATGAAGGAAACGTAGTATATGTACACAATGAAGTGCTAGTCAGCCATAAGAGGACAGATCTGAATCATCTGTAGGACAGTGGATGCCCCTTGAAACCATGCTATGCGAAGTAAATCAGATACAGAAGGTTTCTCTTACATTAGAAACCCAAAGTATAAGTCATCTAAAGAGCAAAATAAAAGGCAGGTGCGAGGAAGCAGGGAGGGCTTTTTGCACACGAGAAGGGGACCTAGGGAGGGGGAGAGAGGTGTGGAAGGAAGTGGAAGCAGCAGAGGTTAAGATGTGGTGTGTTCACGTATCAAGTCCCCATAATGAATGTACTCCTCCTGTGTCACAAGTATGTACTAATAAAACATGAATTCAAATAAAAAGGAAGTTGCAGAGCCCATTGCTTACAAATATGAAGGTAGGGTCCTGCAAGAAGAAAAACACTCCGGAGGGAGAAAGCTGAGAGGGGTCTGTACATTTCCTGGGCCCTTCTGTGGTGTGGAGGGCTGCCCCTCAGGCTCCCCGACGTCCTGGCTGTGCCTTGGGGATGCTCTAGTCTCTCCCACCATCCCAGCAAGTACACCCCAGGTGAAAGGGTTGGTGCCAAGGATCCCAGGCCTATTTGCTTTCCATTGTTGCCTTAACAAAGGGTCACAAACTTAGTGGGCTTAAAAGAAAACAGGAAGTTACCATCTCAGTAAATCCTGACACAGTGGCCCCACAAATTGTTGCTACTGCAGCAGTTTTTACAGGTGGTCACTCATGCAGGGCTCACAGCACTCAGGTGTAGACCAGCTGCGAAAGATGGCCACCACATCCACCTTGCACTGTGTTCTCCAAGCCTGCGGTTTCAGAGGGCAATAACCTCTGGTTTGTCTCGGTCTCTGTTGCATGGGTCTCTGTTAGAGCAGCTGGAGCTGCACCCTCCCTAACACAGCTCCTAAATAGTTGTTCCCCCACTCTCTGTCTCTACCCCTCAAACATCTTCCCTGCCCATCCATTCTGTCATTCCACTACTTGCCTTATTCTCTCGGCTACCAAGAGCTTCTAACCATTTACTGCAGCGGTCCTCTGGGTGACCTTGCCTCCCAGGAGATACCTGGCAGTGCTCTGACATCGCACAACCGGGCACAGGGCACTACGGCACTTTGTAGGAAAGGGTACTACGGCATCAAAGCCTTATGTGGCTCAAAATGTCACCTTCTGAGGATGAGCAGCTCTGATCTCATCTATCCTCCACACTCTCGTCACGTAACTGCATCACAGATGGGAACGTGCCCCTTGTGTGGACAGCTGTCAGATTCCTGGCTTCCTATCACTTCTTGATGGCCTTTTCTGTACTTGCAGTGAATTCCAACCTTGCCGCTCCAAGAAAGGAGTTCAGGCCGATCCTAGTCCCCTTTGTAGCCAGGGCTCAGGGACGAGACCGAGACTCCCTCAGTCAGACACCACCTGTGTGCCTTGGATCTGGAGAGAGGTGATGATCTTTTGAGAGTTTGGTAATTCATTGATGGAGGCTGCCAAGTGCACATGGCACTTGATGGTGGCTGAGGCGGTGGCAGCCATTCCTCTGTGGTTCCTGGCAGCGGTCACAGCAATTTCCTCCAGCACGGGTGAGTGGCAACAAGGTCAGTCTAGTTGCAGTAGCTTCCCTGTATGCAGTCAGTCACTTTCCATTGATCACCTCAAAACACGGGTAGTAAAGTCTCCCCCGCATAGAAGTCTCCAATGTCTCAGACCCTTTGCTTAGCCAAACGCTCTTTGTCATCTGGGATGTATCCACTCTGCCATTTGTTCTGGTCACACAGTCACTCTGGTCCTGCTACCCTTCTGCGATCCCATTTTTTTCTTGTTACTAAAAGAATCCTGTGGCACAGAAAGCCTCCTCTTACACATACCCTGGTCCTCAGGTCTGTACGCATCTGTATCATGGATACAGATTTTACAATCTGATACACAGATTTTACAATCTATTGCAGGAGTTGATTCACTTAACGTTAAACGCAGGGACGTACTTTTGTTCTTTATGTCTAGCACTTAGGTCTATTATCTACTGCAAAGCAGGTGATCAATGTTTAAGAAATGAAACAAGTGCTGCCACCTACTGGGAGACACTTTATCTCAAAACAACTTTGGACAGTGGTAGACGCTTCAGGATTGAAGCGTAATAATATTCTCCCCCTCATCTAAGCTGACTGTAAGAACCAGCCTGCTGGATGCTCTCCAGTGATCCCCACCTATTGCTACTCATGCCTTTGGGTGGATCTTCCCACACTAAATGGTTGGTGTGGAACCAGCAAAATATGACACAGCAATGACACGGTGAAGTATGATTAAAAAAAAAAAACAACTATGGTTGATGCTTACACTTATTTATTTATTTTTGGCACTGGGAATTGAACTCAAGGCCTTGTGCTTGCCAGGCAGGCGCTGTGCCGCTGAGCGATATCCCTGGCCCCAGTACTTACATTTATTGAGGACATATTGCCATCGCTCCCCCTCAGAATTCTCCCCCTTGCTTTGAACACACTTAGCCCACGGTTCTTGCCACTTTCTGAAGCAGCTCTGGAGTCCTCCTCCCTGTTTCTTTAGTTGTGCCACCGTGGATACCTCAAGGTCCTGAACTGATCCAAAACACTGATCTTTCATGGTCACTTTGACTTTAGGGAAGAGCCAGAAGTTGCTCAGTACCCGATCTGGTGAAGGAGGCCACACATTTTGAGAGAAACTGCCTAACATTTTGAACTGATTCAGGACATTGAAGCGTCCACAAGAGCACAACTAAAGATACTCATGAAAGAGGACCTCCAAAACTGCTTCAGAATATGGCAAGAACAAGGGAGTATGTCTGCAGGTATGGGGAGTGTTTTGAGGGGAATTAATTGCAATGTGTTTTTATTGCAATAAATTTTTGTTTTGTTTTGTCTTTTTGAGACAGGGTCTCGCTATGCAGTTCAGGCTGGCCTTGAGCTCACTTTGTAGCCTGGGCTGGTCTTGAACTTGCAATGATCCTCCTGCCTCAGCCTTCCTAGTGCTGGGATTACAGGCGTGCACCATCACGCCCGGTTTATTGCAATAATCTCTCTCTTTTTTTTTTTTTTTTGGTTTTTCTCCGGTACCAGGTTTTTTTTTTTTTTTTTTTGGTTTTTCTCCGGTACCAGGAACTGAACTCACGACCTTGCGCTCGCCAGGCAGGCGCTTTGCCACTGAGCTAAATCCCCAGCCCCTATTGCAATAAAATTGAAACTTTTATTCAATTTAAAATTGAAACTTATCACACCACGTAACTTTTTATTGTTTTTTTGAGACAGGGTCTTGCTACATAATCCAGGGCTCACCTTGGACACGTGTGGCCATCCTCTTGCCTCAGGCTCCTGAGGGCCCGGATTACAGGCGTGCACCACCATGACTGGCTCATGGAACTTCAAAGGCTAGGTCATTAAGACGTTGCAACTTTTGGTCTCTCGGGTCACGGGTTCTGAGGGAAGCCAGTTGCTTTAAGGGGACATTCAACCAGCCCTCTAGGGAGGTCCGTGTGGTGAAAAACTGCACCAATAGTCTTGAGAATGAGCCACCTTGGAAGCTGTTCCTGTGGCCTATCTCCAGATTTTGATGTTTGTACGACTGGCTGCTCAAATGAGAAACACAGCTGGGGAGATGGCTCAGCGGCACAGTGCCCGCCTGGCAAGCGCAAGGTCCTGAGTTCGATTTCCGGTACAAAAAAAGAAAGAAAAACTTATTCAAAGCTGGTCCTGGAGGAACTCTCTGACGTCAGGTTGGGTGTGTCTCTTCTTCGCAGAAGGGGAACCAGATCTCTACCTCCCGGACCCAACACTGACATTCTCTTTTCAGACAAACACATTACTTTCCTGCAAGTCAATTCACGAACTAAGGTGTGGATGATGCATTACAGATACCTTTATTCAGAATTTAGAATACCACGTGATAGGGGCAAGTCCTCAAAAAACGAGACCTTCAGGGCAGCTGGGCATGGTGGGAATACATACCTGTATTCCTGGCACTCTAGGATGCTGAGACAGGAGGACCTCCAGTTCCAACCTGGCCTAAGTAACTGAAAGACTTAATGAGACCCCCTTTCAAAATTAAGGGAAAAAAAGCGCGCGCGGTGTGTGTGGGGTGCTGATAATATAGTTCAGTATGAAAGCCCCGGGTTCAATCCCCTGTACCAAAAAACCAACCTGCTGAGCAACAAACCCTCAGGCAGATCCACCGAGTCACGCCATCGCCAAATCCCTGCCTATGGAAACTGCCGGCTGCGTTCCGCGGGTAAGCCTCGGGGCGTGCTAAGCAGCAAGGTTACTAACACGCTTTCCGACCCAGAACCCGGGCCACACGCTGCGTTACATCTGCTGTAGTAGGACGAACGCCCCGGCGCTGGGCTCAACTCCGGCTTCTGAGAACACCGCCAGGAAGACCCCGAGACGTCCAGATCTGTGGAACCCAACCAACCTTCCACTGCTTCCTGGCGGAAGCCGCAAGCGCTCCGCAGCGGAAGTGTGGGGTCCGCGCTTCCGGGGCCGCGACCAGCGCCTGCGCAGTGTGTCTCTCCGGCAGGCTGCACAGCCGCACGCCGAGCAGGCGATCGGAAGTGCGCGGCCGCTGTCTCGCTAGCGGGGTGGGCTGCAGGGGGCGCCTGAGGAGCGCGGCGCAGCGCCCCTCTTCGGAACCGCGGCCCGTGCCCCGGGCCCTCCGCGACCCGCGGATCTCCAGTCGCCGCCGACC
>NW_004955405.1:41429931-41469860 GCF_000276665.1 Chinchilla lanigera
GCCCCGCCCTCCCGCCGGGGGTCGGGAGGGTGGCCGGACGCGGTTCCGGGCTTGGGGCTTTTCCCACCGGGATGTGTTGCTCTTCGCCCAGATGGAGGTAGAGGGTGGGCTTGGGGTGACGCTGGGGAGTCGGAGTTTGGGTCGGTGAAGTCGAGAAAAGACGCGATCGTGTTACTCGTGCTCGGGGCCGGGGAGGACCGGGTTCGTTCCTCCGGAAGGTGTATCGGGGACGGTGATACCGCCGAGGGCGGTACGGAGTGGTGGGGGGCCGAGGGGGACCCTCGCCGGGTGCTGCGCTGTGCGCTCGGCTGCGAGCGGGCTGAGAAGGAAGTGGGAAAGATCCTCCGCGGGCTTTGACGGCGCGTTTCTCCGAAGGAAAGACAAACCTTCCTAGGCTTGGGTGTCTCGTACGAGATTTTTATTCTTTAACTTTACTTTTAGGGAATTCGGTAAAACGAGGCCATCTTAGGGATCTCGTTATCCAGGTTAGGGCATTGCTAGATCAAAAGCGAGCCTGTTTTCCTCCGGATTAAAAGATAAAACTAAATCGAGGAATTGTCATAACTCTTTCAACAGCGCAGTAAGCGATATGTGTGTTGTTTCTTGATGTGAAACCTCAGTGTTTTACATGCCGCATCGTCACCCCCCATACACTCAAAGTTTTCCTTCTAGGGTGTCCCGGTAGAGGTGTGTGTGTACTTTTTATTGTTAATTAGGACGGTCTCGAGGCTGTGAAATCCAGTATGACCCTGCGAGAAGAGTCCCGGTTAAGTTTCTCTTTCGGGTTTGCTTTTACAGTTGAGCCTGGTTAACTGGGAGGAATTTAAACTTCTTGTGGGAGTGAATGGAATCTTTTTTAAGTGTGTTCATTTGATAATAAGGCAGTTTAAAAATGTGTCCACTTGACATTGTTGATACAATTTTTTTTTTTTTTGTCTTTTTGAGACAGGGTTTCCATATGTAGTTCAAACTGGCCTTGAACTCACTTTTTAGCCCAGGCTGGCCTCTACCTCACAGCGATCCTTCTGCCTCAGCCTCCCAAGTGCTGAGATTATAGGCATGCGCCAGCATGCCCAGCTGAAATATTTCTTAAAAGTCTGGAGTTTCTACAACTTCATTCTCTAGTGAGGTTAACTCCCCCTCCCCCCATTTCGGAAAGTCAAGCCTTGGGAAACTGCATATTCCTTTAGAAATAGCTCTTCTTTTTTTTGAAAGTAGGAGGGAGAACTGACAGTTTTATCTTTTCTACGAATAGATATTTGAATGTACATTGTACTAGATTGTTTTTAAAGAGAAACATTGATCCAAAAACACATTCTTCCTTGGAGGTGTTTTCCCCTGTTCTGCCAAAGTTGGTATGTTTTTTGAGTGTAGCTGGCTGATTTTCAACATTTTTGTTTATCAAAACCTTTTGAAACCAGGCAGAGCCACTTGTTTCCTAATCAGCAGAAATAGTTTCTGTTTCAGTAATTTCTAGAGTCAGGCGTGGTGGCACATGCCTGTAATCGCAGCATTCTGGAGGCTGAAGCACTAGGATCTCTATGAGGTCAAGACCAGCCTAGGCTACAAAGTTCAAGGCCAGTCCAGGCTACATAGTGAAGTGAAGGCCAGCCTAAACTGCATAGTGAGACTTTGTCTCAAAAAAAATCACACACAAAGAAACTTTCTCTGCCAAAGATGCTTTAATTTGTAAGAAAAAATGTGTTTATGTGTGAAAGGAAAATTATTTATAACACTTTCAACGTGTAGTATCAAAAGAAAACAGTGTGGCTTTTCAAAGGAATTCATCTTCTGTTAGTCCTTCAAAAAATTAACATCTCAGCCTTCTAAGTGTAAATGTCTCATCACATGTTTACAAGGGGGTGATTGTTCCTCACTTCACTGCTCTGCTGTGGGAAACATGGTCTTCTCTGCAGTCAGACAATCTGTTAGGCAGAGTGGGTGGGAGTTCATTGCCTCCGCTTTAGTGGTGGGGTTTTGGGTTTGTGCTGTCTTCCATATAGAAGACATCATGACTGATCAGTAGAGGAGTGAATTTGTCATCAGTAGGAACGTTGAATTTGCACTCAGTCATCTGCACACCCTTATGAGTGTCAGTGTAAGCAGATTATCCTGTGAGGACATTGGGGCAGCCCTTATTTCAGTCCCATCTATATCTTCCAACTAATGTGCTGTGGTTGCATTTGTTCCACACACTTTGTCAGATATCAGAGGTACAGTCTCAAAGGGGACAGGTAAGAGCCCTGGTCTTTTGAAACCTAAGGTGTAGTGGTAGGCTGGGTGAGGGAAAGACAGGAAATAAATAGGTAAACACAGTGCTTTCAAGTAGTGGTGCTACGGTAGAAATAAGTGGGCAGGAGGCTTTTCCTGAGAGGTGAGCTTGAGGTGAAGCCTCCGTGGAGAACAGGACTCAGTTGTCTGAAGAGCTGGCTGAGTGATGGAGAAGCCACAGGCTGCAGGAGCTTGGTTTGCTGTCAGGATGGCTCCTGGGAAGAGGACTTAGTGGGGGAGAGGACAGGCGTCGGACCTGCTGGGGGAAGAGGGAAGGGCCAGGTGCTGGGCTTTGGGCCGTACGAAGGGTTTTGTTCTCAGTTCAAATAGGAGCCATTGGAGGGTTTTAAGCAGAGGCATGTGATCTTGTATTTTAGAAGGTATTTCACTGAATCAGTTACCCCAGTCATAGGACACATGAGGTTTTATGTAACACTAAAGGGAAATGCTGTGAATTAAGCTGATGTATCATGGAGTTTAGGAAGCATTCCAACTTCAGAGATGCCAAACTACACAGAATGTGTATCTTAGAAGGAGGAAAACGTGGCTTGCTGGTGAAGTACTCGATACCCCAGGCTGAAGTGTTCACCATGAGGAGTCTTCATCCTCTGCGTTTTATGATAAGAGTATTTCGCTACCAGTGTTTCACTGCCTCGTTCTAGAGTCACACCATGCTCCTTTTCTGTTATGCTCCAGACGTATGCTTAGGGCGGTGCCGAGAGGTGGCTCTTACTGTCCTTATCTGTCTCTCTTGGCAGTTCTGATACCCGCTATGCAATTACCCTGAACAACAGAGACGCCCTCACTGGAGACGAAGAGACCTTGGCGTCATATGGGATTGTTTCTGGGGACTTGATATGTTTGGTTCTCGAAGATGCCATGCCGGCACCTAACTTGCCTCCATCCACAGATTCAGACCATTTCTCCATCCCGAATAATGACCAGCCTTCTCTGGCTACCACCGCCAGCCAGGCCAGCATCCCAGATGAGCCACAGAGCGGTTCGTGCCGAGGACAGGCAGCCCAGTCTGGTGTCTGGCAGGACGACGGCGTGGTGGGTATCAAAAACGATGACGCTTTCAAAAGTTGTCTTTCTGTGGTCCTCTGGTAACTATAGATTTTTAAAGGAAATTATCATGTTACTGGAAGACAAGGTAGTTGTTAAATTTAAGAACAGCTGTGGTATTTGTTGCGGGGACAGACAAGATTATGACAGTTCTGAGATGCTGATCTGTTTCCTGACCAAAGTCACAGTTAAGTAACTGAGTGTAGTAGGTGGTGGTTCATTGGCTCTACTTTCACAGTTTATATGCTATTCTTTATGGATGTTATATTTCAATTTTTAAAACTTTTTAAAGAGACTTTACACATGAATTTACATGTGTTCCTTGATTTAGTCTTCATTTGGAAAATGAGCCGCAGAAACGCTTTTATTACTATTGGAAGAATGTGAATATGGATGTTTGCATTCAGTAATATCAAGGGAGTACTATTGATTTTGTTCTGTGTGGCAATACCATTGTGATTGGATTGAAAGTGCTTTCATTTGTACAGCAAAATACTTGAAGATAGGGTTAGAGCTGTATATTGTCTGTAATTTCCTTTTCCTGTTTCTGCAGAATAATTTTTGACACAGAAAATGTGCTAAAATATTAACTGTTACTGAAATTTATTTACTTCTTAAAAATAATATTCATTATCCTTTCTGGAATATATGAAGACTTACCATCATAATAAAAATTTAGTATGTGGGTCAATTTTTTTTTGAAAAGCAAAGATGTAGAGTAGTTGATAAGGTTGAATTCCGTGTGCTCAGGGTCCTTGTGCTCGGTAGGCTGCAGGGGATGTTGTTAGAGAGCCTTCTTTCAGCCTGCACTGATGGAGGGCCGGCACTGGGAGGACCAGTGTCTGCTGATGGATTTTGTTCAGGTGGTCACTCTGCCAGCTCAGTTCTCCCTTGGTTCTGTGGTTTCCTCTAAGCTTAGGATTCCCAGCTTTTTTGCTGTGGTCTGCACCCCTCATTGAGGCCACACACATAGCTCAATTGTTTGCACACACCTTGCGGCGCATTTGCACCTGGGATTGTCAGTTGGCACCACAGACTGCAGAGTGAACTTGGAAGTAATGTACACTCGTGTGCTGACCTCCAGCCTTCAGGGTCGCCGCTGTTTCCTGTGCTTTTGAATCCTCACCGCCAGCTCTGTTCACGGTCCCTTTTCCACTCCAGGTCTCTCATATCTGTTGGGTCCACCATCCAGGTTTGTCTTCTTTATGTGGTCTATTGCTTCTCAGTAACTCTGTGTCATGGGTAACACTCATGGCTTTGGAGCTGAAAAGACCAAATATCCAGTCCAGCCCTGCCATTTCACCAAAGTGAATGTCGTGTGTGGTCTTGTGAATTTCAGGGTTTTTTGAGGAGCCGCCTCGCCCAGCCTTTCTGGGGCCGGTTTCCGTGCGTCCTCCATGAGCTGCTGTCTGCAATCCAGAGCAGACTCTGCGTCTCTTCCTCCTCCCTCATGCTCCTGTGTGCGATGCCCAGCCTGGTACCACGAGGCCTTGCTCTTGCCCTTATTCTGTAGCTGACCTGCTGTTTCTCCCTCTCCTGTCTGTATTTTTTTCCGTCCTCCAAGGCCTTTGTCAATCAGTAATGTTCTTTTTGTTCTCCATGTTATCTTTTCTGCATGGCCTGCTGCGTATTGGGCAGTCATCCTACTCCTGAGCCCTGGCTCCAGCCACCCTGGGTCCCCCCACCCTGGTGGACCCTCTCGTTGCCCTGTAGATACCTTGTTATTTTTATCCTGCCTTGCAGTTTGTTGTGTGAAGTGAACAGTTTTTTAATAATGCAAGCATGATTCTTGTTTATTGTTTTTTGGGTGCATATACATTTACTGCTTCAATGTAATTCTTTTGTGGGCCTTAAATATTAAAGCTATCTCTCATGGCACTAAATATGACAGACATTAAAAAATGCTTAATAGGTTGTTAAGTTTTGAAAACCACTTGTATCCAGATAAAAGGATTTTTACTTATTTTAGAAATTATTGTGTCTCTTGTGTGTTTCTGCTTTATAGAGGTAATCTGGGGAATGAATAAGGACAATTGGCTACATATTTCAATTACTTTCTGAGTTGTTTGCTTATAGACTCACTCAGAGGCAGTGTTAGCAGACGGGCCCATTCCCTTTACTTCTGCATACTTTCAAAGTTGTCCAATAAATCAGGTGGAGCTTTTCATAGTACGTGTGAGTTACTTTACTGGCTTTCTTTGGAAAATTTTGGGAAATTAGTGTTGCTTCTGGTAATTTCAGTTCTAGCAGCGTATTGTTTTGTATTCTAAGGTTTGTATAGGGTGACTATGAAACCTTAGTGTGGAACCTGAGCGTGAACTCCTTGTAAATAATGCTTGGAGTCCTTAAAGTGGTATGGTCTGTTAATTAAGTGGAGAAGGGAGCATTACAGAAGGAAAACAAAATAGGTGACTCTCGAAGCCAGAGGAGGTGAATACTGCTCTTTAATTAAATGGGGATGAGTTTTCTCGCTTCACTCACCAGTGCTGTCCGTCTCAGTGAGAGGTGCGGTGACCTGTATCAGGCCACACAGTGCTGTGCTCGCTGACTGTTGTCACGGTCTCCTGTCAGTGACGGTGACAGGAGGGCCTTGCTGGAGAGGTGGGCTCAGCGTCTTTGTTTCCAGCGAGGGAAGGATGTGCTAAGTCCTATCGGAGTGGCCCGGGGGTGCTGGTGGCTGTGTGGAGTTGGGTGTTGGGCTTGATAAGCCTCTAGGACTTCTGATGGCGTTGGGGGGCGGTTGCCAGCTTCCGGTAACTTGTGTGCTTTTTCAGCAAGTGGTAAGCGACTGGAAGTTAGGCATAAGGGTGAAGAAGCAAAGGGCTCATTCATGATTGAGCTTGGTGTTAAGTCATTTTTTAACATAGTAGTTTTTCTTTGTTTTTTTTTTTTTTTTCTGGTACCGGGAATCGAACTCATGACCTTGCGCTTGCCAGGCAGGTGCTGTACTGCTGAGCTAAATCCCTAACGTAGTAGTTTATATGTCAAAAAATAAAACCAAACAAACCTGGAAATGGTTTTGCACTGTGCTGCTCCTGCTGCTGGCCTGTGGGTTTTGCCGAGCGAGTCTGGACCTTCCCATAGCTGTCCGGCTTTGGTCCCACAGGCTCAAGGAGAAGGGCAGCCGCTCTGGGTCCTGGCCTTGCTGCAGCCTGTCACTCTGTTTCGATTTCCTCTGCCCCCTCTTCAGTAGCAGAACAGACTTTAACAGAAGAAACATGTGCTTTGCATCAGGAGTTGAGCACAAGCCTAGGAAACGAACTTTCTGAACAAAATTGAAATTAATACGGTAACTCAGTTTTATTGAGGCGTGTTTCGCATGTAAAAGCCCTGAACTGGGCATGTGTCAGGGGACAGGGGTTGCTTTCAAGTTTTTATTAGCTGGCTACCTTGGTTGTGTTACTTAATCTTTCTGAGTTACAGTTATAGCATCTGTACAAAGGTCATATTATCTGCCTCGTGTAATTTACCGGGTCACTGAGAGGCACAAGTGAGAAAACGCTTAGAGCACAGCAGCACTGTGGGATTGGGACTGTTGGGCAGGCGCTTCTGAGACGTGCTGTGTGCCACGTCCTGTGTGGGGTACGAAGTGACCACTTGTCGTCTGGTCCTGTGCAAGCTTACGGCTGCTTGGGATGCAGATGGTGGTCAGGAAGTTGCAGGAAGTGTGGGGAGGGGCAGTTACCAGCCCCCCACAGCAGAGTGTGGTCGGGATTATCTCTGCTCAGTGGGAGGGCAGGGCCCGGGAGGGCCAGCAGGAAGTGAGCCCGATAGAGAGGCAGTCAGGCAGCGAAAGGCCTCCCAGGCAGAGTGCAGGAGCTTGGACTGCTGTTTTTTAGGCCTGTGTTTCTGGTCCGGTCCTCCTTGGAAGACTTGTTTCATGAGCGCCTCAGTGTTAGAAGGATAATGTGTCTTGGTTCGGTGTTCCGTGCATGGTGCTCTCACGTTTAGACTTCCCAGGGCCTTTACAGTGCAAGTAACGTATTTGGTGCGTGTGGAGAGTGAGGTTAGGTGGCTGCAGCATGCGGCGTTTTCCACACTGAGCTGACTGTGCACTGACCTTTTTTAGGAACATGAGGGGACACAGCAGAGCCCACAGTTGGGGGAGTGCTGCTGCCTGAATAGAGCAGTGCTGGTGCTTGAGCTGGGGTGTAGGGCGTAATGAAGCTAAAACTGCTGAGAGATCGGCAGTGTGTGAGGCGCCAGGCGGCGGAGGCTGTTGCCAGAAACCAGGAGAGAGAAGGAGAGTCTGGATCGTTGCTGGGACGGGAAGGGGCAGCTGTTGCCAGGTGTGAGTTTCCGTGGAGCTTGGAGCAGGGTTCAGGAGGGAGAGCAGACCCAGGAGTGGCTTCCAGGCTTCGAGCGTATCGGCTGAAACGCGTGGAGATCCCAGGGGGCTTGTGGGCTCCCTCATTTATGAGGGCTCCCTGTGAGGGGCTCCTGACCTGAACCCACTGGTTCGCCGTGGCTTTGAGTGCTAATCGCAGTTCACTTTGGGATATGAGAGGTTCTGTGTGTAAGTATTTTCAATGAATTCACTATTTTTCTTGTTACCCCTTTCAGGCAGGGCCCAGTCAGAGCATGGCAGCTGAGTCGGAGGAGGATGCTGTGGGCATGGAAGAGGGTCCCAGCCTCCATCCCTCAGAACCCATGCTCTGCAGCGAGGCGGCGGAAGGGCAGGTGCCACACTCGCTGGCGACCCTGTATCAGTCAGCCGGCTGCTGCGATGCCAGCGACGCCCTGGTGGTGCTGATCCACCTCCTCATGGTGGAGTCAGGGTACATCCCTCAGGTAAGGCCAGAGAGCAGCCGCGGCCCTCGGGAGGTGTGTGGCGGGGGTATCGAGCACAAAGGGCCGGGCAGTGAGGGACTCTTGTGGGCATGCAGTAAGTGCACCACTCCCTCTCTTCCCCGTTTTCTTTGTCGGTATTTAGTAGTACAGAGGGGTTGGTAACAATAGTTCTAAAAAGACAAAGGGTTCTTGGTGGTAATCCGTGGATAAAATGAGGTCAGCGAGCGTGGGTGGAGTGTGCCTGGACAGCTCACTAGGTTATTTTCTAGGAATTGCTGTGACTGAGTTGGGAAGGGGGCACTGCTGTCCCTGCGGTTGCTCACCTTCTTCATCCCTTCAGTCCGTATCTGTCAATAAGCAGCTTCCAGTGCTGGCCAGCGCATTGTCCCTGGCCCAGGCGGCCCTCCTCAGTGGAGGGCTAGGGGGCATAGAGACCACTCGGGTATACTGGGGACGTTCTAGGAGAGCCATCTGCATACCCGGGGCGGGGCTTCGCAGAGACTCGGGAGCAGAGCTTGTCCACGCAGACGCGCTAAGGGACACATGGCACCTACAGAATGCAGGTTGTGCTCAGTAGGTCTGAGCGTCTCCCGTGCAGTGCCCGTGCTGCTGGGCATGCAGGGTCACAGAGTGTAGAGTAATTCACATGCCTACAAGCCCACGTCTGCCACGTACTGAGCCGCAGATGAGGAGGTAAACCACTGGGAACCCTCCTCACCCTCAAGGAGTCCATAGTGGGTGACAGGCAAATAAAAACTACGGTATGTAAATAACGAGTACTGGCTGACCTATGACGTCAGAGTGCGTCGCATGGAAATGTGAACAGAAGTTTGGGGGGAGGAGGAACAACGGGCTTGGAAAGGCTTTCCAGAAGAAGGGCTGTGAGCTGGGTTCTTGAGTAATGATGCCGGCTTTGCGAGGTGGACAGGTGAGCCTGGAGAGAGAAATGGGGCCTTATTTCTCTGATGCAGTTTTACCTGGTGGAATAAAAATTTGCAATGTAATTATCTGCCATTAATAACAGTCTCAGCGGTGTAACCCATTTTAAGTGACAGAATGTTAGTGTCTGAACGAGTTTGGATTTTAAATTTTTTGGAATTACTTCTTTCCTTGCTTTCGTTTTCCCTTTCATTTCACTCTGCAGGGGACGGAAGCCAAAGCTGCGTCCATGCCGGAGAAGTGGCGGGCCAGTGGCGTGTACCGGCTGCAGTACACACACCCGCTGTGCGAGGGCAGCTCTGCTGCGCTCACCTGTGTGCCGCTGGGCAGCCTGACCGTCGTCAATGGTAACCGGAG
Organism: Chinchilla lanigera; assembly: GCF_000276665.1. NCBI lineage: Eukaryota > Metazoa > Chordata > Mammalia > Rodentia > Chinchillidae > Chinchilla > Chinchilla lanigera. The sequence goes on from NW_004955405.1 coordinate 41,439,355, forward strand.
GCACCAGGGGCTCTGTGCAGGAGTTGTGCACGTGGGTTAGGAGCACGTATGCACACACACACACACACACACACACGTTTCCTTCCTAGTGTCTTGTGGCCATGTCAGTGACTGGTTATCGTGCTCCAGCTGTGAGCCTTTCTCAGCTTTATTTCGTGTCTAGACCACTGACGCTGAGTTGGGAGGTGATAGCATACGAGACCCATGCTGAACCTGGCAGCCTTCCCTCTTCGGGAGGGCGCTGTGCTGATCAGAGCGAAATGAGTTCATTACGTTGCAGCTCTGTGAAGGCTGTGTTCTTTTTGATGCCTCTCTGTAGATGGCCTTTTGTTTTTAGTTTTTAAACAGAAGTCTTGTACAGAGACTATGAGATGGAGCTGTGTCCCCGTGTACCCAGTCAGGCGTCTCTGACCAGCGCTGCTGTGCCCTCCCCCTCGAGAAGTCGTGCTGCAGAGAGGGTTGATTTTCCCTCTGCCCTCGGTGTGGAGATCTCACTGGGGCAGCAGTGCTCCTCACCCGTGTCTGTCACGGTAGCTCAGGTTCTGCTCTGCCTGCCTGGCCGGCAGCGCTTGCTGGAATGGCCTTGCCTTGCTCATGCTGGAGCTGCACTTGGGGACCTACTCTTCCTTGTTCCTGGCGTTCGTTTGGGGGGTTTATCCTTTTGGCTTGGTAAGATAATGTAAGATTGAACAACTGCATTTGTGTGTGTGTGTGTGTGTGTGTGTTTGAAAAAAATGCTTTTTTCTGCTAAGATTTACTTGGTGAGCTACTGAGATGGAGGGTGGGTCATGTTTTAATCACTGTGCTGCCTCCCATCCTGACCTGCTGGCGCCAGCGGTGAATGCACGATGCTGTGTGCCTCAGTTTCTCAGAAGAGCCTTTCAGGCCCTCTGTCTACTCAGTACCTGATGATCTGTTTTTTCCCGCTTTGTTCCTTCACCGTTCTTGGCATACCAGTGAATTGCAGGCCTACTCGGCGGCCCAGCAGGCCCTCCCACGGTGACTGCCTTGGGAGGAACGCCGTGTCCCTGGTCTCCCTCCCGGGTACCCTGCTGCGTGGCGCACACACGTGGTGGCACATCACTGCCTCTTTCACGGGGCCCATAAAGTGCGCCTTTGTGCCAGGGCCCCCGCTGGGCTGCGGTGGGTCACAGGCGCGGCTCTTTGGTCCAGAGAACAGTGCTGCTGGGTAGACTGGCAGAATCCCTTTCATGAACAGCGACGGGCCCGCTGCCAAGGGCACATGAGACGTGCATGGTGTTTTTACTGACTTCCGTGAAACGGGTTTTGTTGTGTTTGGTTGCCCCCCGTCACCCTTGCTGCATATCTCTCAATAGCTAATCAGCTGCTGCAGGTGGTACTCAGCAGGCTGCTCACAAAGATGCCCTCTATAGTTTCTAAAGGTGCTGTGGAGAGTGACTTCACTTGGTGGCAGGTGTACACTTTTGACCCTGTCTGAGGGAAGGAAGTGGGCACGGGGCAGCTTGCTTTGCCTGGTGTGTCCGCAGTGCACTGTGGGCAGGGAGTGCAAGCTGCTCCTGAAGAAGGAGGCAGTTAGTGAGCTGGCACAGCCTTTACGTCATCTTTTTTTCTTATTTCCAGCTACGCTGAAGATCAACAGTGAGATTAAAAGTGTGAAAAGATTGCAGCTGCTGCCAGCCTCCTTTATCTGCACAGAGAGACCAGGTGACGTCATCATTTCACTTGAGGAGCTGTGAGATGCTCACTTTTGAGAACACTGGAAAGATAGTGCACAGAAGACAGAACACTCCCGGTGTGACTAAAGCAAATTCAAGACAGTCTTGTCTCTTGAGTTGCTGGAGGTTTGGGTTGCAATTGGATGAGTTAGTTTGGTTCCTATTTTTCTCAGGGTGGTGGAGCGCTGAATTCCGTTTATACTGCTATTATGAACTAACACGTCTGTGTAATTCTTGCCGGCCTGGTGCTGCTTCATGGTCTCTGTTCATTCTGGAGCTCTTTTGAGCAGTGTGCCTAAGCAGTGTTGAGAGACTCCCTTGTTGTGTGCGTCTGTGCAGCTTCCTTGCTGTTACTGGGGGAAGCACTGTACTCATACTGTTTTCTTAAGTATTGTCTTGGTTACTTTTCTCCCGTTGCTGAGACAAAATACCCAACGCCCAAAATGAAGGAAGGAAAGGTTTATTTAGCTTACAGTTTGTGGAGGTTTCAGTCCATACTTGGCTGGCCCCGAGGCAGAAGGTAGCAAACCAACAAGAGCAAAGGGGGGAACGGCAGCCGAACAGCAAACAGCCAGAGCAAACCGGAGGAATGGCGGCAAGCAGCCTCTTTTCCTGCCTTACTTTGTAAACAGGCTACCCCCACCTAAGGGGCATGTAGCTCTCACATAATCTCCATGCCCTCCTCTTCCACAGGCTCAGGATGTATACAAAGTAAGCACCCTGGCTTCCTGCTGAGTCACTTAGCCAAACCTCTAGACTCCCCAAGTTGACACAGTGTTTAAACCATAACAAATATAAATGTATTTGGGTTATAAATTTGATTGTTACAAGTTTGCATTCTAAGCATGGTTTTGCTTATACTCTATATAGTGTCTTAGTCAGTGTAAAAGAGACAGATTTTCCTCTTTATTGGCTTTCAGGTATACCCAAACTGAGAGGCAGACAAGTGGTTAAAGGAGAAGAGATGGGATGGAGAGAATTCACACTCTCCAAGCTTCTGTTTTCTGTGGGGTGTGTGCCCTTACCTGCATTGCCCATTCACTCTCATCAAAAGATGAGGGAGTTGAGCCCCATGGGTGTCGGGGACTGGGGATGGTGTGTGTGGCAGTGTCTTCTGGGGAGAGCTGGCTAGATCCTTGGGCTGTCTGAACCCCTAGAGACTTATTCTTGGTAGCTTCCAGGGGAGATCAGGCCTGAGATACTGATCTAGACTAAAACTGATGGGAAAAGGAGACAGAAGAATATTTATAATGGTAGAACCAGAGCTTGGGCATTAACTCAATTGAACACGTAATGTCAGACTAGACCAGTATTAACTTTTTTACGCTGTTGCTCTCGTAAGTAACAGTAAATTCGTAGGTTTTTGCAGATTTTTCCTCAGTCCCCTCCTGACACTTTAATACTACTTATGTCCTGTATACTTAACTGGTGTAGTAGCTGGGGTATCTTTTGCTCTCCAAGAAGCAGCTTTTGCGCCTTTGGGGTTGCTCTTTCTTGCCCCTGTGGAAAAGCCTGGGTCAAAACAGGTGTGCCTTTTCCATTAAGAGCAGAATAGCTTGAAATTCCTTGGCTGGAACGCTTTCTGTTCGTCCCCATGGAGAGTGCCTTGCTATGGGCGAACCATCCCGACAGCCTTTCAGTTTTTATGCCCATTGTATAGACCAGGAAACAGTTCCCGAGAAAGGCAAATTACTTCGGGGCCTCAAACCTAATAAATGGAAGAATTTAGGGTTGAACAGATATTTTTGATTCCCAGCCTTTTAAAAACAACTTTTATAGGGATCTGCTCAAATCCCTGTTATTTCCTTGTTTCTCTTAAGGAAATGAAAGGAGAGGCAGAAGTTTTATTAAATTTATGGATTATTTTTAATAAAGTACTTTTATGCTAACTAGGAATATGCTATTCATTTGGCAAGTCGTTTCAATAAATTTTATTGTGGCTTTTGGTTTAGACTAGAACCTATCCCTGAGTACTGTTGCTTAGACTTCTAAGATCCTAAATATTAATACGGTAGGTTGCTGAAGGAAATGATGTAAAGAAAGTCAGTTTTTATACTTGAAGAAAGGTCTTGAGCCAAATCGGTTTTTGAAATGTCTCAACATCAGATTTCAAACTTAGGATTGTAGTTTCACACAGCGAAGGGTAGAGTTTACTGGCATGTCTCTTTCCCTGTTCTCGTGAATCATGTGACGGCGCATTTAGGAATAGTGAAATGCGCAGTGCGGGAAGGGCAGGGCGTGGGCACGCGCTGTGGGGACCCTGGGTGCTCTGCATGAGGTTTACGCCGTAACAGCTCCTTGGGGCTTTTGGGGTGTCCCTGTTAAACAGGTGTGCAGACAGGTTGCGGGTGAGTGGGGCAGGTTGCTGCAGGGTTGGGCGTTTGGTAAGCTGGACTTGGGAGCCCCGGTGCAGTGTGCAGCCCCGGTCTTTGTGGAGAGCCTCTGCTGCATGGTGCGGACTCGGCAGGGCCGCGGTGGAGCCCGGTGGTCGGGAGTTGCACACTGCACGGGGGGCGGCATCCTGGGCCCTGTGTGCACTGAGCAGGGGCGGTGTGGCTGGAAAAGAGCACTTTGAAGCCAGACGCACCAGCTTTGTACCTTGTGCTGCCGCTTGCTGTGGGGCCAGGGCCCAGCGCTCTGTACTTCGCCCTGTTTCACATGGGACAGTAGCATCTGTTGCTTACTTAGGAAGGCTGCTGGGATGGTCCGCGGGTGGCGAGTGCCAGGACTGAGAGAGCTGGCCCTGCCGTGTGCAGGGCCCGTCGATGGCGTGCGAGGTCATCCATGTGCTGGGAGCAGGGTCTCACACGGCAGGGTTTGCACACTTAGCCCATGAGCCCTGTGGGTTGGGAACAGTCCTGTGGCTTTCCTTCCAGGACTCCTACCCGCCTCTCCTCTCGGGACGTGGGGTACCGTGTGTCAGGGTGGGGGTTTCTTGGTCACATGTATGTACCACTTTGGTTTGGCTTGACAGAGTAAAAGAAGACAGATTTTCTGCTTGATTTTGTGTTTTGATATTTCATTTTTTAAAAATTCAGGGGAAAATGCAGCCGAGGTATACAAAGGTCTTCAGAAGCTCTCCCGGCTCTTCAAAGACCAGCTGGTGTACCCGCTCCTGGCTTTCACCCGGCAAGGTGAGGGGGATGTGGTCGCAGGTGAACACCCCGGAGTCTCACCCTGGGAAGCACGTGACCCTGACGCTGCGCTCCCCTCCCTGACCGGGCTCTGCTCTTTTAAGATGAAGTGTCCGCGTGACTTCCCCAAATGTTGCCCACTTCGTCTCTGATGCATTTCCACAGCATTCTGTGTGCATCTGTATTGTAGTGCTTCTGCTGTCGTGAATGTGACTTCCTTCCATGTGAGGTTGTGGGTTGAAGGGAGGGAATGTGTCCTGCTCACTTCTAATTGTCTAGCGTAGGTCTAGTCCGAAGAGATGCCCAACCCAATTTGCAGGGTTTACATATCTTTAAGCCTATGTTTACTAGGACCTCTGTGTCAGACATCTTATTGGATGTTTCATATCCCTAATGACTTTTTAATGCTAATTACTTTGAAGTAGATTTGTATTATATGCATTTTATAGATGATGGAGTAATTCAGAGGCTTACGATTCCCTCAAGGTGCTTGTATTGGCTCTGTCTGATTCGTGTTTCATTACAAATCTCTTAGAACCCTAGTGACTTGGTGCTCGCTCCTGTGCATGTGGCGTGTGGCTGGCTTTGTTCACAGTGCTCTTGCCTGGGGCGCATGCTCACTGTGGCAGAGGGAAGAGGCCTGGTGGCCCAGCCATGTGTTGGTTTGCAGAGGCTTGGCTCCAAAGTGGAGCGTCCTTCCCCTCCCACCTCACCAGACAGAAAGGTCCGTGTGGCTGGCCCTGACACATGGGACAAGGCAGTAGAGGTGCCGGGTGGGCAGGCTCCGGGAACTACAGCACAGCCTCCTGCAGAGCCGCAGAGATAAGAGTCACCCTTCACTGTTACCTGAGTAAATGCTCTTGGTTTCAAGGTGCCCGATGCCAAGGCTGGGATTACCCTCGTTGTCCACTTCCGTGCGTGATGAGTCAGAGTAACGTGAATTTAAAACCCTTGCACGTATCTGTTGGACTTGTTTGTCTTCACTAGCGGGGAGCAGTGTCACTGATACTCCCAGGGGACTGATACAGGTTGAGTGTCCTCATCAGAAAATCTGCAATCCACAGTTCTCCAGAATTGGAACCTTTTTCATTACCAACAAGACACTTAGAAAGGTCCAGATTTTGGACTTTTGGATTAGGGATGTCTAGCCAATAAAATCTATGGAAATATTCCAAAACTGGGAAAACTCTAAAGTCTGAAATACTCTGATCCCAAGCATTTTGGGTAAGAGTCTGTTAAACAAAAGTAATTTTCATTGACAGTGAGATTCTCTTCATTTCCTGCTTTGGCTTTGCCTCCCAATCTCTGCCTTCCTGTCCCTCGGCCTCTTGCGTGTGGAGTAATAGTGATGCTGCCCCTCGAACACTCGCGCCAGGCACTGTCCTGGCTGCTCTGTGCTATGCAGTAGCGTGCTTAGCTCTCACACTGAGGTAGGTGGTGTGTCGCTGACACACTTGCAGATGAGGACGCGGGGTAGGTGCAGTTTAAAAGTGTGGCCTGAAGCGCACGGCTGTGAGTGGCAGGACTTGGAGCCAGTCGTGAGGGCGGGGGCCCTGCACTTCCTGAGGCAGAGTCGTCACTTTGATGCACGGAGGGCTGCTGTGTGAGCGTCTAGAAGCTGTCAGTCACTCAGTGTGCTAAGTCATGTCCTACACGAGTAAGGGGGTGGGAGCGGCACTGGAGTTAGTAGCACCTGCAGAGCCTGGAGTTAGACTTCAGCTGGAGATGATGTTTGCATGGATAGTGGGGACCGTCGTCTGGCTTGTCACCTCGGCAGGCACAGCAGCAGCTCTGGCTGGCAGGGCTGCATGCCCTTGCTCAGCAGCCACGGTAGCCTCTCTCTCCCTCCACAGCCCTGAACCTCCCCGACGTGTTTGGCCTGGCTGTGCTCCCCTTGGAGCTGAAGCTGCGGATCTTCCGGCTCCTGGACGTGCGCTCCGTCCTGTCTCTGTCTGCAGTCTCTCGCGACCTCCGTATTGCATCGAATGACCCGCTGCTGTGGAGGTGTCTGTATCTGCGGGACTTTCGAGGTGATTCCACACGTTAAGGAGAAGGGGCTCCTCCTACTGGAGTCTCAGCCTCTGCAGAGTTGCAGGTGCTAAGGGACAGCTTTAGAAGAGAGAGTCTAGGCTTCCTGCCCCTGTGCTTGTGTGCCCAGCGCTCTCATTTATGTCCTCTCTGCAGCTAAGCACATTATTTCAGCGTGGCAAAATGGGAGGGTGAGGGTTTTCTGCAGCGAAGGCCATTGCAGCTCCTGACGGGGGATGAACTGTATTCTGACCCCTCGGGGAGCCTGGCGTGTGAGTGCTCCTGGCCCGCCCAGGACAGCTTTATGCCCGACTGTGGAACCTAGTGCTCACTGCAACATGACCACAGTGAATCCAGGTGCTGGGACTCCTGGGTCAAGGCCAAACACCTGACCTGGGTGCTGCGTCCCCGCCTCCATTTTTCTGTTTACCAGGGCTTTTCTCTGTTGCTCTGCCCTAGGCTGGGTCCTGAAGTTCAGGAGTTGTTTTATAAAGCAGTAGGACACCCAAAAAAGCCAGTATTTGTTTGATAAACAGTATCCGTTTTTAAATAGGAATAAACTTCTGTTCAGTCCAGTACATGTAGGTGTGTACTGCGTTGCAGCTAAAGTGACTTAGGCTGTGGCTTCTGTCAGCAAGTGTGAGTGATAACGTGCGTGATGAAGCGCCCACCTGCACACTGCAGACGTCTGGCGGGCAGCTTCGCTCCTGACCTGCTTTTTTAAAAAGTAGAATGTCGTGGTTGTCATTGGGGGTGTTAAGTTTTTTTTTAAACTTAAAAATGTAAGAAGTGAGAATGACTTAGTTTCCTTTTCCTCCTTGATTCCCAAGGCATTGTTCTGCTTTATCCAAAGTTTAAAGTTCTGTTTTGTCACAACTGGCAGCAAGTGTCATTTAGAAATGAAAAACAGTTTTTAGTCCGAAGGAAAATGACCGATGTGTGTGGAACAGCAGAGAAAGAGCAGGCTGTGTGGAAATACTCACAGAAGGACCGGGTGCTCGCGTTCCTGCGCCCAGGGTCAGGCCTTGGGTTGCCTCGTCTCTTGCTCTCCGCCTGTGGCCCCGACTTGTAGTGAGCTGTGTGTCCCTGCGGGTGCGGTGTACAGGGTGGAGCACGGGTGCGTCTCGGTTCCCTGTTGTGCTAGCTTGTGGCGGAGACGTCGCCGTCTCCTATCCGAACTGTTCCTTAGATGAAAGTGGATTGGGGCCCTCGTTCCTCATTTCACATACTTCAAATAAGGACACAAAAGAATCCCTGCTCACCGTTACTTCCTGGTGGTTAAATCACTGTGAGTGAGGTGGGAGGAACCATCTCACCTAGACTCAGAAGGAAGCCTGGTGAACCTGGCCTGCAGGACTGGTAGCGGACGTGGGCCCTGACACACTCTTGTGGTTGGGTGTGGCAGGAGCTGTGGGTGGGAGCAGGTCTGAGGAGAGTGTGAGTTGTGGGGCCCTGAGTGCAGGGACCCCCAGTGTGCAACAGCAAGCCTGGAAAGGGGTGTTCACTCTGAGCCCCCAGGAGAGGGTCGAGCGAGGCTTGGGGCGCATGCAGTGTATGCTCGCGAGGGCCCCTGGTTCCTTGTGCCATGCAGGTCAGTCTCCGTCTGTGGAGGACAGAACGAGCCCGCCGTTCCGTGCTAGCTGGAGGAAATGTGTTTCATTCTGTATTTTTTGTTTCCTTTGTAGATGGTTCTGTCAGAGTTCGAGACACGGATTGGAAAGAAGTAGGTATTTTTAAATATGAAGGCTAATAATATCTATGACACAGAAATCAGCAGTGAATTAATAGTGGGACATACTTCATTTTTATTATGGTATAGTGACATTTGTTTGCATTAAATGTCAGTAATGAAAATAGTTTTCCTCTTTTGCTTTAGACTTAACCTTCGTTTTCCTATAATTACATAGGAAAGATGTCTTAATATGATTGCTTTTCATCTTAATATAAAATATTCTTACATTTTGGCAAAAACATTTGAATTGTCTTTGTAGTGGAGTAGTCTTCGGCTGTTCAGGTAAAATGGTACATTTGAAAAGGATTGTTTTATTTGCAGGTAAGTGCGGTGAGAGATAGCAGCAGGACTGAGGGAACTCCTTGGGATCTAATAGGGAAAATTAATTAAAATCCTTACTGTGTACCAGCTACACAGTACTGTTCCTTAGACTGTATCCCATCTTCTAAAGTAGGCCCCTGTTTTTTGTTTTAAATTGGGATCACCTGGGGACCGAACTTAGGTGGAAATGAATTTATTTATTTTATCTAATTTTTATTTTTTGGTACCAGGGTTCCAACTCAGACCCTTGTGCTTGCCAGGCAGGCACTTGCACCACCGAGTTATCCCCCTGCCCAGAAATGCACTTAAATGTTGTCTATCCCCTTTCCCACGCTCAAGTGTTGTATTTTCCATTCTCAAAAAGGCCAGTGTGAGATTGCAGGCCAGCGCAGGTGTGCTGCCCGAGTCCTGAGTCCGTACTACCGAGTGAACCCTGCTTTGGATTCGTTGGTGCAGCACAGTTGCAGGGGGGTGGTCCCAGCCTGTTGCACACCTGTAATCTCAGCCCTCTGGAAGGCTGAGGCAGGACAATTGCAAGTTCAAGTCCTACCTGGGAAACTTAGCAAGACGTTGAGGATGTAGCTCAGTAGTAGAGGGCTCCTGGGTTCAATTCCTAGTGCCACCAAAAGGAGAGAACATCGCCCCGGCTCTCCTTTCTGTGCACTGTTCTGTCTGCTGGACAGTGGGAGAGGTGGGTAGGTCTGTGTGACTGGAGGGCACCAAGTCACCCCATGTCCTGTGCTTTTTCCCTACAGCTATACAAGAAGAGGCACAGGCAGAGGAAGGAGGCTCGGAGGGGGCGGCACGCGGTGTTCCTGCCCACATCCCCCCACCCCAGCCCGTTCTACCCCAACCCCTTTCCCCCAAGCCCCTTCCCCCCCAGCCCGCTCCTCCCTCCAGGCATCATTGGTGGTGAATACGACCATCGGCCAACGTTGCCCTATGTTGGGGACCCAATCAGTTCCCTCATCCCGGGGCCTGGGGAGACTCCCAGCCAGTTCCCTCCGCTCAGACCTCGTTTTGACCCAATTGGCCCCTTCCCAGGACCCAGCCCCATGCTGCCAGGGCGAGGTGGCCCGGGTGACAGGTTCCCCTTGAGACCTGGCCGGGGCCGGTCCTCTGACAACCGGATGTCATTCATGTGATGGGTGCAGCCTCACTCTGGAGGCGACTGGGCAGCACGCTTGGGGCCCAGCCCCAGGGCTCTCCTGGTGTGGTAGGGAGAGCCGTATCCCCAGCGCCTTCGAGGTGATGCAGCTCGTGGGAGGAGGTGGCCCAAGGTCACCCTGTGACAGGTTGGCCTTGGGAATGTGCCTGCTGCTTTCCTGCCTGGATCCCCTCTGGAATGGAGCCTGTTGTAATGTTCTGCACAACATTAAACACAAAGTGTCACTTACTCTGCAATCTTGACTTCTATTCCAGAAATACGTCTTGTGAATACTGAAAACATTCTCAGTTTTACTCAAACATTTTAAAACTATCGGGGAACCTTCTGAGCATAGGCAAATGAGTATTGCAGGGGTTTCTCAGCCTTTTTTTTTTTTAAGTGGTTGTCTTTAAATGAGAGTTAAATGTACAAAGCAAGCAGAAGCAGAGCAGGTCTGCTTGACCTTGTGTGGCCCTTCCTCCCTCTCGGTGGAGCTCGGGCTGTGGGCAGCACTGCCCGAGACGTTTCGAGCTCTTGGTGTCGTGTTTGCACCCTGAGCAGACGACTTCCTAACGGAGTTCTGCTTTGAGTGCTGGTCTGGTACTTGCTCTTCCAAGACAGCCTTCTCTCCCTGGAAAAACATGTTGCTTTTAAGACTTAACACAAAATTAAAGGTTTATTTTTCTATAAGAAAAAGGCCAAACACAAATTGATAATCCTACAAAGAACTACAGAAACATGCTGTGGTGACAAAGTAAAGTCTAAGTCCTAACACAGGAACGAACACAACTGCATCTGCAGGAAATACTGGGAGTATTGCCAGTGTTGTCTTGCTTTGTAAAAAGTTTTGCATATAAGGAAATGCTTGGAAAGTTATGTGCTGCAGGAGTATTTTCAGTTGTATATACAAAGGAATTCTATTTTTTGCTGCACATTGAGTCTTTTCCATCACAGTGAAGAGGATTCAGTCAGCATGATGGGGCGGCCGCGCCACCTGCGGGGAGGTCAGGCAGCTGGCTCTTCCGGTGGGTTCAGAGCCTGAGCTGCAGCACAGCCTTTGCAGAGCAGGTGCCCGCTGCGGGCCGCAGGGCTTCGTTTGGGCTGGGCTGGAAGGGCTGCTGTGCAGCAGGGTGGGCTGGGCGCTCAGACCCACTGGTGCCCTGCACTGTGGATACAACGCACTGGGGAAGTTTCGTGAAACGCAGTGGTGACTGGAAGCACCAGATACTGCGGGACCGTGTGTGCGCGTGCGTGGGGCGCAGGCGGTCTGAGCGCCTCTGAGGCCGGTGCTGCTCTGCAGCCTCACCTCTGGCCTGGCAGACAGCACGAATCCTCAGCACGTCGGCGCTGTGCCCTAACACTAAATGTGCACACGTCTCTATCAGAAGTTCTTAAAGCAGTCCTCCCAGTTTCCCTCCTGATGTAGATGTACTTAAGTCAGCAGCCTGTAGCGTCTGGCCTTCGTGTCACGAGACTGAGACGCAGTCTGTGTGTTGCTGGTGTCTGATGAGTGAAGAGGTTCAGCAGGAGCCGTTGGCTGTGCGGCTTCCTCACACGGGATGGCAGCGAGCTGGGTGCCGGCCAAGCGGGTGCGGAAGGGGCCGTTCTGCGCTGGACGCCAGCCTCCCATCTCTGTTGCCCTGTAATGCTCCCTTGTTACTCCTATTAACAGGACTGTGCTCCCTGCCCCGTCTCATAGATGCAGAGTCCTGGCTGGTAACCCAGCAGGGTGCTGTTCACCTCCTGCTTCAGTCTGGTTTCCTGTGTAAGACTTGAAGCCTGTCCTCTCCACCTCTGGTTGGTTCTTTCCAGTTCTTAGAGCTGGACCTTGCTCTCGCTCCTCGTCCTCTGCCCCGCTCCTGGGCCTGCCTGCCCCCTGCCCTGGGCATAGTTGCCCAGCTACGTGCTGTGCTGTGCTGTGGGCCCCACTTGGGGTCCGCGGCTCCTGACTGGGCGGCGTGGTGCCCAGGAACAACTGGTGTGCCACACGTGGGCTCACTGGCAGCTGGTGGCGCTTCTGCTGCACATGAGCTGGGCACAAGGTTCACAGAGCGCTGGAAGTGTCAGTTGTGCTCTGCAGACCCAGCCAGGGACGGCGAGGGCAGGTGTGTGGAGTAGGTTGGGAGGATGAGCTGAAAGTAATGCAAGGTCTCTCCCAGCTAAAGGATTAAGGACACATCTGCTGTAGAAGGTTTGGTTTTGGGGTGGTGTCCCTAAGGAGCGCCTCCTGACTCGACCACTTCCCTGGCATTTGTCTTCCTCTTGGCCTACCCATTGGGACCTGTGTATGCAAAGTGTCCATGTCGCATCTCGAAACGCCTGGAGCCTCTGTGTCCTTTATGCGGCGCTTGGCACATGGACCCGTCCAGCTTGCTGTCTCCTGGGCTTCCGATTTGCCTCCAGCCCAACTGGGGTGCTGCTGCCTGCCACTGTCCTCATTACCTCAAAGCCTTTGACTCGTGGCACTTAGGGATCTAGGACAGCTAGGACACTCATCAGGCTAGTTAGTGACCAGCCAGCCTGCCTTCTGGGCCCAGGGCTCAGGGCTCCTGGGCAGATGGCTGTCCTGTAGGATGGTGAGGTTACCACTTGAACCTGCAAGTCTGGTGTAGCTTAGCCTGTGAGGAGCCTGCAGCCTTGCATGAATTCTAAATGCAGAACACGAGCCAAGCTTGAGAGACTGGTCAGCTCACGGTGCAGACGGGCAGGGGTGGCGTTGGGGGTGGGGGCCCAGAAGGACGCCTGTGCCCGTTGGGAAGCTGCTGTGTGCATTGCAGGGTGTACTGTGCACGGCTCGAGGGTCGGAGGCTACCTTCTGTCCGCGGGCCTGGCCTTGGCCACACAGCCCTGCAGGAGGCGTGGACTGGGCACGTCGACCTCGCTGGCCTCATGCCTGTGCCAACATCACTCCCGGCTCCCAGTGTGGCAGCCCCGGGCCGGGTGCGTGCTCCGGGGTATCTCCAGGCCGCCTGCTCTGCTCGCCTTTCTGTGCTGTCGTCCGGAAGAGGTCTTGCTGGGGTTAAGACTGCCGCTGTGTTTTCAGCCTCTTTGCTCTCTCCCCTCACTTTACTCCTCTTGTTGGTTTGATGCTGTTTCTAGCCAGGCGACCTCACCTTGATACACTAGGAACACAGCCCTTTCTTCATCATCATGCCGTTCGCCTCGTACTAATTTCAGGGCATCCCGGGGGACCAGCACCAACCAGTGCAGTCAGCGTGTGGGGCGTGCTGCACAGCCACGGCCAGTCCAGACACGGGTGTGCTCCGCTCCGCAGGATCTGCTGTGTTGTCATGCATGTGCAGCTCTGTCACCCCGAAGTTTGGGGAGTTGGGGACTCACTGTCATCAGCAGGGCCTGAGCAGGGGGAGGGTACCCTGGGGAGGAGGGACACACACACCCGTGTCCCCAGAAGGCTGATCGTTTGAGCAAGTCTGGTGCAGTTCATCTTGCTGTAGGGAGGAAGCGCGGGAGGGGACTCCACTGGCTGGGGGCGGTCAGTGCTCTCCAAGGTCGCTGAATGGGTTCAATGGGGCTTTGTCATCCCAGCGCACCGAGTTGGCGTGGGGGAAAATGTAGCCTTTCTTTGGGTCAGAGTTGGAAAACAAAGCAAAAAACAACAAATACAACCTTTCAGAAGCTGTATACAGTGACTTCCCTTTCTTTGCCCTTTCCTGTGTCCAAATGTCACAGCCGCTAAAGGTTACACTGTTGGAGGAGCAGGGCTCGTCTCTGGGAGGAGAGGTCCCCTTGGCGGTCTGTGGCCTCCCTGAGACAGTGCACGTTTAGCCCCTGTTGTGCGCACGTGCAGACCTGTGCAGGTGCCCTGGATGTGCCGGGCAAACTCGAGTCCTGCCAGATCTGGAGCCTGCTGCGAGGCCCCAGGGCCCCGCCTGGTTTGGGGTTTTGAAGGAGCCTTTCCACCCCGGTTACTCCTGGAATCTTGCCTATGCTGCTTACCATTCACAGGTTTTCATCTGTCTTCTGCTATAATAGGCTCTGCATTAATGTAAAGACTGTTTTGAGTTTTGCTGAGAACTTCTAAAGAACCTGGGAGCATGAGGCTGATTTTGAGGTTCCCTAACGTGCTTATGAATACAGGGTTTCCCGTGTGGGTATGCCTGAATTAACTCTGATAATGTGTATTAAGCATAGTGTGTGGAAGAGTTCTTAGTTCAGGGCCGGGGATGTAGCTCAGTGGCGTAAGCGCTTGCCTGGCAAGCGTGAGGTCATGAGTCCGATTCTGGGTACCCAAAAAAAAAAAGAGTTCTTAGTTCAGTTTCCAGATGGTCCTCTGGCTGCATGAAATCAGTCTGCCTTCATAGTCTTGATTCCAAAACAATAAAAATAAAAGTAAAGGAGCCTCTGCTGCAGCAGTTGGGGTGGTGGGGAGACGTGTGTGCCTTGGGCTTTCTAGGGACAAGCGACGGATTGGAGGAAAGTGGGAACGTTTGGGCTGCGTGCCCCATTTCCGGAGCCATCAGTTCTGCTCCGCAAAGGTACAGGTCCCTCGTGACTGCCTAGGACGCAGGGCTGCTCCTTGCTAGCCTGGGCCACTGTGGTGCGGAGGCTGGGCAAAGGAGGGCGGTGCCATTGACACCCAGCTGCCTTGGCAGGGCTCCGGTGGTCACCAGCAGCTGGGCTGTCTATCTTCCTTACACCGGAGCTGTAACAAGCTGTAACACCAGTCAGGAACAAGAGGAGCCAGAGGGCTTCTAACGTAGGCAGGCCCGGGGAGGAAGAGCACGAGGAAGAGCTGAGGGCTGGGTCTCTCTCGGCCATGCTGTGCTAGCACTCGGGCCGAGCCGTCTAGCTAGCAGCCTGGTGGAAGCCAGCTTGGAGGCAGGGTCTCCAAGGTCTGGCTTGAGGTGACTGCAGGAAGGTCTTGGGCCTGGGCTCACCACTCCAGCCTGGACTTGGAGGATGGAAAAGGTGGCAGCCAGTTATATGCCCTGGGCCCTGGCCGGGTCTCAGGTGATCATAAGCAAACTATGCCACTGGGCACAACTAGAAGCTGCCCCTGACCACGGACACCCAGAGAGGCCCTCCTCCTGCCATCCCTGGAGCAGCGAGGGGCGACGGAGCTGGTGTTGCCAAGCTGGCTGTAGGAAGAACACGGCGGTTACAAGTTGGGACCAGCGGCTGCGTCTGGCACCTGCAGTGTTTCTAGCACCAGGTGTTGGGGGCTTGGGACGCCCCTGGTCACGGGGTGCATTCTGGGATAGGCTGGGAGCACTGGGAAAGGAGTCAGGATGACCCGGGCCTGCAGTGACCTGCTCACGCAGGCAGTGGGGGTGGGTGATGTCTGGCCGATGCCTTCCGGGAGCCCGTGACTCAGGTCCTACATGGCATCCGGCACGGGAGCAGCATTGCCTGGCCCTGCCGGACCTGGGGCCTCTGGAAACCGAGTCGGACCCGCCTTCCGGCCTGCACATGGCTCTGTCTGGAAGAGGAAGCAGAGCCGCAGGGGATCAGAGGGCCCCACACGGCAGCTGCCTGGGTCTGATGAGGACCTGCTGTCTGCTCCTGCCATCTGGTTAGGGGGCGCTCTGGGGTGGGTGGCATCACAACAGTGTCCCCACCTGTGGTTCTCAGAGGCCCGCTGTGTGCCATGGGGTCCGCCTTCTTCCTGCTGACCTCAAACCCCCAGGGGCCTTGGCCTGCCTGGCTGCAAGGGGCTCCCAGCTGCCTGGCCGGGGCGGCCGCCTGCCCGCCGGCCTCTCCCTGCGGTGGGAGGCGCTATTGAGAGGGATCCCTCCGTGTTGCTGAGGCTGGCCGGAGGGTGCACTTGCTGGAGGTGGAGTGTGGCCACACAGGAGGGGCCTCGTCACAGGGGCGGGGCAGGTGAGGGCGGTGAGTGGTGGTATGGCTCTCAGGTGGAGGATGTCACTGCCCTGGCTCAGATGGTGCCAGGGTGTCCTGGCCAAGACAGTGGGGACACAGTAGAGGCCGGATCCCGGGTCAAAGGCATTTGGAAAGTACGAGGCTCAGGAGGAGGCTGAGGCAGGAGGGTCACGTGTGATGGTGGCCTCCTGTGCTCCGGCCGGGATAGGGCTAGTCGGAGAACAGGCTGGCAAAAGACTTCCTCAGGTTGCGGATGGTCTCGGCCTTGGCCTCGTCTTCATTCGGAGCCCCGTGCTGGGGGGTGTCTGATGTGCTGAGGCTGTTGGTCAGGGACTGGGATTTGCTGAAACAGAAAGGCAGGGGTTCGGTGCTGAGGCCGAGACTCCCTGGCAGTGGGTATGGGGCAGCGAGGCCAGGAGGCGCATGGCAGCGCGCAGCCTGCGTCAGGTGGGCGTGTCACGTGCACTGCAGTCTACAAGGAGCCGCTATCTGCATTTGGGGGCCCATAGTCGAGGCTCCCAGGGGAGAAACTGCCTGGCCGCCCCATCATGCAGGGGCGCAGCTCCTGCCCTCCCTGTCCGAGTGGGCGCACCTGCGGGGCCAGCTGCGATGCGCGTGCGTGGGCTCCTGGCTGCAGCCCCTGTCCTGCCCCCGCCCCGAGGCCGCAGCGCCTCCTCGTCTGGAGGCCGCGGGTCTCCTGGCTCTGCTGTGCGGGGCCTCCTCTCACCCCTTCCCGCAGCCCCCCGGGAGCAGCTGCAGTGCCACGTCGCCTCCAGCTGCCCTTCTGAGTGCTGAGCAGTGCCAGCCAGCAGCGCCTGCCCTTGAGTGCTTCCTGGGTGCCAGGCCCAGTGCCGAGGTAGGTGTGGCAGGCCCTGCAAAAAGCCTCACATTCCGGGCAGTGATGAAGGAGATGACCAAAATGTGGCACAAGCTTGCTTTTTAGTTTTTTGCAACAGGGTCTCCCTGTGTAGCCCAGGCTAGCCTTGAACTCACTTCAATCCTCCTGCCTCAGCCTCCTGAGTGCTGGGATCACAGGTGTGCACCACCATGACCAGCTTAGCACAAGTTTAAGAGAGCTGGCTCCCATGAGAAAGCTGAAACCCTCTTCCACGCAGGGCTGCCTTTTACTCAGCTCATTCCCCTTCTGGCCTCACAGATGGGCACAGATGGATGGGTCTCTGGTCTTTGTTATCTGCTGACTTGGGCTGAATAAACGGGTCCTCGGGGGCTGCAGATGTGGCCCATGGCAGAATGCTTGCCTACCACATGCAAGGCCCCTGGTGCCACCATAGCAAAGCAGAACAAAACAAAACAAGTTTGGCGGTGCGCATCTGAAGTCCCAGCACTCTGGGAAGCTGAGGCAGGAAGAGCAAAAGTTCAAGCCCATCCCGGGCAATTTAGCAAACTTATTGATGCCCTGTCTTAAAGCAACTAAACGGGCTGGGTGTGTAGCTCAGCATCAAGGCTTTGAGCTCCATCTCCAGTACTGAAACTAAAAAGTACTCCAGAGCAGTAAGCAAGAGGCTTCTGCTTCCAGCTGGGTTACCCTAAAGTCAGTGCCCAAGCACTGAACTACACCCCGAGCACTACCCCACTTGAAATTTTGAGACAGGATCTCATTAAGTTACCAAGTTCTCCAGGGAGAGCTTGAACTTGGGATCCTCCTGCCTCAGCCTTCAAGAGTGCTGGGATTATAGGTGGCAGCAGCACACTGGCCTAGAAGGGGCGTGTTTGTTTTTGTGTAGGGAAAGTCTGACAGGACACGTGGGGATGATGCAAGTGGTCACTTCCAGAGACCTTGCAGCGTGGCTGCTGCCCTTCTGGAGATGAATTCCACCATGTGGGCAAACTGGGCCCGGGTTTGGCAGGGTGAGGTCCCATGGCCAGCACCAACAACAATAGGTGTGCATGGGGCCCTCCGGGGAAGCCGTCACATGAGTGGACCTAGGACTGCAGGGTTGCCAGGGTTGGCAAATAAAAAAATAGGGCACCCAGTTAAATTTTAGATGGAAAACAATTACATCATTTTAAAAGTATCCTTCCTGGGATGCTATACCCAGCACTTGGGAGGCTGAGGCAGGAAGATTTTGCGTTCAAGCCTCTATATTGTAAATTCAAGGCCAGCCTGGACTACACGGTAAATCTCTGTCTCAAAAAAAAAAAGTGTAATTATATCCCATGCGATTTTGGGGGCCTACTTATACTCAGAATTAATCATTTATCTGAAATTCCATCTCCCTGGACATCTCTTGTTTCATCCAGCAATTCTCCAGGAGACACTAGCAGAAGTACCGTCCAGCTGAACTCAATTCAGAACAAACTGAAACCCAGAAAATGGTTTGTTTTCTCATTTTTTGTTGTTGTTTTGTTTTGTTTTGTTTTTTTGGCCTTTTTGTGAAAGGATTTCACTGTGTAGCTCAGGCTGGTTTTGCGCTCACTTTGTAGCCCAGGTGGGCCTGGAACTCACAGTGATCCTCCTGCCTCAGCCTCCCGAGTGCTGGGATTACAAGCGTGCGCCACCACGCCAGGCTTTGGTTTGTTTTCTTAATCCGCTAAGTTTTGGGGGCTGCGTGGGAAGTGGTAAGGGGTGTGCGTGCCCGCAGAAGGGTAAGGGTGTGGGGCCAAGTCTTGACTCCCTGCCCTGCGTCCTGCCAAGCTGATGCCACGGGTAAGGGTGTGGGGCCCAGTCTTGACTCCCTGCCCTGCGTCCTGCCAAGCCCTGAAATCTGGGCCAGGGCTCTCTTGTCCCCCTGTGTCAGCCCAGCCTGCCTCACCCTGGCTCCCCACCACCCCGGTCCCCAAAGCACTTACTTGAGGTGAGGGTGGGGCGGCGCTGTCTTCTTGGGCTCCTCTCCCTGCTGGGAGGCGCTGCGGCTCTGTGCAGGCGGCCTGGGCTGGGGCGGGAGGGTGGAGCCTGGCTTGGAGGCCTGGCCCGGGGAGGTGCCCCCTGAGGCCCGCGCCAGCTGCGGAGAGCCCGGGGACCTCTGTGGCTGGGGGGACCCGGGCTGGGGGCTCAGGGGCTGCTGGCCCTGCGGGGAGAGCCGCTGCTGGGAGGGGCTTCCGGATCTGGGGGGCTGAGGAGACTGAGCCTGGCGAGGGCCTCCTGCGGGTGAGAGAAGGAGAGCGAGCTCAGGTGGGTGCGGAGGCTGGATGCGGGGTGCACCGCCGTGCTGCCACAGACGCGTGGCTTGTCCGTACCGGTGAGAGCCGGACACGGGGTGCCAAGTGGAGCAGGGAGTCGCGTCGCGTCGTGGGAGACACTGCTCTCTCGGAGGAGGTGGCGGGGCGCTACTGACGCGGGCGTTGTTGGTCAGAATACTGAGTGCACCCCACTAAGGAGCAGCGCCTCAGGCAGCCCAAATGTGCAGGGCTACGTGAAGGAGGGCGCCTGGGAGGCGGCGCGGGAACCGGGGCCCCCTCCGGCACGTGTGCCAGCTCAGGGCCCTGCCCCCGAGGTCCTGTGACAGCCGAGGGCGCTGCGAGGCCTGGGCGGAGCTGTGTCCCCAGCTCAGGGCGCCCTGACCTTCGTGTGGCCAGACTTGGAGACGGGGCCTGTAAGGGACCCAGCGAGGCGAGGGGGTTCTGAGGGCAGCCCTGATCCACAGGGCTGGGTCCTTGCGGGAAGGGGTCATCGAGGACACGTGTGTCCCTGCTCACGGAGGCAGTGGGCAGCAGCGGGCCCCAGCAGCTCGGAAACCGGCTGTTCACACCTGACCTCACACCTGCAGGCCGGAGCCCGGGGTCAAGCGCCTTGGCTTCCAGCCTGGTTGGCCCTGCTGATTTCGGAGGCAGAGGGCCGCAGGCAGGGCCACGGCTCTGAGTTTCCGGGGGTGGGGGGCTGCCGGCCTCCGTCTCGGGTGACAGGGACGGGTTCGAGTTCTCCCGTCACTGCATGGAGCACCCAGAGGGGACCATGAAAGGAACCTCCCCCTGCCTCTTAGGGGTGCTTTCCACACTGCTGGAACCTCAGGAGTGGTGCGTCTCTTGCTCTAGGGAGGCCGTGGGAGACGCATTCTGCTCGGCACCCAGAGATGGCGGAGGGCCGGGAAGGCTCCTGCTGGGTGTGGACACAGAGGTCACGGAGGCGCCGGGCTGGGCGGGCCTCCCATGGGAGGCGGAGGGTGCAGGCACCCTGGGGTCGGTTGACCCTAGAACCGCTTCTGCCCTCTCCCCGCCTCCCCTGCCCTTCCTCTTCCTCCTCTTCCTGCTCCCCACACAGGGCTGCCTGGCTCCTTGCAGGTGGCCGCCCTGAGCAGGTGCGAGGCCTGGCTGCACCCCGCGGCGGCAGCGGCGGCATCACAGAGCACCTGCACTGCAGAACACCCGCCAAGGGCGTCCACACTGGCCCGGAGCCGCCCACTCCAGCCTGTCCTTGGGGGGCTGTGGTGACGGCGAGGTGGGTCGCCTCCCTTCCCGCACAGCACTTTCTAGATGGGCTTGGGGTTGCTGCGTGGGTTGGGATGGGCCCAGGGTGGCTCAGGGGCAAACTCAAACACCCACGCAGCCAGCAGGGGTGCAGAGAGTTCACGGGTATGGGAAAAACACGCCTTCAAAGCCCTCCCACTTGACACGAGGACATAGCCCGAGGACTGTTCTCTAAAGGGGACAAACATGGAGAAAACGGCACGACCCTGTTGCCCAGGCAGCCTCAACAGGGAGCAGGAGGGATGGGGGAGGGAGGCCCAGCCAGCAGTGGAGCCCTGGTTCCTCCTGCACACGCCAGGCAATTCTAGAGCTGCTGGGCCATCAAGAGAGGCTGGGGATTGGCCAGGGTGGCAAGGAGTTTAAGATAAAACCTTTTGAGAGCCGGGCGTGGTGGCACACGCCTGTAATCCCAGCACTCGGGAGGCTGAGGGAGGCTGAGGAAGGACGATCGATGAGAGTTGGGCTACAGAGTGAGCTCAAGGCCAGCCTGAACTGCATAGTGAGACCCTATCTCAAAAAAGACAAAATAAAATAAAATAAAACCTTTTGAGCCTGGCCTCATGACCCACACCTGGAATCCCAGCACTTAGGAGGCTGAGGCAGGAGAATCACCCTAGCCTGAACTATAGTCAGATTCTGTCAAAGACAAAACAAACAAATCTAGATGTGAGGAAAAAGTTCCTAGTTTTTAAATGTTGGCTACATTTTTGTTTTTAAAATCCATTGCAGGGTCCAGGGATATACCTCAGTGGTACAGTCCCTGCCTGGCAAGTGCAATGTCCTGAGTTTGATTCCTGGCACCACAAACAAACAAACAAACAAAAACACCCAAACAAACAAACAAAAAATTATAAATCCATTGCAAGTCAAAGAAAACATCTGCTTTCTACTTTTAAGTCCTTCCCCCCTACCCTGGGCAGATGAGATCTTAGAAAACCTATTCCTTCCACACTTCTTTCACTATTTCCAGAGCTCTCTCATCGCCAGGGCCTGAGAGAGCTCTAGTTAGTTCTCTCACTTCTTGGCAAACCAAACCCCTCATATTTCATATTTGAGCACCCACAAAAAATATGAGCTGAAGGGTAGAAAGTGTTTGCCTATGCACAGGGTCAATGCTAAGAAATGGTGAAGTTTATTAAAGGAAATTTCCCTTTGAGTTTGAAAGAGACCAGGGCGTCTGAAATGTTATAACGAACTCCTTAGTGGGGAAATTGGTGAAAATATTTTAAAATTAGCCTTGTTATTTTTAATCTATATGTTAATTCACAGAACATTTTCTTTAATTACCTGGATTGGCTT
Organism: Chinchilla lanigera; assembly: GCF_000276665.1. Lineage (NCBI taxonomy): Eukaryota > Metazoa > Chordata > Mammalia > Rodentia > Chinchillidae > Chinchilla > Chinchilla lanigera. The sequence goes on from NW_004955405.1 coordinate 41,460,979, forward strand.
TAAGTTGATTATTTTTTCAACTCATTATTTTTTCAACGTCTGGCTGCGGGTCCTTAAAATAACATCTCTTTGTGGAATGTGTTTTGGCTCCAGGCCAGAGAGCAAGTCGGGACAGGTGGCCTCCTGGGCTCCAAGGGGGTCTGCTCAGGGTTTCTAAGCAGGGTCCCGAGTGGAGGGCCCAGGCCTGTGGCGGAGAAGCCACTCCTGCATCGCCCCACGGACTCCTCCTGGCACTGAACATGGCGGATGTTCCTTCCTCCTTTATCTGTGGGGAAACTGAGGCTCAGAAGCAGCTGTCGCTTGCCCGACTGCAAGGCAGTGAGACACAGAACTGGAATCATTCACACAGCTTGTTAGGGTTGGCACCTGAGTCTCCCCACAAGGCCACGTGTGAGGGCTTGCTCCACAGCTGACGGCACTGTAGGAGGAGGGAGGTAGGATAGTCACTTAGGGGAGGCTAATGGGGCTTCCAGGGCCCTGGTCCCTGCCACATCCTCTGCTTCCTGCTCACCACGAGGTGCCTGCTTCTGCCACCATGGTGCCCACGGCCTGAGGCACCTGGGCCACGAGCACGGACCGAACCCCTGAAACCGTGAGCCCCCCCACCCTCTCCTCTCGGCTGACTTCCTCAGGCGCCTGTCCCAGCAGGGTGAGGCGGGCCACGCAGCCGTGGAGAAGTGTGCATTTCCCTTTTTCTGCAATACTTCTTGCCCTTCCCGGAAGCGAGACGAACAGGAAGGCACTTGGTGTGGGTTCGCCACGCGTCAGTGTTCACCACACGTGGCTGTGTTATTATTATACAGCGATCCGAGCTCTTAAGCCCTGGGGATCCGTCGGTGTGTGGAGAATGGGAGAAAACTCTGAGGACGGGGGAACAGCCGTGAGTAAGGCTGAGAACTGCCTGGCTGCAGCCCGGGGGCGGCGGTGAGGAAGTGGCTGTCACAGGAGACGTGGCCTCAGACCCCAGAGCTGGAGGGCATCGAGCCCGGGTTTTGGTGCGTGTGGTGAGGTTCCTTCGGCTGTCGGGTATAACTCTGAGAGCTGTGCATGTACTTTGGGGTGCGCTGGGAGGTGGTCAACCTCAAGTTCGCTTGCATGAAAATGTGAGCTGACACAGAGGACTAGACTGGCTAGGAGACAGCAGTGGAGGAAAGCGGGGAGGCGGAGGGGACATTGCTCAGGCCTGGGCACGAGGGGGCCACCTGGGGCCCAAGGCCACTGGTCCCCGAGATGCAGCTCCCAGGCCCTGCTGTAATGGACCGGCTAGGAGGGCCTGAGCGGGACCGCAGCACTTTCCCCCTTGGGAGTCTGAGGCAAGCCCTTAACTAGCACGAGGACCTGGAGTGTCCGTCTCGTTCTTTCCTTTCCTCCTCACACCCCAGCTGTCTGGCGCACAGATCTAAAGTCAGGCCACGCAGTGCGGGGCAGCAGAGCTCTCTGGAAGGTCAGAGCGGCAGACACAGCGCCTGCTGTTTTCTGGAGGTGCCTTCTGGGGGCCAAGGCTTTGACTTCTGCCTCAGGCGGGGGGACACTGAAGTTTCCGCCATAGAGAGGCAGGCAGGGCAGAAACAGGTAGAGCAGGCTAGTGAGTGCCTATAATCCCAGCACTCGGGGAGGCTGAGGCAGGAGGATCATAAGTTTGAGCACAGTCTGGGCAATTTAGACCCTGTCTCAGAATTTAAAAATACAAATAAAAAGTGCTCCGGATGTAGCTCAGTGCAAAGGTCTTGGGTTCAATCCCCAGTACTACACACAAAAAAGTTCTTAATATGCGCCTCACATTGTGCTAGGGACCGCCCCCTTCAGTTCCCCGCCCCCAGGCACCAGGGTGTTCACACTGAAACATATCCCCAGCCCTTTTTGTATTTTTAATTTTGAAACAGGGTCATACTAAGTCCCTAAGTTGGCTAGGCTGAGATCAAACTTGGGATCCTCCTGCCTCAGCCTTCCACAGTATAGGGTGCCAGGCTGCAGCACCATGCCCAACTCACATTAAATACCCTAAACAGCATGCTGTTATGGTTTGCATCTGGATGTCCCCCCAAAGCCTCATGCAGTCATGGGATGGGCTTCTAGGATTTGTGATTGATCCATGATCCAATGCTGGGATTATGGGTGTGACTGCCACACCTGCCCCGGGGAGGGCAGTTTGCATACAGTGTAAGGGAAAGAAAGAGGCTGCTTGCTGCCATTCCTCCCTTTTGCTCTGGCTGTTTTTGCTGTTTTCTGCCACCATGAACTGTTGCCCCCTGCCGTGTGCCACTCTGCCTTGGAACCAGCTGAGTATGGACTGAAACCTCCATAGACTGTGAGCTAAATAAACCTTCCTTCATTTTGGGCGCCAGGTATTTGGCCTCAGCAATGACAGAAAAGTGACCGCGACACAAGCTTTCTTCCCTCCCTGCTGCCCTGGCCTCAGGGCAGCCTGCCCAGCCTTCCTCCTGCTGTCCATGGGCGGAGTGCGCAGCATTCAGGGAGGGAGGCTGAGATGAAGTCCCTGGAAGTCGCCCGCGGCCCTCTGGGTCTTACCTTGTGGAGACGGGCGTGGCTGGGGCTGTCCCAGCTGAGGCCCCAGCTGGCCCTGGCCTGGGGACTTTGCTGGCTTAGTCTGCGGAGCCTGGAGCAGAAGAAAAAGGAAGCCTGTCGCGCTGGCCGCAGCCATTTGCTTCCCAGGCAGAGCGAGTTTTAAGGGGGTTTTGTGCAGAGGTAAAGCCCACTGTGGCAGTGTGCTCTTGGTTTTTTTGAGACATTTGTGGCCTTGAACTCCCTATGTAGCCCAAGCTGGCCTGAAACTTGCAGTGATCCTCCTGCCTCAGCCTCCCAGATGCTGGGATTCCAGGCACGCACCATCATGCCTGGCTATTGGTGCATAGTTCTTAGGAGGACACGGGTGCTGTAACTGCCACACAGGCTGTTCTGGCGGGGCAGGCTGCCCTGGGCCCCTAGCAAGGCCTTGAATTTAACCCTGACTCTACAACTATTGTCATAGCTTAGGCCCCGTGGGCCTGCCGGGGACACTGTGGGGTGAGGGACTTTGTGGGAGCTGCTGTGCTTGTGGTGGGGACTGTAGACACAATGGCCCCTATTGACAGGCGGCAGAGGGTGAGTGAGCTCCACCCCGCCCCTCCCCTGCCTTCCCTCCCCCTCTGTTCCCCCTCTCTCATGCGGCCCGCCCCGGCCCAGGTTGGGGACCAGAAATGACCCAGGTCGGTCACTGAAGGCCAGGTGGGAGGAGCCCTTCCTCCCACAACACCACACAGCGCAGGCGCGGCTGTCCCCCACCCCCCTGCACCCAGCCCTTTGCCCAGAACCTCACCCAGGGCCTCAGGGTCGAGGGCACCGTGGCCCCTGGCACCAGGAGCTGGCTCATCTTGGATACCACGAGGTCGGCCATCAGCTGCCGGTCGTCCTCCACGTGCTCCCCAATCAGGGGCATTGAGCTGTCCATGACCTGTGGGGACAAAGAGGGCTGGGGGCGGCCACACGGCCTGGGGAGTGGCCCCTGCCTGACAGGATGGCCACTAGGTGGCGCTGTCCCCCGTGAAACCTCCCGTCGGGGACGCCAGGTCCCGGCGGTGAGCCTGAAGCCGCTCCCCGCGGATCGCTGGGCCTCCAGGCCTGGTGACAGCAACGTGACCGGGCGGCCCTTTCCTGTCCTCTTCGGGGAGCTGTCCCCACACTGTCCCACCAGCCCCTTCAAGGCGGGGGCCTCCTGTCCTCTGGCCCAAGCTCAAGGTGGCCAGGGGAGGGGGGCTGTCCCTCTTGGCCTCGGGGACCTGGTCTTCACCGGATGCTGAGTGCCGGTGTGTCGGGGACAGAGAGCTCACGCTGGCCCATTCTGCTGCAGACCGATGGAGAAACGAGGCCGGGGAGGAAGCGCCTGGCCCTGGGCACCCGTCCACCTGCCCTGCCTCCCGCCCCAGCCCCCACGCCCTGCTCTGTCCCCATGTGTCACTGCCCGCCTCCCCAGGCCTAGCCCTCCGACCCAGGTGGGAGCGGAATCGAAGGAGGAAGCCGGATCCAAGGCCGAGAGTACCCGGGGCCTGAGGCTGGACCCCAGCAGGAGGTCGCGTGTGCCACGGGCTTCAGGGCCAGGAGCCTTCCTGAAACCGCCAGGGCACCGCCCTGTGAGAGCACAGCAGGAGCAGCCCACGCCCTGCCCCTCTCGCTGCGGTTCTGACCCACCCGGCTTTGGGTGGCTGCGGTGACAGCTCCTCAAGGGTCCACATGGGGCCCCAGCCCCAGCACAGAGGGGCGCCAGTGCGCTCTGCCACCCGCCCCGGGGGCCGCACGTCACCGCCAGCGGCCCGAGGAGCTGTCCCTGGGATCCACCTCCTGTGTCCCGCTCAGTCTCCCCCAAGGACAGGATGGCGCAGGCCCCACCCCGGCGCTCACTGGGTGGCCCCAGGCTCTGTGGCCCTGCTCTGAGCAGCCCCGGAGTGGCAGCGAAGGCAGGCCTCTCGGAGCTCCCGGTGCTGCAGACAGCCCGCTGCGGCACGCGTGCTGTGGGCTTGCCACCCCCGCCCCGAGGAGTCCCGCGCTGTGCTGCCGGCGATGGGCACCGGGGCGCCTCTGCCTCCCCCAGCACCTGCCCTGAGCCTGGGCGTGGAGGCAGCCACGGCTGTCATGGAGCAGGTTATCCACCCCATCTGGGCACCAAAGGAGGCAGGCTCCATGTCAGCAGCGAAGCAGTGGCAGGGGCTGGGGCCCTGAGGTGAGAACCGGAGGAGGGGCCGGGGGCCAGGTGCAGCCCGCCACTGCCCAGTGTGCCGCTGGGTGAGTCGCCGTCACCCGCTGTGGCCTGTGGGACACGCCGCTCTTCCAGGGCCGAAGCTCAGCATGCCCAGGGCCGAAGCCACACCCCCCGGAGACAGGGACTCCTGCGGCCGCGGTGTCTTCCCGCAGGGCGGAGGCTGTGGCCGGAGTCTGTCCCTGGGAGTGCCGTGCACGCTCGACACCACACGTGCGCAGAGACGTCATGTCCCTGCCGTGAGCTGTGCAGGGCCGGGCCAGGGGCTCTCCTGGGCTCCCTCTCCCCGGCCTCCCCAAACCCTGAGGAAGGAGCACGTCTGGCGTCTCCATGGCCCATAACCGGATGCCACTTTTTCCGGATCACTTTCGAGTTGTGTTGCTGTGTGCTGCCGTCCAAGCTGCTGCTTCTTTTAATGTGGGCTCGTGCATCTCTGCCCCTGGGTCTGGTGGGAGGAGCTGGCCCGGCAGACCTTTCCTTCCTGGGAGTGGAGCGCAGTAGTGTCGCGGAGGCCATGGCTCGTGGGCACAGAGCTGACGCTCTGCAGAGCTGCTTCTGGGGTGCGCGTGGTCGCCTGCCTGGGGGCGGCTCAGGAGTGAGGAGGGGGGTGCTGGGGCCGAGGGGCTTTCCCCGGGCAGCAGCCCCAGCCACGTGTCTCCCATCCGCTTCCCTCACTGGTCCTGTGGCCTGGGCACACCGGGAGGGGGCAGGGAGGCAGGAGGGGATGGGGTGGGGTGGGGGCAGGTGAGGCGCAGGCTACAGGATGCCCCCCCCACACGCCCCATTTCCCTGTGTCTCCACCTCCGTCACTCTCTGCCAGCTGCAGCGCCGCACCCAGCCCATCCCATTCACTGCTGCGTCCCCAGAGCCACCCACACCTAGTCACAGGAGCCCCTGGAGCTCATGTTTGTTGAATGAATGCATGACGGAGTCTCTGCAGAATGACCAGGGAGGTATGTTCATGTCACACAATGGGACACTGGCTAGGGCCAGTGGGACAATTTGGCTGAGTCGGCCAGGTGATTCCCTCCCCCAGGCCCTGAGGATGACACCCCTGCTTGCCCTCATGCCAGGAGCAGGCCCCGCTGGGGCAGAGGGCTGGGCTCCCGCACCTCAATGATGAAGTCTCTGCCGTCCTTGCTGTGCACGGCCTTGACCGCGCAGATGTCCAGGCCACCAAACATTTCTGAGCAGCTGTCCACCCACAGCCGGTACCTGCAGGAAGGACGGACAGACAGTGAGCACCAGGAGCAGGGGCTGTCAGAAGGCGGAGGGCGGGGACAGACACACTCGCGCCTGCGTGCACGCGGCCCTCCCGCTCGCTCGGCGCACTCCTCCCGTCGCCCTTTCTGCCGCAGCTCTGCAGCTCTCTCCTTAGGAGGTGTGGTCAAAAATACAGCCACTGCTGCTGTGAGCACCCTCCAGCAGAAAGGCAGGCTCCTAAAACCCAACACTGCGTCCCCATCCACCTCAGTCACCGGGCCTGGCACCGTGTGACTTCTCCTCCAGGGTCAAGACGACCGTGAAAGGGAAACGCCTTGAATCTATTCAGGACACCGAGGCAGCCAGGACCGCACAGCTAGACCCTCAGGAAAGAGGACTCTGGAGCTGCTGCAGGAGGCAGCAGGAGGACGGGATGAGTGTGCCTGAAGGGAGGGAGGATTTGAGGGGGATCCGCGACACGTGGCTTTTACTGTAGTAAGTTTAAAAAAACCTAAACACTGCAGTTTTGGGGGTGTTATAAAAATTACAGTGAATGTTTTAATCTTTTAAAAATTACTTCTACGTGTGGAGGGAGAGGGGAGAGAGAGAATGGGAGAAGGCATAGGAGCTCCGCGGAGCCCCCGCCCACCCCATCTGCAGCGTCCAGGTCACCCAGCGGCCGCCACCCTTTTCCCTTGGGAAAGCTGCTCCAGGGCTGCAGACGCCTCCGACCCTCCCAGACTGGAGCCTGCCCAGCGCTCCCCCATGAGCCCTGGGGACAAAGGGCGCATTCTCCCGGGCCTGGGGACCCGCCCCGCCCTGCGGCCTGCTGCTTTTGTTCCCTGCCAGCCTGCAGCAAGGCGTGGTTGTCCCCAGCCATCTTCCTGGCCGGCCCTTGGCTCTCTTCTTGCTTCGGCCCGGCCGTGCCCACTCCTAGTTCTATTTGTGACCCTGAGCCCCAGGCCCGCGGGGCGGTGGCCGAGTACTCCCTGCTCCCGGATGCGAGCTGTCCTCCCACCCACCAGGGCCGGCCCAGGTCGGGCAGCAAGGGTGGGAGCAGAGGAAAGGTGCAGATCGCCCCCCCCACCGCAGAGCGTCCCGGGACCAAAGGACTCCAGGCCCCCCATCCCGACATGGCCAGGGAGCTTGGAGCCCATTCCACAGAGGAGAAGCTGAGGCTCGGCGAGGTTAACATGTCACCCCAACCTGGGGGCCCAGCAAGCCCGCTTGCTCTCACACCTGCCTCCGCCGTGCCGGCCTGGCCGGGGACAGCGAAGCAGGCCCAGCTCCGCCCACTGCTTCCGGCCGCCAAGGTGTGAGCAGTGAGTGCCACCGCCAGGCCCCACAGGCCCTCGCATGCCCTGTCGGAGCCCTGCCAGGACAGACTGAGCTGAGCAGCGCTCTCCTCCCCTCCTCTGGGGGCGCTTTGTCCCAGCCACGGGACAGCGACTGAGACAGCTGGTTTTCCCGGGGAACCAGGCTGCACGGCAAGCGGGGCGCCTGGCTGGGGGTGCCAGCTGTTTACAGGTCCCCAGAGGTTTCCGTCCCTGTGGGGTCTGACTGGAGGCTCTTGGCCCCGGAGCTCTGCTTCGGCTGCACAGGGAGGTGGATTCCGTGGCCGGGGTCCTGCAGGGACGGCCACGCGGCACGCTGTGGGTGATCAGCCCTGAGGCCAGGAAGCCGGGGTCATGCTCCGGCAGGGCCACTGTCCCAAGAGCACCTGGGAGAGGGATGTGACTGCCTCAGCCCGCCTGCAGTGTGCCGGTAACAGCACTCGTGAGACAGCATGCGTGGGGCCGGCTTAACGCACAGAGCCCCGCTCTTCCTGCGGGGCCGGGCACGGGCACGCCGAGGGGAGTTACACCTCCATGTGACAGCTGGGGTTCAGAGAGGTTGTTAAGTCCCTGGCCACAGGGCCAGCCACGGACCCTCCTCAGCCGTGTCCTGGGCGCAGAGCCCAGAGCCCAGAGCCCAGAGCCCAGAACTGGGCTCCTACTCCGTCTTTCTTCCCTTTGCTTTTTCTCCCTTTTTATTTTTTACTACTGGAATTGAACCCAGGGTCTTTGCACACAGCTGCATCCCCAGCCCATTTGTGTTTAATTTTTTATTTTGAGAAAGGCTCTCTCTAAATCTCTAAGTGCCCAGGCCTGGCAGGAACTTGACATCCTCCCGCCTCAGCCTCCCAGGTGCTGGGATGACAAGCTCCTCCTCCCTCTTTGGGATGTCATCAGGCACCCTACCTTGGAAACCCCTCCTCGAACCCTGGCCTCACCCCAGGCACACACAGAGGGGCGCTCTGTGGATCTGAGGACCAGCTCAGCCTATCACAGCGCAGCAGCCTGCTCCACCACAGGGATTGGTCAGGGTGGTCATGTGATCCAGCCTGGCTGGTCAGCAGATGAGGCTTAGCTGCAGCTTTGTTACAAAGAGGGCACCTGGATGTTGAGAAGCCAGTGTCCCTGGGTGCAGACTGGGGGTTCTGTTCTGAGTCACTAGGTGGGACTAGGTGCCTCTGGTGCTGTGGCCTTGTCTGCCTGGCCCCAGGCTGCAGGCAGCAGCGCTCGGCCGTTGCTTACTAAATGCAGCTTTCTGACCCAGCCCCTGCCCTGCTCTGCCCGGGCCAGCTGTGAGCAGAGGCCCATCCAGATGGCAGCAGAGCAGTGCTCGGGGACAGGAGCAGGAGGACCCCACGCGTGGAAATAGCCTCTCCCTGCCCCGCCGGCCCCTGAGTCAGGGACAGGGCGCCCTTCCTCTCTGGGCTGTGGGAGGCAGGGGACCCCCCACATGTGGGTCAGCGTCACTGCTCAGCTCCGTGACGGGGACACACCACTTCCACTCCCACCTGCCGGCTGTGGCGCCTGACCCCGGCCCTGGGGGGGTGTGGCATCTGTGCCCCGCGTGGGGGTGGGGTCTGGGTGGGGAGTGCGTC
>NW_004955405.1:41470030-41481071 GCF_000276665.1 Chinchilla lanigera
GTCCTTACCGCTCCGTCATGGCCACCTGCTCCAGCATGGCGGAGCCCGTGTTGGCCTTCCAGTTCCCGGAGATGGAGGTCCTCCTGCGGCAGAGCACAGCGTTAGGGACGCCCTGGCCACCGGCTCGCTGCCCTTCCCACGCTGGCCATGAGGGCCCGTGCCCGGTGTCTGGCCCAAGCTATGGCGCAGCTTCTGGGTGTACACCCCCGGCTGTTTTCCTGCTCTCACTGTCCTCCCGGGATGACTGACAGATCTGCTGGGTCTTATGTATCATTTCCTGTATTATTATTATTATTTTTTACATTTAAAGATAATTTCCAAAAATGCTGACACTGAGAAGATCGACCTGACCTTGTGCTGGAGCAGCGCCCCAAAAGGGCCCCATGCTGGGGGCTGGGTCTGCAGTCTGTTGCTGGTTAGAGAGGGAGCCTTTGAGAGGTTGGCCAGGCGGGAGGAAGTCAGGTCAGGAAGCGCCCCTCGGAGGGGACGTGGGCTCCCTTCCTGCCCCTCCGTCTCCTCCTGGGCTTCCTGGCTGTCTGAGAAAAGTGGGCTACTTCCCCCAGTGCACTGGGCGTGGTGTCCGGGGCTGCCGGAAGCCCAGTGGAACCAGAGGCTGAAATTCTGAAACTATGAGCCCAACTCAACCTTTCTTGTTCTTAAATTGACTTGCACCAGGTGTGTATGACAGTAACAAGAGGCTGACGACCACACTGGACCTCTTATTTTCAAGCAGAATCAGGGCAGCGCATCCCTGTTGGTTCTGGGATGTTTTGCAAACCCCAAAGGGAGGAGCGAGGACTTTGCCCGTTGTGGGGGGCAGGCAGGCCATCAGCTGCTGTCCGTCTCGCCTGTCTTCCCACCCCCGCTCCTCTCTGCACTGTGCCTAGAGGTTGTTCTGCTCCAGCAGCAGCTGCCACCTCCCATGCTCCCTGTGCCTGGCTTCTCACCCTGTCACGGTCTCATGTGCCCATGTGGACTCTGCTGCCAGCTTTGCCTCCACCTCTTGCTTCCACCCTGCGGCCCCCTCTGAAGGGCAGCAGAGCCCCCCTTTCACCCGCTGGGTGAGGCTCCTGCCCTGGGGTCCTGTCTCCCCTGGGGGTCAGTGCAGTTTCCTCTGGGGACCGGCCCAGGGCTGCAGTGTCTCAGTACCACTCCCTGCCCTGAGGACCAGGTGCCTCAGACCTGCCTGGAGGGCGGCCCGGGAGTGAGCAGCCACAGGGGAGAGAAGGGTTCTGGGACCTAGGGAGGAAACAGCATCACCTGACGCGACCCCGGAGGCAGCCCCTGTGCTGAGCGGGGACAGTGGGACCCAGCCGGTGACGGGAGGGGTCAGAGAGATGTGAGTTTGAATCCGGTTCCAGCACTTGCTGGCGGAGTAACCATGGCAACATCTCTGCATCTTTGTCTCATCCTTGGTAAAACGCGAGCAACTGTGGCCCCAGCATTCTTAGGGCTTCTTGTGTGCCTGGAAGGAAGCGGTCCCATAAATCTCCCAGCACAATGGGCGCTCCATTATTCTGAGCGGGCGGAGACAGGAAGAGCTGGTGTCCGGGGCCGAGGCCGAGGGGACACGGGAGCACGATGACGCAAGCGCAGACTGCGGTGTACGATCTCCGGGTCAGGGCCGCGGGTCGTGGGGTCCCGCACCGCTCACTGCAGCCTCACAAAACCGGCCGAGCCAGGCGCTCTTATTATTCTGGTCCTGCTCGGAGCCAGGCGCCACCAAAGCGCATCTCAGCCCTGTGCCGTCAGCCTGGGCTCTTGGTGGACAAACCCGTGACCACAGCGGACGCAGGGAGCGGTGCCGGCAGCAGTCTGAAAATGTGGCTGCAGCTGGGGTAGAGCACGGGAAACATCGCCTTGTTATGAGTTCCTTCGTCTACTTGGGCTGTCTCGGCAAAATGCCACAAATGGGGCGGCTTATACACAGCAGATGTTTAGCCGGATGCGGTGGTGCATGCCTGTGATCCCAGCTATTTGGGAGGCTGAGGCAGGAACGTAGAAAGGTCATCACCAATCTGGACAAGTTGGTTAGAGCCTGTCTCAAAGTTAAAAAGGAAAAGGGCTGAGTGGTCTAGTTCAGTGCTCCCTGGGATCAATCCCTAGGACCGCTGCTCAGCAACGACACCCAGTCCTGGTGCAGCCTGGCCCTGGACAGGAGTCGGGGCATTGACCCTCGTGGCCCTCTTTAGCTCAGTACGCAGATGGGCAGACATGGGAGAAATAATCGTGGCTGTGTGTGCACATGTGGCGGATGATATACTCATATTTCCTCTCTGTGTCTGCTCGGAGAGCCCTGAAACGGTAGGTGCGGACGTGCAGGGACCGGGCAGGGCAGGAAGCGGCTGGGGCGGGGGCCACGCTGTCCACGGAGCCCTCCCTGGTGCGAGCCACCCCAGGGTCTGGGAAACTGTAACTGATGACAAACTGTAGCTGTCAGGTCAAAGAGGCTGCGCATAAACGATGAGGCGATGAGGTCATCCCAAGAGAAAAGCTGGGACAAGGTGTCGCCAATGTCAAGGGGAGCTCACACAGTGGGGAGCGGAGGGAAATGACATCATGCCGGTCGGCAGCGCCGACTGGGAGCAGGCGGAGGGGTCTGAGCACCCGGGGACGCAGGAGGTCGGAGTGAGCTCGCCGGCCTCGGCACAGAAGCGGGTGGTGGACGACAAGACGGGGCCGAACTTGTTCTGAGAACCAGCGCCCGCCTTCCCGCCACTGCGTCCTCCTAGTCTGCCCCTGGCGCCTGCTCCGGTGGCCCAGGCATCGGCCGCGAGTGGAGATTCAAACACAGACTACGTGGTCCTCAAGCCTGAAGTCACCACCTGGCGCTCTGCGGAAGAGGCAGCCCAGGTAGTGCAGGAGCAGCCAGAGGCCACGGGCCGGATGTGCACGGCGTGGCCAGCGCAGCCTTCTCAGGCAGCGGGTGCACCGGGGTCCTGGCACGGCCACACGGCCCTCGGTCGTGCACAGGAGACGTTGCCGGCCAGGACTCCGAAGTGCCGCAGCACGCACCGCTGGCTGTCCAGGGTCTTGTGTCAAAGGGCAGTGGTGGCAGCTTCCCCAGAGGCCCAGGAACGTGCGACCTCTTCAAATGCTGCGACCTCCTGCCTCCCCCAGCTCGGTCACCAATGCTACCTATGAGCCCAGCCCCGAGAGTGACTGACGTCCTGTGTCGATCTCTTTGGGGTCCCGGGGGCTGTTCTCTCTGCCTTCCTGTAGCCGCAGCACCCCTGTCTCCAGAGGGAATCCCCTGCCGGCTTTGGGTCCTGCCTGTGACTCCCCGTCTTCACCTCTGTCTCTCCCTAAGCAGCCCCGTTTCCGTGGGATCTGGATCTTGGGAGCAGCACCGAGGACACTCAGGGCAGACCCGTGGCCCAGCCGAGCCTTGACACCCCTGTCACTTCTGGCCACGCAGATCGCGGGGCTGCCCAGGGCCTGTGTCTCTCACACTGCAACCTTAGTAGGGTTTGTTGGTTTGTGTTTAAAGTTTCTGATCGCCTGTGGTTTTCTGATAAATTCCCTTAAGTGGAAACCTGTGAAATTGTGAGCTGGGCTTTCTAGTGCGCAGCCCGAGAGCCCCATGTGACCCTGTGTGATCTCTTGGGCAGTGGTTTCCTTCTTTCTTTTCCTTTTCTGGCGTGGGGTTTGAGCCCGGGATGCTCCACCATGAGCTGCATCCCCAGGCTTTTATTTTTTATTTAACACAGGGTCTCTTTAAGCTGCCCAGGCTGGCCTCATACTTGGGATCCTCCTGCCTCAGCCTCTGAAACAGCTGAGATGGTAGGTGTGTGCTGCCACTTCCAGCTTCTACCTGGCTTTATCAGTTCCAGAGACGCCCCAGTGCAGTAATCTGTTTTACGTGATGCTTTCCGCATATTGGCTGCACACTGAGCTACAGCCACAGAACTTTTTAGTTTTTATTTTGAGACAGGGAGAGCTGTGATGTGCAGGGAGGCCGAGGCAGGATGCTGGCGCTGCCAATCTCCATCTCTCCCGCCCTTCCAGCCCCCCTGCCTGGGACTCACATGTAAGCCTTGTAGTTGGAGCCGATCTTCTGGATGCGGATGTCGTACTTGGAGTCGATGAAGGCCTCGGTGGTGGCGTAGGTCTTGGCCATGGCCACCACGCTGGTGATGTCCTGGTAGTCGAGCTGGTTCTCCACTTTGATCTGTGTGGGAGGAAGAGGGAGTGAGCGTCACCTTCTACAGCGGTCCCCTGCCACGTGAGCAGTGTGCGTGCGGTGTGTGTAATATGCGTGTGCAGTGTGATGTGTGCAGTGTATATGTGCAGAGTCCGTGGTGTGCATGTGAAGTGCAGTGCTGTGTGTGTAGTATGTATGTGCAGTTTGTGCAACATGTGTGTAGTACGTGTGCAGTGTGTGTGTTTACACACACAGGAAGGTCTGCAGTGCTGGTGCAAGGCTGGGGCGAAGCTGGCACAGATCCACCCTGGGTGGGGCAGGTGCTGGGGGAGCCTGGACGGGGCAGTGGGGTGCCCAAGCCCGACAGTGCTCTCCAGGCTAAGTGGAGTGTACCCCAGTGCTGCGCGTAGCTGGGCCCTGGGGACCTGCGTGTTCGGAGAGGTGGCCCTGCCCCAGCCGCCGAGAGTTCAAGGGCAGGGAGCTGGGGGCGGCCGGGTCCAGGCAGCGCCCTCTCCCCTTCCCGTCCCCAGCTCCCAGCCCTCAGTCCCCGACCGAGTCCTGGCCCGATGTCTGCACCTCCCTCGGACGCTGCCACCACCTGTGCCCCAACCTGCAGCCTGTAGAGATCTTCCCGCCCATGGGGACCCAGCACACGCTCATGAGGGGGCAGACGGGCCTATGACCGTCACTTCAGGTGGGAAATGAAGATTTGCGCCTCTGTTCTGGGCCGTGGAGCAGAGGTGCCGAGCTGGAGCCGAGGTGCTGCCCTCGGAAGTCCTGCTGTCCTGCGCTGGCGCAGACCGCCTTCCACGGGGATGGATGGAATGCGACTGCCCCAGAGCTGCCCGCCTCCCGCCCAGGTGGCCCCGCCTCCCGGTGGTAAAGCCCCCCCACTGTGCCTGGAAAACGCAGGCGGGGCCGTGGTTGGAAGCCAAGGTCCTCATACTCCAAGGCAGCCAAGGCCACAGGGTGCCAAGGCCGGATGGGGCCCATGGGGCTCTGCAGAACGTGACATTGAGGGTGGCTCAGCACAGGCGGCAGGCGGGGACCGGCTAGGAGAGGTAGAGCAGGGCCCCCGTGTCCACAGAAAACCCCTCCCGAGCGGTTCTGCTGTGAACGGCCCTGCGTGTGCGCTGCTTCAGGTTGGCCACTGTGCCTTCAGGCTTTTAGGAGCAGCATCGCTGTCACCCAGCTTTTAATTTTTTTTTTGTTTTTTGTTTTTTGTTTTTCTCCGGTACCGGGAACCAAACTCACGACCTTGCGCTTGCCAGGCAGGCGCTTTGCCGCTGAGCTAAATCCCCAGCCCCACTCAGCTTTTAAATGAGCATCACATTGTATGCAGGGGGGCTGGGTCTTCGGTAGGACAAGTGGCACAAATACAGAAATACTCAGGAGACTCCTCTGGGGCCCTCGGGGTGGGGCCCACTGAATGGGTGAAGATCACAGAGCAATAAACGATGAGTGGATACAGGACGTTAACTGTCCCTCATCCTCAGGTCAGTGGCCACTGAGCCAGGTGGCTTGTTTACCTTAGAAATATTTAGGTGACGCCTGGTGTGCCACACAGCTCTGCAAGGAGCTGGAGAGCCTGGCACTGTCCCTCAGACCACAGGAGACCCTAGGGTCTGGGTGCTTGCACAGGAGGAAGATTTGTATCTGGATGAATAACTGTGTGAACTGATGGTTTCTTTTTTTTTTTTTTGTCTTTTTTTGAGACAGGTTCTGCAGTTCAGGCTGGACTTGAGCTCACTTTGTAGCCCAGGCTGGTCTCAAACTTGCAACGATCCTCCTGCCTCAGCCTCCCGAGTGCTGGGATTACAGGAGAGCGCCACCACGCCTGGGCTGAACTGATGGTTTCATGCCAACAGCGAGCTCAACTACTGTCCAACTAACACAGAGCACCTTCCTTGAGAGCTGGAATGTGTGCTAGGTGGGCTCTGTGACCCTGGTCATCGGTCCATTTAGAGCCATCGTCACCCTGCTAAGTCACTGTGAGCATCGCATGTCAGAGATAAAGACACAAAGCGCAGGGAGGAGCTTGCACAGGCTCAGGTGGCTGGGATTGGGAAGGACCCACCAGGGTCGCGAGTGACAGGGACCGAGCGGACAGGGGACCGGTTAAGCGACGGAGCCACGTTGGAAGGTGAAGGAGGAGGACGACCGCCAGGGTAAATGCCGCGTCTGCCTGAGACTGCAATGCGCAACCGCTAAGGCCAAGCTCAGGGAGGCGGGGGTTCCCCAGTCTTGCGTGAACATGACCTGGAGGCGCTGTCCTAGAAGAGCTGTGCATGGCTGTGAGGAGGCTGAGCTGCATTAGGCTGGCTAATAGGCGGAGGGTAATTAAAGGTCAGGGTCCATGTGGACTAAGGCCTCACAAGTCTCTTCTCCCCGTTGCAGCCCAGCCTCCAGCACAGAGCCGGGAAGCAGCACCACAGCACCTGGACCTAAAGGGCCCTCAGCACACATCCGTGAGCCATGTGGTGAGCCATGTCGGACGGTCCCAAACCCGTGGTTCCCACCAGCACGGGTTGAAAATACCTGCAGAAGAGTTTGGGCCCATCCCGAGCACCTACAGCCTTTTCGTCTCGTTATTCCCTGGGAACTCAGGATGACACTGTACAAGCCCCTGTGTCATTTTGGGTGTTACAAGTGACAGAGGTGTCCTGATGTACACAGGGGACGTGCAGGCAGAAGCGAACACTCTGCCACTGCGCGCAGGGACTGAGCGTCTGCAGGCTTGGGTGCTGGCGGGGTCACGGCCTCCACCCCCTTGGAAACCCAGAGATGCTGGACGTAGATTCACTCATTAAACAGATGGGTCCAGCACCTATTTTCCCCATGTCTATGGTTTGTGTCTGGGTGTCCCCCCCAAAGACACATGCAGTCATGGGGCCAGCGTTTAGAGTTTAAGTGAGTGCTATACCCTCCCTGGGGCTGACAGATTGCATATGTAAGGGAGAGAAAGAGGCTGCCTGCCACCACTCCTCCCTTCTGCTCTTGTTGCTTTTGCTGTCTTCTGCCATCATGAATGGTTGCCCCCTGCCATGTGCCACCCTGCCTTGGAGCCAGCTGAGTATGGACTGAAACCTCCACAGACTGTGAGCTAAATAAACCTTTCCTTCCTTAATTCTAGGTGTCGGGTATTTTGTCTCAGCAATGAGAGAAAAGTAACCGAGACACCAGGTCTGGAATGACCCTTAAAGGCCCCGTGTTAGGCACTTGACCCCCACTTGTGGTGCTGTTGGGAGGCGGATGGGTCTAATAGGCAGAAGTTAGAGCACTGGGGGTGTGTGACCTTGAAGGGACTCTAGGACCCCGAGGGGCAGGCTGAGAAATCAGACACTGACGGGTCTGCAACCAGCTCGTATTAGGAGTGGGCTAGAGGAGCGAGTGACACACGCATGTGCCTGGTCAGTGACTGGCGCGTGATTGGCCAAAACATCCAAAACGAAACGCAAAACTATAGCTAAAAACAACCCAACCCAGTGTCCCCTGGATTTCACACAGCTGCTAAGGAATATATAACCTTATTTAGCAATCGCATTAATTTGCTAATATTTAGTAATAATGATGGTATTGTTTATGTAATAGTAATAATCTTAGGGGCTGGGGATTTAGCTCAGGGGCACAGCGCCTGCCTGGCAAGTGCAAGGTCGTGAGTTTGATTCCCGGTACCGGAAAAAAACCAAAAAATAGTTATAATCTTAGTGTTGTTAGGAACCCAGTCTCTCCCTCTTTGTGGTACTGGAGTTTGAACCCAAGGCCCAGACATCCTAGTTGAGCATTTTACCACTGAGCTACACTCTGGGCTGTGGAGACGAGATTTTTAAGCGTAAAGGAAAATCACGCAATCTGTAAGTCACATTTCTGCCGTCTATGGGGCTGAGGTCCAAACGTCAGCTTGCGTCTGTAACGTGCTTTTCTCTTGTCCCACAAGATGAGCTAGAAGCTGCGGCCCACAGAGCAGCAATGTGGTGTCCACAGCCCGCCTGCGGCCCGGGGCAGCCCCCTCCCTGCCACCCTTGGAGGCGTGGACCCTAGGCTCGGAGGGAGAAAGTGTCCGGGGTAGAGAGGAAAAGCCGTGTGTCGACACCACGCGTGAGTGGGAGGGGCCTCGTCAGCCGGGGAGGGGCAGTCTGAGGATGGGAAAGGGCGGCGTGTCAGTGGGTTGAAACAGACCAGCCTGCGAATCATCCGTGACTTTACAAAAGGTCACAGGTCACCCCTGGGGGATGCTAAGATCCCATCTGCTCATTCAGAAAATGGGCCCGGTGTGGTGTCCACACCCACAATCCTAGGACCTGGGAGGCTGAGGCAGGAGGATCTCTGTGAGTCCAAGGCCAACCTGGGCTACATAGTGAGTCCAAGACCAGCCAGCAGTACACAGTGAGACCCTGTCTCAAAAAAACAACAACACCCATAGCCCAGAGAAATGGGCTAATAAAGAGATGAAGAAATGTCCTCATTGTTTGATGAATGCCTGCTAACAAAATAGAGGCATGAGGGGAAGAGCGTCACCCTCCAAAGCCCCTAGAACCATGAGGGCCAGGCTTCGGCCACCACTGCCCCACCCAGGGGAGAGGCTGAGGCGAGGCCGGCCACTGTGGGCAGATGACCCCGACCTCAGAGAACAGTCTTCACGTTGAAAGAATCCCTCGGACAGACTGGGGTGCAGGGGGGACACAGGAAACCCT
Source organism: Chinchilla lanigera (assembly GCF_000276665.1). Classification (NCBI taxonomy): domain Eukaryota; kingdom Metazoa; phylum Chordata; class Mammalia; order Rodentia; family Chinchillidae; genus Chinchilla; species Chinchilla lanigera. Next base: position 41,478,869 of record NW_004955405.1, read on the forward strand.
GCTACCCACGGGGTGCCCTTGCCGCAGCTCAGCCGAAATGGCTCAGACTCACTGTCCCCCCACCAGTCACAGGAAGCCACAGTGGGGCACCAGGGAGCTGCCATTGGCCCTCGAGGAGTGCAGGGAGCTCTACAGGAAAAGCCACCTGGTGTCCCCAGATAAATAAAGGCCAGGAAACACACACGCGGCCCAGAGGGAGGGGGCCTGCCGCAGATGGAGAAAGCCCCGTGTGGACCTGACCGTGTGAACTGCAGGCTCTGTCGGGACGGGAAGAGAAGCGGTCAGTGGACAGTGGTGGGGGAACACCGACCGTCCAGTAGAGGAAGGGTTGGTGTGCCAGTGACCCACGGCAAGGTTACAGCAAAAGCAGCTTTGCTGTGTTAGAAATGCGTTCTGAAATAGTCCTGTGTGAGACGAGGTGCTGGGGTTTGCTTCAAAACAATCAGTGACACAGCGAGGAATGATACAGCTGTGGGTGGGCGGCCAGACGCCTCGGACTTCTACGGTGCCGGTTCCGCCTTGTGAAGATGCTAAAAACCACCAACCTGCGTAGTTTAGGGGACGGGGGAGCTTTACGAGACTCAGACCTCACATTTGAAGAACAAGAAGAGGATGCAGTGCTGGCGGGGAAGTGTGGGTGTGGACATAAACAAAACTGGCCATCGGTGGCCACTGGCGGGGCTTGAGGGACAGGCGCGGTTCCAGCTCACCACTTTCTCTTCTTTTGCGTATATTTGAAAATTTCCATCATAAAAGGGTGAAAACAAGCAGGACTAAAGGGGAAAGACAGGGGAGAGGCCCTGCCGTTGCTCGCAGGAGGTGAAAGTGCGCGTGGCAGTTCCTGCAAGGCCACGACCCCTTTTCTGTGTGTCCACTGCAGAAGAGGAGCTGGCCAGGGGCACGATCAGCCTCTCTAAGAGGAAAAGGACCAGTGTCTGGGAGAGTTACAGCTGTCCTCACAACAGTGACACTCTCCCGCGCTCCTCCCGGAGGCCAGGGTGACACGTGGCAAAGGTCAGCCCGACGGTGTGCTCCAAGGGCCGGGCACTCTTGTGCCGCCTTGCCGTGCAGGCGCACGTCTCGGTCTGTGCCAGTCACCACAGTAAAACGTCACAGACTAGGGGCTTACGCAGCAGGCACTTGTGCTCATGGTCCATGTAGTGTGGAGTCTGGGGTCAGGGCCCCGGCGCGTCTGTCCATTTTCTGCCGCTGAGACCCGGCACCTGGCACCCAGTGCTGAAAGGGGCAGAGGTTGGGCGCACGTTTTCAGTCGAGGTCGGCCGGCTCCAGGGCACAGGCAGCATGGCTGAGGAGCTGGCGCTGGGGGGAGGGCTCCGCCCTGAAAATCGGGGACAGTCAGTCCCTAGCATTGTCATGTCCTCCTCTCCTTCCTACAGAGTGGTTCAGAGAAAGCAGTTTGCAAATGGCCAGTAAAATGCAACGCAGCGATCACTCTAATCCATTTTTTATAGCTTTTTCTTCTTTGGTGAAAAAAATTACACACATTCAAGGCAGAAAGAGGTCTAAACTCTAGAAAGGAAATCTGGGAAGAAATGAAAATCTCGCTCCTCTTTTGAGCCCAAGCCTCCTGGTGGAAGATTTCTGTCCTCTTCTGGAAATGTCCCACGGGTAGACTCAGGTAGGGGTGTGGAGTGGGCCTCGTCCTGTCTCACTCTGAGCACAGGCCAGAAGACAACGGTCCCCTTCTCCCAGTGCGCTGTGACAGAGCCGGCCCTCCGGGACCCAGGGAGTCACCCCGTGGGTACAGCGGGGCTGGGCAGCTGGCAGCACCCATATGGAGATGGGGTTTGTTTGGAGCAAGGTGCCAGCTCCGGTACCCTCCGGATCTGTCTGCTGGAGTTTCCTTGGACGCTGCAAAATGACATGTTCCGCACAGCAGGTAGGGCCTGGTGGCCCAGTGCTGCCCCCCTCCAGGCCACCATGGGGCACTGCCATGGGGGGTGCACTGGTGGGGGGCACAGGACCCCTGTGGACAGGTCCACCTGTCAGCTGTTGGCCAACCCACACCATCAAGAGTCCGTGCTGGGGGAAAGCTGAAAGGGTAGGACGCCTTTTTTTGGTACTAGGGACTGAACCCAGGGCTTTGCACTGTGCTACATACCCAGACCTTTCTTTTTGGAGGCAGGGTTTTGCTAAGTTTCTAAGTTGCCCAGGCTGGAGTTAAACTTGGAGTCCTCCTGCC
>NW_004955405.1:41481641-41540457 GCF_000276665.1 Chinchilla lanigera
ACGATGCTCCAACAGGAAGCCTGGGAGGCAGGGATAGTGTGTGGGAGGGCCCGGCTCTGCTGTGAGGGTTAGCAGGGCAGGAGGAACAGTCCCTGTCCACGGGAGCCTGCCGCCCCAGGCCCGCAGCTGCAGCTGCTCCCAGTCCCAGGGACAGGGGCGTAGGACACAGCCCTCCATTCGCTCCCTTCGCTGGGTGTAAATTCCTGCTATGTGTTTAAAATTTTTTGCTTTAATTTCTTTAACTGCATCAATAAATTAATAACTTGTGGGGAAAAATGTCTAGAGCTGTAAGTCAGTTGCAGAGCATTTGTGTAGCAAGCTCGAGGCTTTGAGTTTAATCTGTGTTAAACGTCACACACATGTGGTTTGCGTGCGCGCGCACACACACACACACACACACGCACACGCACGGAAACACAGAGAAAAAGGAAGCAGTTTCACAGGACAATCCACGCGGATGCAGGCACAGGGCTCCACAGGCCTCCGTATTGTCACTCGTTTTTTTCCCTTCCGAATCCCCTGCCTGTTTTTTAATCGGGCGCCAGCTGCCGCCAGAAAACCACTGCGCACCTTCAGGACTGCTGCGTCTGTCTTCAGACCCAGCGGGCTCCGTGAACAACTTCAGAACCAGAACCGGGTTTCTTTTTTTTTTTTGTCTTTTTGAGACAGGGTCTCGCTATGCAGTTCAGGCTGGGCTTGAGCTCACTTTGTAGCCCAGGTTGGTCTCGAACTCACAACTATCCTGCCTCTGCCTCCCAAGTGCTGGGATTACAGGTGTGTGCCACCACGCCCGGCTCAGAACCGGCCTTTGAGGAGCTGTCTGTGGGCACAGATGGTAGATGCAGGTCCCGAGAGGAGGGAGGGGGGGGAGGCAGAAATCAGGTGAGCCAGTCACTTGCCGCTTGGCCCCTGCAGGGGACACCACAGTTACTTTCCCGCTGGACGCCGAGGGCGGCTCCCTAGCACTCCCAGGCGGCCTGTGTGGCTGTGGCCGCCAGTCCTGCCCCTTGAGCTCAGCCTCAGGGTCCCAGCTCAGCAGCTCGCTCCCTCTGCTCCCCAAGTTCTCCTGCCATCTAACTTGGCTCCTTTATAATCGTGCACTTAGTCCCTCGGGTGTAGCCGGGGGTGCGACTCCTCCCCACTTAGCCAAGGTGCCCGGAGCCCAGGGGCCCGAGGAAGGACGGAGGCTCTGGGGGTCCCGTCCGCTCAGCGCGTCCTTCCTCAGCTCGAGAGGGTGGCACTGGCCTGCACTTTGCAGATGAGACTCGGAGAAGCAAGCGAGGGACCGCAGAGGTCACCCAGCACGTGGGAGGAGCGAGGGGCTCCGCCGTCCTGCCCAGGTCTGCCAGCTCTTCTGACCACAGGGCGGGCTGCTCAGGGCACGGGTGCCCGTGGGATCCTGGGTCCTGTGCCGCCAGATTACATCGGTACTGTATCACCGTTCTTCTCTCTGAAGGGTGGACGGGGCCAGCTAACCTCCCGCTGTTCTTTCCCTTCCTGCCCCAGTACTGGGGTCGCTGCTCGCTGTGTGGCCCTGGGTGAGGCCCTTGCCCTCCCCAGTCCTGGGTTCTTATCTTCTGAGAGAGTGCCGAGACTTCAGTCCAGACAGCCTAGATCTCCCGGGGTGGGGTGTGGTTCTCTCCGCCCTCCTGGGGCCCTTGGAAGCTGTTTTCCTGACGGTTTACCCAAAATTGAGTTATCGTTGGAGTCCCCTCCCTTGTTTGTTTGTTATGAGCCAGGGCTCCTTTTGGCTGAGATCAGCGGTGAAGTAATCAACACAGCAGTTTATTTCTGCAGCAGGCTTTTAGAGCTCGCCCGCTGCATGTTCACTGGGCACCTTCTCAGTCAGAGCTGAGGCCTCTGCCATCGTTACGACCCCGGAAGGGACATCACTGTCCCTAGGAGAGGTGAGGACATCGAGGCACGCTGAGACCGAGCACCTCACCAAGGACACAGAACCGGTACACGGCAAGCCCAGACTCTGCCCAGAACCTGGTTCCAGACTCCGAAGACATCGCTCCCCACCGGGCTGTCAGCGGCCGGGACTGAAGCTCGCCGTGACCTCTGACAGCTACAGGCTGCAGAGCACGCTCTCAGGCGACGAATCGCCACCGCTGCCCTCTCCACGCTCGCCCTGTTGTGGATCAAAAGCACAGCATCTCGCCACTGGGAGAGCCCTAGGGGTCCTCTCCAGGACGGCCCGACTTCGAGGGTTGCAGGCCTTGTGGGAAGCGAAACAAAGCTTGGGGCAGCGCCCGGCAAAGCAGACATGGCTTTGCTGCATGTAAGCTCAGGTCCGCTCAACTTCGGGGTTCACAACAGAGTGAAGAGGCAACCCACAGAATGGGAAAAACTCTTGCCAGCTACTCACATAGGACTAACATCTCAAACATATACGCCGGGCGTGGTGGTGCACGCTTAAAATCCCAGCACTCGGGAGGCTGAGGCGGGAGGATAGCCATGAGTTTGAGGGCAGCCTGGGTTACATAGTGAGTTCAAGGCCAGCCTAAACTACATAGCAAAACCCTGTCTCAAAGAAACCCACACCCCCCTAAAAAAAACCCAAATATATAAAGAACTCAGAAAAATCAGACTCCATTAAATAAAATTTTAAAAAATGGGCAAGAAGAAATACAAATGGTTAACAAATACATTAAAAACTGCTCAATATCAATGGCCATTAGAGGAAGGCAAATTAAAACATTGTGAGGCTCCGTCTTACCCCAGAAAGAGTGGCTCTCACCAAGAAATCCAATAATAACAAGTGCTGGTGATGCTGCTGAGGAAAGGGAACACTTGTTGGCGGGAATGTAAATTAACACAATCACTACGGAAATCAGCACAGAGCTTCCTCAAGAAACTAAAACTAGAAATTCCCCTTGACCCAGCTATCTAGGTATTTTTCCCAAAAAGTTAAAGACATCATATTAAATGATCCATGCATACCTCTGTTTATAGCAACACAACTCATAATAGGTACGTCTTAGAAGCAACCTATATGTCCATCAGATGAGTGGGTATTTCACACAGCGGAGTACTACTCTGTCATAAAGAAGGGTACATTGAGGCATTTGTAGGAAAATGGGTGCGCTGAGACCATAATGTGAAGTAACTCAGACACACAATCTTAAATACTACATGGTTTCTCTCCTGTGAGAAACCCAACTGACACATGAAGAGCCACATAAAAGACAGACCACAGCACACAGGGACAGAGAGCTTTCTCATGCGCGAGTGGGTCAAGGGAGGGAGGGAGCGAAGGCGGCAGAGGGATTGAGCTCTGTCAGTCCTACCCAGCTGCACACGGGCACGTGGGCATCCGCACCGCAGACGTGGACGGATAGAGAGAAAAACTGAAAGAAATCGCAAGAGGGCGGGCTTCGAAGGGCTGGGGCAGAGACTCCCGCGCACGCTCAGCACTGCAGGGCTCCTCCCCGCAGCGTGTCCAGCGAGGAGCCCTGTCTGGGCCGCGCTCTCTGCGCCATGGCCAGGCTGCCCCGTCCCCTCGGCCCCGTGGCGTGGAGGTGGCTGACCCGACCCGCACACGGCCTCTGGCCACGGCCTCGTGGGGACGTCAGCACAGCTGGCTGGGACTAGAACAGAACCGCGGGGAGGGCAGAGAGCAAGCAGGACAAGTGGCGGGGCGTCGCCCACGGAGGCCCCCAGCCCGTCAGTCAGGAGCAGGAACGCGGCCGCCTCCACCTCCTCAGCGAGCCCTGCTCCTCCCGGACATCGCTGCCGGGCTCGCGGGGGACCCAGGGCTCACAAACACACTGCACTGTGCTCTTCAAGTGTTTCTTAACTGCTACCCGAGTGTGCACCCCGGTCATGCTGCACAGTCCCCAGATCTGAATGCTGCGCCTTGGGGACTTTAGAAGTAGCGTTCTCTGTGGTCTGACATCTGGCACATTGTACTCAATGGTGCGTGTGTGAGGCTCATCCATGTCATTATACGCAGTTTAGTCCTTTTTACTTCTGAAAATCTTTCATTAGTATGAATGTACTTTATCAGTTCTTTTGTGAATGGACATATTAGTTTTGGAAGTTGTGACTAAAACTGTTACCAACAAGTGCTTTGTTTCATACATGCATGTATTTAGCTTGGTCCACCTAAACAAACTCCTGTGTAACTTCAGGTTTTTAGACAACAGCAAGAGTAGTTGTGCCAATCTGCACTCTCACTAGGAGCGTGTGTTTGTGTTCCAGTTGTCCCCTCTCCTCACCAACACTTAGCATGATTAATCCTTTTAATTTTAGCTATTTTGGCTGTTGTATAGTGCAGCTCTTTGTGGTTTTAATTTGCACTTCCTTGACAGCTAATAGAGTTGAGCTCTTTTTCATCTATTTATTTGCCTTTGTTGATTAGACCTTTTGGCAACTTAATACTCCTCTGACTCATACAGTACTTGAAGCCAAGTGCAATAAACTGTCTGACATACGATTTAGTCATCTCGCCCCTGTTGACTTCAGTTGGATTTTGGGGCCCAGGGCCGGTCCAAACAGTCCTGATTGTAAGGGTAAATAATGTTCACCGGTGCCCGCATGTTCCAGGCACCGAGCTCAGTGCGTGACATGGGTGGCATCTCTCTGAACTCTCGACTGCTCTGAGGGCGACGCTGGTATCATCTCTACTTCGCTGGCAAGGAACGAAGGAGGGGTTGGGGTGCATGCCAAGGCCGGCGGCTAGCAGGGGCACTCTGCCTCTACCTCCCATGCTCAGTGGGGATGGTGCCTTGGATGCTTACAAACAAGCTTTACAGAGGCTGAAAGCCGAATAACAACATGGAATGTTGATTGTCCAGAGTGGAAAGATATTTGCAGAGCATGACAAAAGATTGACGTCCTTAAAGTGTGAAGTTTCTACCAGCTAATAAAACAGCTCAGTCAAAATGCAAGGTTTCTGGGATTGGAAAAGTCGGGTCTCTGCATGCGTGCCCCGTTTCTGTGCCCCTTCCCCGGGGTTTACGGACGGACTTGGCCGGACTGAACAGCTGCCCCGTTCGGAAGCCGCGTCTGTCTCCCCGTTTCTGTGGGATTTCAGTTTCAGCACCAGTGCCACGGATACCAAAGAAAACGGAGCGCTCTGTGCACCCCCCCGCCTCCCCCGTGCTGCGCCGCCGTAAATTATCCCCGGTTACAACCCGACTTGATGGGACGGCAGGGTTGGGGGTGCTGTTCCCCGGCGTCGCCTCAGGAGCAGTGGCTCTGAAGGGGCTGACCCGGCCTCGCAGGTCATGTCCATTGGCCATTTCCGAGGCGAGCTGGTCAGGGCCACGCACACAGCGTGAGGGGCGGGGGGACCCGGCGGGGGGACCCGCTGCACCCCAGGCTGTGCTGCACTCTCTCACCGGCACTGCTCTGCCTCGTCCCGCTCTGGCGACCCTTTCAAGGGAAGAAATGGAATGTTCTCTGGGCTTCTGGGCCCCGCGCTGCTGACACTGGGCTGTGGCTTCTCGAGGTGGGGCCGTCCCAGGCATGGCAGGTGCGGTACAAGCTGCTCGGGGCGCCTGGGCCCCTCCTGGTAGGTGCCAAGCCCACCCCCACTGTCGCAGCCAAAGCTGCTTCAGACAGGAACTCGGGTGCGTGCGGATCTCGGGGGGCACACAGGAACTTGGTGTGTGTGCAGATGTCAGGGTGCACACAGGAACTTGGGATGTTCTCAGGAAATCAGGGTGCATGTGGATCTTGGGGTGCACACAGGAAGTCAGGGTGTGTGTGGCTCTCGGGTGGCCCAGGCTGAGGTGCCACCCGCTAATCATCCCTAGCCGCGCAGTGTTGCTCACGTTGTGATTTCCGTGCCCGACACCCTGCCCTGCTGGTTTAGTGCTCGGGGAACTGGTCCCTGTCCTGTCTTCCTTGCTTGTGGGATTCCTCACATTCCAGGCTCACCCGGCCACATGCAGTGTCCCCACGCCTTGTGCTTCTTACGAGCTTGATTTTGTTGTTTCCGATGTCGGAGAGAGAACCCCGAGCCTCACACTGAGCTGCAGCCTTTCTATTTTTTACTTTGAGACAGGGCCTTGTGAAGCCACCTAGTTGCCCAGCTGGGCTTGAACCTTCGATGCTCCTGCCTCAGCCTCCCAGAGTGCTGGGATTCCGGGGGTGCACCCCTGCACCTGGCTTTGGGAGCCTGATTTTGCTCCTGTACCCGGCACTCGCTTCCCGTCACAGCCCCCCGTGTTCCTCTCCGGATCGAGCACCAACGCCTCAAGGAGGCTTTCCCACCTGCCATGCTCTGGGGGCGGCATTTCCCGTGAGCCTGCACCCTGCAAGCCTCCCAGCTGGGCTGTACTCTCCTGGGCTCACGCGTCAGGCTGTTGAGCCCCTCCTGGGGACGCCAGGCACTGAGAGCCGCAGGGTCTCACTGAGTCCTGTGCCAGAGCAGCCGTGCCATTTCCAGGAGTGGCAGCCCTTGTCCTGGGGACACAGGCGCTGTGCAAGCCCCCAGAGACCCGATATGGGGTTGGCAGGAAGAAAGCGGGCTCGGCCCTTGGGGACAGCGGGCTTGGAGATGGGGTGGGCTGCCTCAGCCGGTCCAGCCCTGAAGAGACCCCGGGGAGTGGCGGACAAACCGGGCAGGAGCGAGAGAGCTGAGCTCTCAATGGTCTGATCCAGCGTGCGAACAGACCTGCTGTCTTCCTCCCTGGTCTGAGCCGGTTCAACCTGCGCCGCAGAGTCCTGTGGCCGTGAGCCGGGGCGGCCGGGGTGTGCACCACGGGGCAGGCTGGCTGGCGCACTTGTCACTCTGTAGGAGCCGGCCCTGCAGGTGATGCAGGGGCTGCGCTCGTGATGCTGTCCGTCTGTCTCTCTTACACCAGAACCACAGAGAGCAAGGACCCACAGTCCCGGGGCGACCCCTTGCGCTGTGGGACGGAGTCCTGGAAGAGGTGGGAGGGAGAAGGCGGGTGCCGTGCCCGCGGGGACGGGCTCTCCTACCTTTCCCATCCCGGCGTGGGCGTGTCCCAGCTTGACCACCACGGGGAAGTGTGGAGCTGTGAGCTGGAAAACACAAGAGGAAGTTGCCGTTAGCGTGGCCCCAGGGAAGGCACCGGCCGGTGTCGCTCTCCAGGAGCCCCAGCGTGCTCTGCACATGGGCCACGGCCTCACTCCTGTACCTGCCGGTGGTGTGAGCTCAGGGAGCACCCCGCCTGCACACCCGCCAGACTGCGGAGACAGGAGCGGGGCTGCGGGGTGGAGGAGCTAACCGGCTTCAAACTCAGGCTTTGGAACAGTACGACCACAGCCCGGGGCCATTGCCCGGCTCTCGGCTGGCAGCTGTCCGCCTGGCCCATCACCCGTCCTGGTGTCCCTTGGCACTGGCACCCTGAGGCCCCGCTCTTCTCTGCTGGTGCTGGGAGCCTGCACCCCTGCGCCACGGCTGCTGTCACTGCAGTGGGAGGCCAGCCCGCTCCCGGGGCCCCAGCCCAGCCCATGCCCGCAAGGCCCGAGCAGCTACTGCCTCTCTTCCCTTCCCCACAGCGGTTGTGCTTAGTCCCCTGGGGCTGGTGGGCATGCAGGCTCGGCCCTCCCAGGGCCGCGGGGGTGCACCAGAGCTCTGGCCTTGGAGTGCGAGGCCCGACTTCCTCCAAGGTGACACGGGTGGCAGGGACACGGGTCTTGAGAACAGAGATCCTGCCCTGATAAGGACCCATTTCAAAGGGACAGAGGCCGAGGTTCCTGCAGGGTGCTCCCTGAGGAGGCTGAGTCAGAGCAGCCTCTGCCCAGATTGGCAGCCCTGGACCAGCCTCCTGCCCAGCCCTGGACTGAAGAGCCGGGTGCCCCAGCCTGGAGCTGCTACCCCAGCTCCTGAAGTGGAGATTGGAACCTGAGGCGCCTGGCCCTGGCTGAGCACCGCTGTGGTGTGAGTGTGTCGCCCAGGGCTGCCCGACACCTGCAGTGACCCGCGTCTGATGAGGCGGACGGGGGGTGTCTTGCCTGGACACTCAGCACCAGGGTGGCTCGGACCTGCCAGGGCGACCAGGTGCTCCGGATCCCCGAGCTGCCCTGTCCCTGGGTGAAGCTGGTGTGGGCAGGCGGGGGCCCGCAGGTCCACGAGGACCCGACCCCTGCGGGGACAGTGGCACCACAGCGTGGGCTGCGGCATGGCAGAGGCCAGAGGAGCCGGTCACCCCCGGGCTTGCGCGACGCTTGAGACAGCCTCGTGCCCAACCCCCCTGTGACTCAGTTTCCTCACCCTCGACGCAGGTCCTTGCCCTCCTGCAGATGGATGAGGGCCCCCTCTGTGAGCTGAGGGGGTCACCGAGGGGCTGGGCGCTCACAGGCCACGGCCGGGGCGCGGTGTGGACAGCTCTGGGGCCCGGGCCCGGCAGGGCGTGTGGCAGAGGCCATCCCACTCCCGTCCCCTCCTCATCGCTGGCCCCAGGGATGCGGTGAGGTGAGGCGAGCGACGTCACAGGTGGGAACGGGAAGGAGAGGAAGGGGGAAACTGAGGCAGGGAGTGTGCCGGGGGGCGGCCGGAGGGGGTTTGCGAGGGACACTTGCAGAAGCCCCACTCGGAAGGAGTCTGAGCTGCACGCTGAGACTCTCGCCATGGGGGTCCCAGGAACCACACACACACACACACACACACACACACACACAGACACACAGACACACACACACAGACACACACAGACACACAGACACACACACACAACCTGCGGGATTCTCCAACCCTTTGCCTTGGGAAAGGTCTACATGAGGGGAGCACGCAGACATGTGTCAGGACGATGCTGCCCCATGGCCCCTCCTGCCTCTGCCAGACAGTGTAGTCTGCCCTTGGCCTCTGCTCCCTTCCCAGCTTGGATGTTGGCGCTGCACCTGCTGGCCACAGGGCCTTGGCACGTGCCCTTCTCCTCCGAGACGCCGCCCTTGCCTCTTGTTCCTCCCCGCTCTTCCGTTCGCCCAGGATCTTGGCCTCCCTGTCCCTGCCCAGGCCCGCGGCCGCCACCCTGTCCTGCCACGCCTTATCTGTGAGCTTGCTTAATTCAAAGGCAACAGCCCCGAGAGCCTGTGGGCTGTACCTGCTCCGGGGCTGTAGACTCCAGGGTCCCACAGGTGCCCAGCCCGCCATGCCGCAGCCTGCGTGCCCTGCTGTCACACCCCTGGGGTGCTTGTCTTCCCGGCGCCACCTGCCCTCTCACTCCTGCCGTGGCCCAGGTTCTGGGGAGTTCGTGTGCAGGGCTGCGGTGGCCCTGCTGCTGGAGGCGCCGCCCTGATGGCGCCCAGGACACCTCTGCCCCATGCCTCCTCCCGCGTGGTGGGAAAGGGCCGCTGGTGGATGTAGGGGACTCAGAGCAGCCCGCCCAGCGCAACGGCAAACACTCCTATCCCTGAGCTTGCTGTTTCCCGACAAGCGGAACAGTCAGAAATAAATAACGTGAGGGGGTGGCACCCGCCTGCCACTGCCCTCCCCGCCCCTCCTCCTCCTCCTCCTCCTCCTCCTCCTCGTCCTCCTGTGCTCGCCTGTGCCCACCTTCTCCCTTGAGGACCTCCTGGGCCACCCTCAGGGTGCAGGCGACAGCCCTGGGGATGCGGTGGCTCTGGGCAGGGGCTGGACAAGGACCCTGGGCCCCCCAGGGAAGTTACTGCAGAATCTCAAATTTTCTGAGTTTTCCACCACAATTTTCTTTTCCTGTTCTCTCTCTTTGGCTCTTTTTGTGGTCCTAGGGTGGAACTGTACCCCTGAGGTCTCTGTAATGGTCGATACACTGTGTCAACTTGAGAAGTTTAGAAGTTTCACTAAGGGACTCAGCAGGGGCCAGGGTCCCCGCTTTGTAAACATCCTCATCCTGTGCAAGAGGAGGGCCCCAGATGGTGCGGGCGGGGAGCCTGCTTACAATGTGAAGGAGGAAGGGAGGCGTGCTCTCACTCCCCGCTTTGCTTTCCCTGATTTTGCTGTCTTCTGCTGCCTTAAACCGTTACTCCTCTGCCATGTGCCACCCTGCCTTGGAGCCAGCTGATTATGGACCGAAACCTCCACAAACTGTGAGCTAAATAAACCTTCCGTCCTTTAACTTTGGGTGCTGGGTATTTTTCCCAAGCAATGAGAGAATAGCCAAGTACCCAAGACAGTCTCACTAAATTTCCCAGGCTGGCTTTGAACTTGTGATCCTCCTACCTCAGCCTCCTGAGGCGCTGAGATCACAGGCATGCACCACTTTGGCATATTTGCCCTTTCCTGATAGTTGAGTTCCAGCTCCATCTCTGGGTGGGGGGCGCCCATGATCCCTGTTATGGGCAGCTGCTCTTCCATTTCTAGGGGCTCCCCACAATGGTTGGGTGCTGAGCTCACTTGCCCAGAACCCAGAGTCCTTTGCTCCAGCTCCCGTTCACACATGTGTGCTGTAAGAAGGGACGGTCCTTGTGTGCCGAGAGGGCTCCAGCTGCCTGGCGGACACCGCGTGCGTGGGGCTGTGGCTTTGCGTGGTGCTGCTTGTCTGGCTCAGGGAGACAAGTGCAGAGAACGGCGTGGAAGAGCCCTGCAGACCTGAAGCTGCGGGAACGTCTAGGGCCTGCTCCAGGGCTCATTCCTGCGGGACGTGGCCAAGTGAGGCCTCTCTGGAGCCGTGGCTGTGTCTGTCTGTCCCTCTGTCCCTGAGGGCCAGCAGGCAGCGCCCCTGTTGCTGTGAAGGTTTGGGTCTGTGACACGCACGTCACAGGTGCGCGGATCCTGGCTAGTTCTCTGGGGATTATTTAGTGACGGTCACTCACCATCGACTCCCCAAAGGCCAAATGGCCACCGGCTGCAGCTACGGACTTGGTTTTCTTTTTTACTACTGTTTATCGTAAAAGTCTGCTTTGAAGTCACACTGCAAGTGCTCATGAAATTGACAGGATGAGTTTTCCGGAGCGTCGAATGCATTTCCCCGTGCACAAGGACGCTCACACTCTGATGCTGGCTCATGGCCTGGCTTTCCCAGGTCAGACTTGTAGGCGTTATTTAATTTGGTGAAATCTGGCCTTGCAGGTGCGGTGATTGTGTCCGACTCTAAGCCATACTGTGACACCGGCCCCTACCACCCGGCGCGCCCCAGAAGTGTCAGTTCAGGGCTCGGAAGTCCCAAGACCGAGCCTTGGAGCAGCCGGCACACACTGGTGCTTCCCGAGTGGCATCAGCTGTGGGAACCTGGCTTGGAGGGATCCTGGGTGCCCGACCTGTGATGGGCCCTGGGGCAGGCGTGGCTCGCAGCTGGGAGCTCTGCCCAACCCCAGGTGGTGTCACGATGACTCACACGGGGCCACCCCTGTTGCCGTCTGCAGACCACTAGCCGGTGCTCAGCGCAGAGCCTGCACTTCTCGGTTGGGGGCATGAGCAGAGGAGGAAGGGAGGACCCAAGCTCGGCACTGCCCCTCCCCAGCTCCATCCCTCCCACGCACAAGGTCCGGCTCTGGTTGCTCCCAGCCCATCCCGCGAGCGGAGAGCGAGCTCTGTGAGGGTGTGTTCCCGCCCACATGGCAAAGGGCGCGTTTCCCTGGAGGCTCACGTCCAGGCTCCTTTGTGTGGGCTGCAGGAGGGAAAGGTTGTATTTGTGCATAGTAGGTGTTTGTTGATTGAATTTGTTGAATGACTGCTAGAAACTCTGAGTGCTTAGAACTGTGCGATCCTCAGGTGTTGCGGCTGGTACCATCGTGGCAGCTCTCGGTCGCAGGGCCATGGAGGGGAGGGGTCACTGCTGTCCCCGGGTGCCGAAGGCCACAGCGTCCCTCCCGTGTGGCTGCATGGCCAGCTCTCATCTCACCGCCAGCGGAGCCCGGTGGTGAGGCGCTCAGGCACCTCAAGACTAAGTTAGACACTTGGTTGAGGCGGACCCAGCCCCGTGCTTGGGGATGGGGCAGCTTCTTGCACTGGCCCAGGGGTCACAGAGGACCTGGCCCTGGCTGAATAAGCTCACAGGCTGGTGGGGGCAGCGGGTCCGTTGATGGATGGTTTCAACTCGGTAAACTTTCAAGAGAATCGGGAGGAGATGCTGTGGGTGCAAAGACCTGAGCATGGTCACCTATAGGGAGGGCCCCGCCCGAAGAGGTGGCAAGGGTGGTGCCCAAGGTGACATTTGCATGGGGTTTTGCAGGTCAAATAGGAGTCTCCAAGAGGAAGAAAGGGCTTTCCAGGCAGAAGTACCCAAAGGGCAGAAGGGAAAGGGGCAGGTGGAGGTGTGGAGTTTCTTGGAGGCTTCAGGAAACATCAGGGCCAACCCCAGGGTCGGGAGACCAGGTCGGGAGACCTGGTTCACCCTACACGTGGGGCCACGGCCACCTGGTCTTTTTGCTTCAAAGACTACACATCTTTGAAAGACTACACATCTTTTTGCTTCAAAGACCAGGTGGCCGTGGCCCCACGTGTAGGGTGAACACACAGTCACCGTGCTGTGTGTGTGTTCAAAACATCAGTTTATTAAATGTGCACATTAAAACCAAACCTCTAATTTTGTTGTGCTGTTTTGGAGATTTCCCCCCAAAAACCTCAAAACGAGGAAATACAGGCCTCTGCCTCTCCCCGCCTTCAGGGACGCATAGTAAGTTGTTTTCCTGGAGAGGACGGCGTATCGGACTCTCTCAGAGCCCTGGGTGTGGGCGGCGTGGAAAGGCAGGGTGTGAGGGAGCGCGGGCCGCCTGGTAACCCCCGAGCTGTGCAGGACGCCTGGGCGACGCCCCCTGAAGGAGGGGCACTTGTCTCCATCTTGGCGAACCTGGCCCTGTTTATGTGTACAGAGCTGGCTGGGACTTTTCCTTATCCCTTCAGTTGGCTTTAGGCAATGCAGATCAGTCCAGCCAGGTACTGATGTGTAGTCTTTGAAGCAAAATGACAGGGCAGTGTTGTCCCACCCCCATATCTCCCAAGAAGCATGTGTGAGCCAGGACAGGAGGAAGAGCCCTGGAATGAGCCTGGAGGTAACAGGCTATGACTTCCCAGGGCTTAAGAGATTACACCTGAGAGCTGAAGCACCACCCTAAAACACTAGCTACTACCTCAATTGTGTTATGCGGATTACCCTTTCTGCATGCCCCCTCTGCGTATTGCAGAGGTGATTTCAGTCCTACCTAGCCCAGCTCACGACACTCACGTACTTCCGGCCAGTCTCAGTCACTCATCCCCGAGCCACTTCTCTGGTTGAGAATTAATAAAACCCTGGGCCCAGGCCTTTGTTCACATGGCCATCATCCTAGCTGTACTTAGGACCACCCCTCCTTGGCTCCCCACAACTACAGATATGCTTTATTGTCTTTATTCTCACCATAGGCTGCACTGGAAGTGGTAGATTGGAATTAACTCGCTAGGATTCCGATAACTTTTGCATAGGATTAGAAGTATAAACTTCTCGGACTGCGAGGAGGACCGGGAAGGGCTCGCTCTCTCTGCCAGGATCGGAGCTTCCCCATCGCATACCACTTCCTCCGGACCGTCCCTCTGAGCTGTCCTGAGAGCCTCAGAACAATCTTCACAGCTGAGTGCCTGGAATCCCAGCACTAGGAGGCTGAGGCAGAAGGGTCCTGCAAGTTCAAGGCCTGGGCTACATATCAAGACCTTGTCTCAAGAAACCAAACCCAAAACCGAACCAGAACGGAAAAGCATTCGTCACATCAAGAGAGGCTGGGCATGACGAGGTGCACAGGGTGGAGAAGCAGGCTGGAGCCAGGTCGTGAGAGCCTTGAGAGTACAGAGGGGCTGGAGCCCTCTTGCCGTGGACAGAGCCCAGTGAGATGCCGGGGGCAGGGCAGCACCATGGGGCCTGCTTGGGAGGAGCAGCTCTGCTGCTTCCACAACAACACTGGGTCCTGAGGCCTCAGTTTACCCCCGGTAAGTGGGTCCACATGGAAGGACTGGTAAAGAAAGGAGCAGGCTCTCAGCGCAGGCGCCCCGGTTGCAGCCAGTGCCCTCCGGTCCTCTCTGCGGGGGGCGGCTCGTGCGGGTGGGGAGGACCCAGCGCAGGCCGGGCCGCACGTCAAGGCTGCCCCTGTGTCCCGGCAATGGCAGGGGCGGGAGAGGGGTGAGCCTGGCAGGGCCTCCTCTGCCCACGTGTGCTGGAGTCACTGCCACAGCGTGAGTGCCGGCTGTGGCAGTCAGTTGGTCACTTGGCGTGGCCCCTCAGGTGGGCTGGGGGTGGCCGGCCACGCCCATCCTGGCATGGAGCTGGCAGTGGCAGCCAGTGAGTGGGCGGATGCCGCAGGAATCCGGGCGCTCACCTCTGGGAATGAATGAATGGATGAGTGAGTGAACGAAGCCACCAAGGGCAGCCAAGGGTGCAGAGCAGCCCCTTGACAAATAGATGCTGGAATCGTGAACCCCAGGACCCGGCGCCCCTGTGAGGGGGGGCTCCACTCCCCTTTTGACCTTCTATTTTAAAAATATTTTTTTTTTTGAGACAGAGTCTCGCCATGTAGCCCAGGCTGGCCTTGAACTGGCAGCGACCCTCCTGCCTCAGCCTCCTGGGTGCTGGGATTACAGGCAGGCACCACCACAGCCGGCCAGGCCCCCTGCAGGACAAGCAGCTTCCTCGGCCCCTGAGCCTGCGCGAAGCCCTGCTGTCCCTGAGGGAGGCGCCTGGGAGCAGATGTCAGCCGTCTCCATTTTCTCTTGGCCTCCCCCACCCCATGGGCGTGTGCCTTTCCCGTCTAAAAACAGCTTTCGATGCTTTTAAATTAGGCAGACGAGGGAGGGCATTGCCGGTCCCCTTTCCCCTCGAAGCTGTGTGTCGTGCCAAGAGCCGTGGACGGAATGTTCAGAGGCTGCAGGGTAGAATGAGCAGCGGCCAAGCCCCTGAATCACCGCCGGCCCGAGCAGCCCCGCTCTGGGAGCCGGCCGGCGGGCCGAGAGGTGGGCCAGAACCCTGGGGCTCTGGGGCCGAGGGCCCCGCTGTGAGGACGGGAGCTGCTGAGCCCCCCTCCTAAGAGGAGCCAGAGACTGCAGATTGGAGCCCCGTCTGCGAAATTCCAGGGAGCAGGTCCAACGCCAATACTGCCTTTCTGAGCCTCGGTTTGCCCATTGGTAAATGGGCCTAAGTGGACGGACCGCAGGGAGCAGAGGGCCGGGCTGTCTGGACGGGAGGTCGGGGCCTCGTGTGCACAGCTGGCCAGGCCCCGCAGCCACAGGCTGACTGGCGTGGTGCTGGGTGTGCAGTGCTTGGCCAGGCTTGAGGGCTCTGGTCCTCCTGACCGCTCCTGGCTGGACTTGAACGCTTTGAGGAAGGAAAGGGGTGATTTAACCGCCTCGGAGTCTGTGTCCCTCGAGGCTCACACCCGGCCCCGCGTTCGGGGCTCGCTCTCCAGCTTTCACCCGTGGCCTCGCCCCTCCAGCTTCTCGTCCACCCAGCGCAGGCAGCGCTCGCGCCTTGTCTCATGGGAGTGACAGTTCCGGGCGAGAGACGTGGAGGGTGCAGGTGCGAACAGGAAGTGGTGCCGGCCCTGGCCTCTGCGGCTCGGGCCTCAGTTTCCCCTCTGCCGAGCTGACCGAGCCGCGAGGCCCTTCTGTGCTGTTTGCCCCTCAGGCAGGAGACAGCTCCATGCAGGACGGCCGGACGCAGGCGATCCTCAGGTGCTGCCGTTCGTACACGGTGGCGGCTCTGGGTCACGGGGCCGTGGAGGGGAGGGAGGGGCCACGGCTGTCCCCTGGTGCTGAGGCCACAGTGTCCCGCCTGGCTGCACGGCAGCCGTGTGGACCCTGCCCACCCCTCCCTCAGGCTCTGAGTGACATCGCAGGGCGTCCCTCCTGTCTGCCCACGCCCACTGTGTGTGCATGGGGGTGTCTCTCTGAGCCGGGCCTGACAGCAGCCGTGGTCAGATGGGGAAACTGAGGCTCAGAGCCACGGAAAAGCCATCTGGAAAGCGCCGAGCAGAGGTCCTGCTCACACCGTGGGGCCGGCCCCTGCCGGGTGCCCGGGGGCTGAGTGGAGACGCGGAGGCCTGTCTCCTGGACTTGGCTGTGCTCCCCTGCGATCTTGGGCCCTGGCCTCCGCCTCAGTGGATGGGGCGAGCGCCTCGCCCTGAGCCTGGGGGGACCCGCACAGGCTGTTTGTGTGCGGTCTGCACAACTGGGCCGGATTAGTCCGGCTTCGTAAACAGCTTTGGAAGAACAGCTGGCTGGAAAAGTCCACTTTGTCCTGGGGAAGCAGAGGCCCCACCCAGAGTCACCCGTGTCCCCTGCCCTGTCCCCCGCCCTGACCTCTCTGCTTGGTGGCCCTTTGCACTTCCTTCTCTTGGCCTTGATGGAAAAAACTCTGTTGGCGCTTTTCCCAACTTCATCGCTGAAGAGACGGCTGGGGAAGTAAAGGGAGCGTCGGAGGCGGAGGGCGAGGAGGGGGAGGAAATTCCTCTTGGGAGCTGCAGAGGCTACCTGGGTCACCAGGAGACAGAGCGGCTGCTTCCCTTCCCGGGCGTCTGAGGGCTGGCCCCGAGGTGGTCGGGAGAGGACGGCAAGAATGTGTTTTCCCTCAGCCACACTCAGCTTAGCGTTCCAGGAGCTCGGAGCCAGGAGGGAGGGACAGACCGAGGGCCAAAGGCTGTGACCCGGCAGCCGGCAGCCGTGCCAGCACTCTGCAGGAGCTGCCCGCAAAGTGCCCTCCCCACAGGGGGCCCTGCCGGCCTTGCAGGGAGAGGCCCCAGGCTTCTGTTTCTTACTGACCCACAAGAGCTTCCTCAACTCTCAGATCGGTGCGCACTGCTGGTTTCTCTCGTGCTGCATGGCAGAGGAAACTGAGGCGAAGGGAGGGGTGGTGACCTCCTCAGGAAGTGCAGTCTGAGGGCCAGGGGCCGGGAGGGCACCTGTGGCCCCAGGGCGGGGCCTTCTCCACCGCCGTAGTCGCTGAGGCTGTGTCTCCACAGAGCTCCCTCAACTTGGGAACGCTGGCGACGTCCTACAGAACAGCAGGGATGGGGCCCAGCGCGGCGAGGTCACTTTCTGGTGCCTCGTGGTACCCACTCTGCCTGTGTGCTGGAAGGCAGGGAGCGGGCATCGGAAGACGCAGCCCCCGCCCGGCTCCACCAGGCTGCTAGACCTCGACATACCTTCCCTGGCGGTCACTGGGGCCTTCCTGCCACCTCAGCCGTCCTAACTCTCCCCTGGGCTCCCTCCAAACAGACCCCCCACCTGCTCCTCCGGGGAGCTGCCCCGCAGCCTCTGCGAGCACCTGTGCCGTCCTGTGGATGGCGTCACCCGGGTCAGTGGCCCTCTGGCAGGTGGCACGGAGAAAGGCCCACTTCCTGGGCTCCCAGAATCCCCTCTGGCCTGTGCCTGGCCGATCCAGGCTTATTCCCTGTGCCAGAGGACAGCCTGAAGCTCAGGGCCTGCAGCAGGACAGTGACCAGGGGACCTGCGGCCGTCCCCTAGGCCACAGTACCCAAGGCGGGCCAAGACCTCGGCGACGTGGACCACCCACGCCTTCTATTCCTGCCACCGTGGTGGATTTACCAGGTCCCTGACATTTTCCGCGGTTGCAAGAATCCTAGACCTAGCCCAGGGGGGTCACCCCTGACCCATTACCCCGTGAGCTGGAATGTACCTGGGGGGATCCCCGCTAGGAGCTCGGGTGAAGGAGGGCCCCCCAGACCCACTTCACTGGGGTGACCCAGGGCTAATTTTTATTATTTATTTATTTATTTAATTTATTTATTCAGACAGTGTCTCACTGTGTAGTCCAGGCTGGCCTTGAACTTGCAGTGGTTCTCCTGCCTCAGCCTCCCTCTGGGATTAGAGGTGTGTGCTGCTATGCTCGACTCTGTAACTTTAAACATGCTACCAACCTTTCCAAAGTGGGAGAGTTCATCAAAGCTCTGCTGCAGTGGGGGCTTTCCTTAAGCAATGGCTGGAGCTGGCTGCCCTCATGCGGTGCCTCTGCACACAGGCCAGCACCTTAAGAGTGGAGACACGTGGCTCCAAGCATCCCCTCAGCCACTCCCCCTGGGCTGGCGTGGTCACCTGCGGGCCCAGGGCTTTCTGGACAGGTGACCCTGCCTCGACCCCACACAGAGCTGCGAGCTGTGTTAGTGCCCTTGTCCTCCTTCCCTAGCTCAGGCAGTCCGGCAAGGAGGTGCTCAGCGCTCATCTGCCTGGGGTTCCAGATGCCCCGTCCTGCTCCCCACCCAGGCTGCCTATGCCTGGCATCCCCAGCAGTGGGGTATCCGACCGTCGAGCCAGGCAGACTTTCTGGAACCTGCCGTGGGTACTGAAGACTAGAAATTAAGGCTGTAGCCGCTGCCTCAGACAGGGCTCATGAGTGCTGGACAGGGCTAACGCTTCTCAGTAGGGTGGTGGTGCGACCCGGGAGGAGTCCACGGCCCCCAGGGACGGGAGTTGGCTGGGGTCAGGGAGGCTGGGAGGGAGGCTGGGTGGGAGGGGGCTGTGTGTGGCCAGACCCAGGCAGGGGAGGCAGAGGCGGTCACCACCCTGGTAGGAGTTGGACCCTTCTCCAATGTGGGCAGGTCATCGAGGAGCAGCGGGCCGGTGGGGCACAGGACGCTGCTCAGATGCCGCACCTGGGGTGGCGGAGAGAGCAGGAGCGGGGTGGCCTGACTCAAGACCAGCTGTGTGAGGGTTGCAGGATCTGGGGCCACGGGACACGCCGTAAGCTGTCCAGTGTCACAGAGGAGCACCAGGGCCCCGGCGGGAGAGGAGGCAGGGACGTGAACCCTGGAGGCTCTCTGTCCCTGTCTGGCACAGGGCGGGTGCTGCGTAGAGAGCTGACCGTGAGCAGGTGGATTTCTGCTGGGACCTGGCCTGGTCGCAGGATGATGGGTCCCCGGGCCCCCAGCTGGGTGGTGATGGTTTCTGTGTGAAAGTGTGGCTGTGACTTGGACCTCGCTCATCTCCAGGACTCCAGTGAGACCTGCTTCCTGCTGTGGCAGAGGCGTTGGTGGTCAGGGCCACCTCCGCTTTTCTCCAGGGCCTGGCTGCTCCCGCCGGCAGGTTGGCGTCGGCCTGGCCGCCCTCATTTGCTGGGCCCTCTTGCCCTCGTGATTCCTGCCATGAGCAGAAGGAGCTTCAGGCCCTCAGTGGAAGCCAAGCAGAGGCTGCTGCATGCTCTGGGACTCCCCGCCTGGGGACCAGGAGCCGGGCCACCTCCTTCCTGGGTGAGTGCCGAGGTGTCTCTAGGGCGACAGGAAGGACCAGCACCGCCTGTGAAGGGAGCCCGGAAACCACAGCTTCACGCGTCCCAGAACCTTGGTGCCCGAGGAGTTGGGTGCAGGGGCTCCCCCTGCGCCTTGCAGTCTCCCTCCCATTGGCCGTGGAAGAAGGTGGTGCCCAGGGTGGGGGCTTCCTGCGGCACTCTGAACACGGCGAACAGGAAGGGCGCGATGTTCCAGCCTTTGTGTGTGAAGAGGGTTGGGAGCCCACAGGGTGGAGGCAGAACCCAGAGGCAGAGACAGAGCGGGCACTGCCCATGTGCCCCTGTCCTTGTCTGAACCCACACAGCTGCCACGCACCCCGGAGCTGAGACAGGGACACCACACACACTCACGGCTTCTGACATAGGGAGCTCCCTGCAGAGACACACACAGATAGACAGAGACACGTACACAGATATGCATAGGGACGGCAGACACGAGACACCCCGTCTTGTGGGACGAGTGTGGGATGAACCAGGGCCCTTAGGGGTCCCTCCTCCTGGTGAGGCAGCGCCACCTGCAAGGTCAGAAGAGTACCCCAGGGCTGGGGACCCCACTCCTCAGCAAGATCCAGCTTCTCCAAGCGGTTGGAGCAGAGCTGGGAGCCCTCTGCCTTGTCTCCTCCCCTCGGTGCAGCTGTGTTTCCAGAAGGTTCCACGCAGTGTCCTCACTGGATTTACCAGTGCATTCTTTCCTGCCTCAGCCTCTCAAACAGCAGGATCACGGGTGTGCGCCACCACACCCAGCGAGATTTCAGCTTTGTGGAGGAACACTGGCCCTGAGGGCAAGTGACCTTCCATAATCACAGGGCCTTAAGCGGCGACGCCCTGTTTGAACCCAGGGTGAGCAGACTTCGGCACCTCTGTGCCAGAGCCGTCTCTGGCTCGCTCTGTCACCGGCGCAGGGAGTGAGGTCCTGTGAGCAGAGTCTGCTCTTGACTCTCAGAGGTGCTCACTACGACGCAAGGGAGATAGGGAAGGGCCGGGGCCTGCCGTCAGGTCAGCAGGCGGAGCAGGGGCAGCAGCGACAGAGGTGTCGCTTGTGAGAGTCCTGGGACCGGAGGCCTCCTTGCACAAGGCAGGGTACCGGGCCCAGGAACACCGTCCCCAGTCCCGGCATGGCTCTAGCCTGGGCGTCCAGCATGGGCCAGCACAGGAGCCCTGCGGCTTGTTAGGCAACCCCGAGTGAGCAGAGGCTCAGGGTGCCCATAGCCGGGACACCTGCCCTGCGGGGCGCCCGCTGCTGTTATCCAGGATGGCCATGTGGTTTCTGGAGCGCTGTCTCTCCCCTCCCTAGGTTTCCTGCCTGAGGCCTGCAGCCCTGGGCTCCACGGATCCGGGCGGGAAGCTCGGGCTGCAGCAGAACTTCTGGGTGGGTCGACCCTGCCTTGTGTGTCTCCCGGCTCGACTCCAGGCTGATTGCTTTGCTGAGGGAGAAAAGATGGAGGTCCAGGGACACAGCTGCGCCCCTTGGCCGTGCCCCTCAGCTTCTCTCACCTCTTCTACGGATGTAGCATGAACAGGGTTTTGAGACCCAGCGTGGCTCTGGGCGGCCTGGTCAGAGTTCAGACCCTCCCTTGTTCCCTGGACCTGGTGGGTATTCACGGTGCAGGGTGTTTGCCCTGAAGTCACGGTTCCCAGTTCTGGCCCAGCGCACTCACCTGGAGGCCGTGACCTCAGGCAAATTTTCTGCTTTCCAGTTTTGTCTTCTATCAAGTGGGAAAAGTAATGCATTTTGTCCCACAGCACCACCTTGAGGTTACCGGACTTGACATTCTGCAGAGCACTTTCTCCAGGCAGGAGCAGGAACCCGAGCCCTGCAGCTGCTTGCACAAAGCTCTTCGCGTCCATTTTCTCTTAAGGTGCACACATGGATGGCAACAGATCGGGTGATTTTGCCTCCGGGTCACGCAGTAGGCAGCAGGCTCCTAGGTTCTCTTGCAGGGTTTTGAAACTAGGGCCAGGCCATTTTCTATTTGCTCCCTGTCCCCAACTTCTACTTCTCCTTGAGGACCTGCCCAGCTGTCACCTCCTCCCAGGAAAGGGGACCTGGCTTCCACAGGTTGGGTACCACAGCACTGTGCTCCTGGTGGGCCCCCTGCTCCCCTCCACCTTCCCAAGCTGCTGGAGATGGGGTCTACGAGGAGCACCCAGATTGTTCTTCATGTGTGCCATCTAGCTATCTTTCTGCTATCATCCCTGTCCATCCCTCCATCCCTCCATCTATCCATCCCTCCATCCCCGCATCCATCTGTCCATCCATCCATCCATCCATCCACCCGCCCTCTCATCCATCCATCCATCCATCCATCCGTCCATCCATCTGTCCATCCCTCCATTCCTGCATCAATCCATCCATCCATCCATCCATCCATCCATCCATCTGTCCATCCATCTGTCCATCCCTCCATTTCTGTATCAATCCATCCATCCATCCATCTGTCCATCCATCTGTCCATCCCTCCATTCCTGCATCAGTCCATCCATCCATCCATCCATCCATCCATCCATCCATCCATCTGTCCATCCATCTGTCCATCCCTCCATTCCTGTATCAATCCATCCATCCATCCATCTGTCCATCCATCTGTCCATCCCTCCATTCCTGCATCAATCCCTCCATCCCTCCACCCACCCACCAGCCTCTATTTTCCACCATCAGAATCTGGTTCTGTATTCTGCACAAGCTTGGGGGCTCAGTAGATATTGGCTGAGTTGAACAGATCAGCATTCCCACTGCCAATGATGGCAGGAGATATTTATTCATAGTTGGTGCTGGGTCAGTCAGTGACTTCGCTTTCTCCAAAGACACTGGCACCAAATATTTGAAGTAGGGACACACTGGACACTGAAGCCAATACCTGATGAGGCTTTCAAGGTGCCTGGTGCAGTTCTGAGTTTTGGGGGATGGTGCGTTTCTGGGATCTGGCTTGGGTCTGTGATGGAGGCAAAGCTCCTCCGATAGCGAGATGGAGTGTGTGTTGGCTGCAGTCTGTGCGCTGTCGTGAACCTGCCTCTTCCCTGAGGCATCCTGTGCTTTTCTGGTGTTCACTGCTGAGCTCTTTGCCTGGCTGTGGGCCGCTGTCGATCCCATGGAGAGGTGCGTTCCTGGCGCTGCGTGGTGTGGTTTCAGGTGACCTCCTGCCTCCTTCCCATCTCACCCTGGGCCTTCTTCCGTCTCTCGTTCTTTCTGCCCGCTTCCAGCTGCCCCTGTGCTGCCGACGCCCTGCCCTGGCACCCAGCCTTCCTCTGCCCTGTGACCCTGCACCGCTGCGCTCCAGCGAGAGCCTCTGCCTGTCCTGCTGCCTCTGCCAGGAAGCTGCCGTGGCGCCCGCAGGCCCTGTGAGCCGCCTCCCCTGCCCACACCCAAGAACAAGTGAGTGCCGCAGGTGTGCTCGGGCGCAGGATCCTACAACCCCTCTGTGAGAACCGGCAGGAGCAGGAGAATCTGTGCGCCCATGAAGCAGAGGCGCATCTGGCCGAGGCCGCTGGCCCAGGAACAGGGCGGCTGCCGGGGGCCTCACTTTCCGTCTGGGGCGAGCAGAGCGTGCTAGCCAGGGCTGAGGCGTGGTGGCCGCACCTGCCTACGGGTCGGACTCTTGGCGTCTGCGGATGTGTGGCACCCAAACTCAGTGCAGTTCTTATGAAGCCCAAGCGAGGTCCTCTGAAGAGGTGGGGCCCCTTATGAGAGAAAGATACTCAGGGGCGCAGAGTCCTTCTGTGGCCTCCAGAAATGGGAGACCCTGCTTCCGGCGCCTGTGCTTCGACAGGGAATTCCCTGAAGCTTCCAGAGGAGCGCAAGGTGCAAGCCCAGAAGGAACTGGAACCGGGCCAGGGTCGCCCTTTTTCTTTGTCAGAGCCCTGTCGAAAGGTTGCAAGGTGCATCCGAGCGTGACTAGTTTGGATTGGTTGTTGGCCTTGCTCTGAAACAGGCTCTCACTAAATTGCCCAGGTTGGCCTTGAACTCACGATCCTCCTGCCTCAGCTTCCCAAGTGCTAGGATTACAGATGTATACCTCCGGGGCCCAACTAAGCTGTTTGCTTTTTAATCTACCTAAGAATGACTCTTGTCCTTACACACAGATCCGCTATGAACGTGATGAAATGTGCAAACACTTCATATCTCCCAAGGCAGCTCACACGGCAAGGAGAGGAAACCCTCCCCTCGGCGAGTTGAGACCAGTTTGCATAGCGGCCTGAGCGGAGTCGCCCAGGCCTCCTGCTGCCCTGGCACACCACACCCACGTCCTCTGCACAGGCCCAGTCTCGAGACTGGGGCTCCAGACCCTGGAGGGCAGCAGGCGGGGCAGGGAGGAAGGAGACAGGAGGGAGGAGGGGCAGGGTTAGGGGCACCATGCCACCCGGCTCCCAACACCTGGATTTCAAAGTGCCACCATATTTTGCTGTGGTCCTAACCTGACGGTGAGCTCAGCCTCCGCCTGGGGCACAGGCAGGGACAAGGATCCCCTGCGACCTCTCCCTCACGGCATCGTCCAGGGCGGGAGCTGAGGGCATGGCTCAGAAAGAAAGAGAGCCACGGTGGGGAGCAAGAAGCATCGAGGGGACGGGGCAGAGCCAGCCTCGCACAGACATGGGGTCCCGCTGTCTCCGGTGCCGCCCGCACCAGCTTTGAAGCGGGCTCGGTGGGAGTTGCCGTTCTGTGGGCTCCCAGCTCGCGGAGACCTGGCAGGGACTGGGGCTCAGGACCAGGCCAGGTGACAGGTGGGAGGGCCGAGGGGCCGCTGCCCCGGAAGCCCCTGGAGAGCGAGTCCCTCCAGGTGCCCGGGGCTGGGCAGGGTTGGGTGCCCTGGGGGGGTTTCAGCAGCCCGGGGCTCAGGGAACCTCCCGGAGGGGCTGCAGGGGGCTGGTGTACACACATGCACACACATGCACACGTAAGCATGCACACATGCACACACATGTGCACCACACATTGCACACACATCACACACACTCACACGTGCACACACGTGTGCACCGGAGACGGAGCAAACGCCCGCAGATAGATTATTTTTGTTTTCTCACCACCAGTGCCAGGGCCATCCGCGACATTCCTTTCCCTGCTAGACAAATACGCTTGTGTACCGGAGCCTGCCAGGAAGTGAAGAAACCCCGGCCCGCCCAGGGCCGCCTCCTCCCGCCTGGCAGCTGCACGGGGCCTCGGGCTGCGCCCTGTGACTCCTTCCCGGAAAGCGGAGGGAGTGGCCAGCACGCTGGGCTCAGGCTCCTCTTGGAATCCCTGGGCCGCTGCACCTCGCTTGCTGCACACATGCAGGGGACTGCACACACCCGGGGGACGAGGCCGGGGGTCTGCCGGGGCCTGGGGTGGGCAGGGGAGGCGAGGGAGGAGGGGACAGAGGCTCCCATCCTGGAGAAGATTCGGGGGAATCAGAGGTGGAATGTGAGCATTCTGACGAGAACTTCCTTCCCCAGAACATTTTTCTTAGAAAAGTAAGGACCACTATGAGGGGCCCACATCCTTCCGCACAGCCAGAGAACAGCTGCGGGGGATCTCAGGCCCCGCAACAGCAGAGGAAGGCTGCGTGCCTCTTCGGTGCTGGAGCTCATGAGGCTGAGGGCGTCCTGAGGTGAGGGAGGTGGCCCTCTCACCCTGCTGGGCGCTGTCTCTACAGCCCCTCTCTCCTCACAGCCCCCTGACGGTTCCAAAGGCGCCACTCCAGGAAAGGGAAGAGCTTTCCTCCTCCAGCTTGGGATCTGAAAGTCCAAATCCTCAAGAAGCCCCAAGATTCCTGCACAGACCGGAGGTGTGAGGCGGTGGTGGGCAAAGGGCCTGCCTGGGCATGGGGGAGGGGCTTGCGGAGGTGAATCCACAACAGAGGTGTCCTGCACTGGCAAGAACCCCTGGGCAGTGGCAGATGCCAAGCAACTTCTGTGGGCGCCAGGCTCTGCAGGGACCTGCACACGTTTCCGGGTACACTGCTGGAGAGGAGTAAGACCCCGGAGAGGAAATGCAGCAGGAAGCAGGGGAGGAAGGCTCTGACCGCATTTCCAGTGCTGAGTCCGTGCTTCCAGGAGGGACATGGAGCAGGAGGGACCCTACAAGGACATTGATTGTTCCCTCCAAATATGTTGGAACCAGGTCAAGTTTCAAGAGTTTGACGCAGCTTCAGGCAAAGGGGAGGGAAAAGCAAACGCAGCTTCAGGCAACTAGCTGCCATATTCATCAACTTTCCATCACTGTGACAAAGTACCTGAGACCAACACCCTAAAGGAGCAGAGGTTCATCTTGGTTCACGGTTTTGCAGGGTCCAGTCCACAGTCACTGACTCCATTGTTCCTGGCTCTGTGTTCAGTCTGCACCGGGGAGTCCTCCTCCTTCTGCTTCTGTTCCACCTGGTCTCGCTATGCGACAGTGCCACCCACATTCTGGGTGAGTTCCCCCCACCCATGTGTCACCTCACAGGCCAGTCGTCCCTGGGAACCCCTTTACAGATACAGCCGGAAGTGGGTTGGCTGGTTTTCTAGGCATCTCTCCATCCAACCAAGGTGACAATCAACATTAACAACCACCATGCTGAAGCAGAAATGGAACCCTAGAACCCTGCTTTCCTGGGTGGAGGACTGAGATGGCTCCTCGCTTGCTTGCCTGGTGTTGCTATTTCAGTAAAGATTGACACCGCCTATGAAGCATCTCTGGACCCTCCATTGCCCAGGCCCTTTGGGATACCAGTTGGGTAAAGATGGGCAGATGTCATGACAGTTTCTCCAGGAAGGCTGTATGCACGGCTTCCCAGGCCCTGCACATTGGGAGCAGAGACCTGTTCAGCCCCTAGAGAGGGTCCAGGTGAGCGCTTCAGGTGGACAATGGGAAGCCAGGAGGGAGGACAGGTTGACTTCCCTACAGCTCCACTCCGGTCAGCTGTGAGGAGCAAGGGAAACTTCTGGGCCTGAGTCAGCTTGGGTCCACACATCCCTATAACCGCCAAAGGCTTGGGGCTGTGGTCCCGTTCTGTGTGTGTGAGACTCAGCTTTCTGTTACTGCGACAAGATACTTTCGATGATCACTTCATAGGAGGACAGTTTATCTTGGCTCAAGGTTTCCGTTCACCTGGGCCTGTGGAGAAGCGTCCAGCATGGTGGAGGCACTCGGAAACCGCTCACCTCAGGGCAGTCAGGAAGTGGAGAGGCAGGAGGGCCTGTCCCTGTGTCCCTTCAAGGGCTGCCCCAGTGACTCAGCTTTTCCCACTGGGCCCCACCTCTCAAAAGCCCCAGGGTCTCCACATAGCTCCACAGCGTGGGGTGGGGCCACGAACACACAGGCCTTGGAGAGCATCGCAGATCCAGCTCTCCCAGTGGGCCTGGGCTTGCCTCTTCTACCATCACCTGTGCCCTGGGAACCCTGGCCTTTGGGCTTGGCACACACCGTCTGGGTGCCTCTCCACGGGTGCATGCGGATCAAGTCCAGGGGAGCAGGTGGCACCGATGGACCTTCTAGAAACCCTTGGGGTCCTTCCCAGAATGTGCTATGGGTGCCCCCTCCACGGCCACAAGCGGGTGGGGCAGAGCTGGAGGCCCTCAGGGCCTGCGGGTGAATTATGGAGAAGTTTGGACAGCGGCTGCCCTGAAGCACCGGGTGAGATGCTGTTTCCCAGCCCTGCAGTGCCACGAGGGACGGGCGGCGGTTGGTGCCACGTACCCTGAACACCTGCCCGAGGCCCACAGACTTCAAACTTCCTCTGGGGGCTGGGGGCTTAGGGCAGCCAGCAGCATCCCCCACGAATTTAATAAAGTGCTCTGGTTTTGTAGATCTGTTTATGCTTACTTTCTTTTGCTTATGGTGCAAGCCATCGATTTCCCAGTATCTGTGCAGCTTCCTTTTCGACACAGTTATTTAAGTTCAAGTGGAGAGGATGTAAGGCAGAGCCAGTAACCGGAGGAACTCCGGGAGAGGCGGTGCACAAACACCGCGCAGCTGTGAAGGCTGTGGCGGATGGCTGCGGTCCGGAAACACCGGACTGAAAGTTTTGTCCTGGTGAAAAGCCTGCCTCTGGTGCTTTAACGGTGCTTTAAACGTCCGCATTTGAGGTGCGGGTCTGCAAAGCCACCCTTGGCGCCTGTCAGCTCCATGACTTTGGCAGGTACATTAACCTCTCAACGCCTCAGTTTCCCTAGTTGTAAAATGGGATGGTAGACAGCTCCTGGGGTGGCTGCGAGGATTAAACGGTGACACACACACACAGCGTACACATGAGCCTCGAACCCGGGGCACAGTGAGCACCAGGGCCAGCCTCTTTCCTTGTCATTAGAAAAGCTCCCTTTCCACCCTTTCCACCACCGCACGGCCGTCACCGGTCACTTGTGCCTGGGCATGACTGACACCCTTTCCTCACGGAGCCCGCACGGGATGGAGTGAACAGAGGGCCCGTCTCACTCAGAATAAGGAAGCAGATTTCCAGGCAATCTCTTCTTTTGGCTTTTTGATACAAGGTCCCATGGTGCAGTTCAGGCTGGCCTTGAGCTTACTTTGTAGGCCAGGCTGGTCTCAAACTCTCAATGATCTTACTGCCTCAGCCTCCCGAGTGCTGGGATTACAGACGTGCACCACCACGCCCGGCTTTCCAGGCCATCTCTGAGCAGACGGCATCACTGTTCCTGCTTCTGCACATGCTTGCAGCAATCCCTGTCCAGGTGGCTGCTGTGGCTGGAAGAGCGGGAGGGTGGGACCTTGAGAAGAGGTTAGATCCCTGCAGTGTCACCCCGGAGGGGACTGTCTGCCTCTCGGGCCTGGATTTGCAGTGTGAAGGGAGGAGCCGTAAACTTGGGGGTCTTCTCGGTTTGCCTTCCTTTCCTCAGCGCCGCGCGGCCCCTCTCCCAGTGCTCCCGCATGTGACACGTCTGCCACGCGCTGTCCCCAGGCACGGACGCCTCTGCCATGCTCTGGGACCGCTTGGACTGCGAGCTAAATAAACCTCTTTCTGAATTAGAATCCGTCTCAGGTATCTCATTATGGCCACACGACATGGACTATGACTGTGTGCTGGCGACGTCTTCAGCTAGTGAGGACCCCCTTCCTGACGCACACACTGGGGCTGAGCCGCGTCACTTGCCTGGGCCAAGGGGAGACGCAGATTTGATGTAAGCAGGGCTGAAACACACCTGCGTCTGGGCACTGCCCTATCTGCTACTCCAACTGCCTCACTGAGAGGGCGCCGTGAGCCCGCTGCCCACCGGGGGCCACGCCTGCTCCGGCCAGTTCCCCTTGGAGCCGTGAGAACAGAAGTAATTATTCCTTACAAAAGATTCACCATCTCCGGCCATCGGAGAGACACGGATTAAAACAACGCTGAGATTCCACCTCACCCCAGAAAGGGTGTCCAGCATCAAGAAATCAAATAATAACAAATGCTGGTAGGCTGTAAGGAAAGAGCGATGCTTCTCCATTGCTGGTGGGACTGTAAACTAGCACAACCACTATGGAAATCAGCACAGAGATTCCTAAAAAACCTGCAGCTAGAAATTCCATCTGACCCAGCTATTTCTCCTCTAGGCATCGTCCCAAAAGAGTTAAAGTCGTCATACTGCAGTGGTCCACGCACACCCATGTTTATAGCAGCACAGCTCATAATAGCCCAACCTTGGAAGTGACCTGTGTGTCCATCCACAGATAAATGGGTAAAGAAAATGTGGTCTTCACACCCAGTGGAGTACTTACTCTGCTATGAAGATAAACCTGAAGCATTTGTAGGTAAACAGATACACTTTGAGACCATAACTTAAAGTGAGATAAATCAGACACACAAGCTGCTTTCTCTTCTATGAGAAATTTAAAAATATGCGTATGTATAGATCAAGAACAAATAGAAGATAGCTTAGTAGGAACTGGGGAGATCTTTTTCAGACGGATAGGGGAGCAAGAGATGGAGGGGAGGGGAGGGAGAGAGGATGGAAAACACCTGAAGGAAACATGATGGAAATAGAGCTTTTGCCAGTGGAAAGGGGACCTGGAGTTGGACGGAGCAGGGAGGCAAGGCAGGCAGAGAAAGGCAGAATTAGGAAGCTCTGTGCACAGGTGCCGACCCCCCACGTAAGCGCAATCATTTCGAGCGCAAACATGTGTTCATAAAACACTGAAGAGAAACAAACAGAAAAGGCATGACCATTTTTGAAGTCACTGAGCTTTGAGGCGGCTTGTTGTATGTCGTTGCTGCGCTGCAGATGTGAACGACCCCCACTGTGTGTCAGACACGGGCACTTTCACATGGTCTACGGTACCTTCAAACACCCCCATTTCCTGGTGAGGGAACAGGCTCTGATCCAGTGACCCCAAAAGAGCAGGATGCAGGCAGCCTTGTTCCGTCAACTCCATGACACCATGGAAAAATGGGTGTGAGGTGACTAAACTCATAGCTGCATCGGAGGCCACCCCGTCTGAAGTCATCCCCGAGCCCACACCAGCCCGCATCACGACCCCAAGATCATGACATCACAGGGTGACTCAGGCAGGGGTGGCAGATGGGGAAGCCTTGGTGAGGGCTGGCCAGTCACAAAACCTCAGTCTAAATAAGCACGGGGCGGTCACACCAGTGGACACGGCTGGCCTGCAGAATTGGGTGGTTTGGGTCAAATAATAACTGGAAATTTATTTTGGAAATGATTTTCCCAAGTGTCTTGCTGAGCTTTGTGGGAATGAGAAATTGGTAGGGGAATCTGACGAGAGGGAGAAGGCTGAGAAGGGGCTTCTGACGCAGGGCTTTTTTTCATAAAGCTCAGGCCTCAGACATTCCTGGGGACAAACTCTTAATCGCCTTCGGAGCTTGCCGTGAGAGTTCCCGTCTGGAGGCGGCGGGGACCCACCCTATCCCTCACTTGCTTTCCGGTGATCCTTCACAGTGGCATTAACCAAATGCCACACGCAGCTGGAAGCACTCTGCACCTCCAGTAACTCAACTCTTAAATCCTTCTTGAAGATACTCCTGTGGTCTCACCAGCAATAAAGGAGAAAATGGCAGCGCACAGAGGGGAAATAAGACGCCCAAGCTCACACAGCGTGAAAGAGAGCTGGCTCTGACTCAGAGAGGACACTCTGCACCTGGGCTGAGAGTGTGTTGTCCAGCACTGCGATGACCTGAGCCTGTTATTAAATGAAATAATGCACACCAGGTGCTGAGCTCGTTGCCTGGCACTCAAGAGAGGCCAAGTGTATTGTTATGATACCAAGTGCATCTGTTTGTTTTGCATTACTGCAGTGAAACCCCCAAGGCAGGCTGGCTTATAAAGAACAGAGGTCTAGTTTACTCCACAGTTCTGGTCCAAAGTCAAGGGGATGTGCCTGGTGATTACTTTTCTTTTGGCTGGCAGAGTCCTGAGGTGACTGTCTTGGTTACTTTTCTCAGTACCGGGACAAAATACCACATCCAAAGTTAAAGGAGGAGAGGTTTATTACACCTCAGTTTGCAGAGGTTTCAGTCCATAGCTGGCTGGCTCCCAGGCAGGGCAGCACGCCAGAGAAACAGTTCATGGTGTGGCAGGCAGAAGGCAGCAGCGGCAGTAGCCTCCCTTTCCCTTTCATTCCATCCAGGCTACAAGCCATGGGGGTGGTGCCACCCACACTCAGGGTGGGGCTGCCCATTACCTACACCCAGAACTATGCTAAGCTGATTAGTGGACTAATCCAGTGCCATACGCCCTTAATCCACATTTACACACCCTACATCCAGCCACTTCCAAAGATCCCCATCTCTGACTGCATGAGGCTCTGGGACATCTAGATAAAGCGGTAACAGCAGCACCGAGCATCACAAGGCAAGAGGCAGGACTCATGTGTATCTATGTGTCTCTGTCCCTCTCCTTGTAAAGCCACCAAGATCCAACCGTGGGGCTCCCACCTGATGATTTATCTCATTCCAGTCACCTCCCAAAGACCTACCTCTCAGCACCATGGCTGGGTTAGGTTTCCACCCTCTTATGCCTCACAACAGGGGTACAATTCCGACTCACAAAGCCCAGGGTCATTCAGACTCGATCTACCACCACCACTTCTCATGTCATTACCCCGTGGCAGCTGCTTCCATCCCCTCCTCAGGGAGTGTCCTGCCAGGGAAACGCTTTGGGTGTGGGCTGAGAGAGCAGGGAAGGGTTCTGAGGAGACGGGTGGAAGAAATCAGAGATTGGCCAACCTCCAGGGGCTCAGGAGTGGACACGGGGGAGCAGGGGTAAGAACAGGGGCGAGAGCAGGGTCTCTGTGTCCTGAGAGGAGACCCCCTTTGGGGGAGCAGCGTTTGTGGTTGGTGGGTAGCACAAGGGGTAAAATGTGTATGGAGCTGGCCCCAGGCAACCAGGGTCCCAAAGGCTGGGGTTCAGGGGCTGCTGGGCCCAAGGGGACTGACGACCAAAGATCCGAGGGAGGCCAGGAGTCACGTGTGGTCCTGACCGGTTTGATCTCAGCCCATATCCGGGCAGGGCTGCCATCACCTGGGTGTGGGGGAGCAGCCTTGTTCCTCAGCATATGTGCTTTTCGTGAACGAGTGAGTGTGTGGGTGAACGGGAAGGCTTTGGAGCGAGGCTCCTCCTGAGCCGTCCAGGGGCTGCAGCCTGAGCAGGGCTGTGGCCCTCACCATGCCCAGCTCCGCGTCTCAGGCTGCCGCTGCCTCTGCACCATCCCCATCTCCGCCTCTGGGCTGCTTCTGCAGACGGGACTCAGGACACCGCGTGGCTGGGCCCACGGCTGTCCTTTACCGTCTAGACCTGGCCGCTGTCACAGCAGCGCTCTCACCCTGTGACGGTTTCGTTCACCATGCACACTGTCTGGAGATCTTGGGGACTTGCATTCCTCACCGCATCCTGGTGTGCGCGGGGCCCCATGTTACCCGTTAATGCATGAGCCGCGTCCTCTGTCCCCTGAGCCGCGCTGCAGCCCTCCTGCCCCACAGCGGGACGTGAGCGCCGTGGCAGCGAAGCGACTAACTGTTTTGCTTCTCTGTCTGACACCCCAGGGAGCTGGTTCGGAGGAGTAACGGGATCGTGAATGCAAATGGCTCTGTGCAGCCAGGCAAGGGAGGCTTATTTAAAAATCTGGTTTTGGTGCAGGAAACACGGTGTGCGTGGGTAGAGGGAAGAGCAGCTCAGCTCTAAGGAGCAGAAACAGAAGCTGGGTCTGACAGGGAAATCGATTGCAGATGGACAGGACGCCAGAACAGGAAGTGACATCACGGACCGGCTTGTCAAGCCCCTCATTTTACAGTCAAGAAACTGAGGCGCCCAGGAAGGAGAAAGGTTCCTGGGCTCACACCTGAGTCCCTGGCTGAGTGCCCTGACCTCCGTCCACTCTGGTCCCGCTCGGTGCTGTGTCCCCTCCAGGTTAGATGTCAAGGGGAAGACGACTTCCGCTTGGTTCTCCGACCTGGCTCCCGTGGAGCTAAACAAGAAAGTGAGGCTCAGCGCCATCTCCCACAACAGGGCCTCGTGGCTGGCCTCTCTCTGCTCCCTTGGCCCAAGCCACTGCCCTGGCAGAGCCCTGCTCTCTGCGTAAGCACGTTCCCCTGTGTGCACACGCGCATACATTTGTCATCCTTCCCCAGGGTGACTTAATGGTTTCCATGTAACCACCACACTGCAGCTGTTGGCCTCCAAGGGGCCAGTGTCAGAAAATCATCAGTTATCAAGTTCCCTCCCACCCCCGCCTTCTCCCAGCCCGGACACGTTTTCTCCCCTTTCTTTTAAAAAAATCAGACAAGGTAAGAGAGGCCCAGAGGATTCCCTGGGGCTCCAGGACTTTCTATTAATCAAAAAATGCCCACTGAAAGATCTCTACCAGGTTATAATGTGAGGTGGATTTATGGTTTAACTTTAAAAAGTGACAACAGACCAAAAAAGTAAGAAGGAAGTGTGCAGACAGGCAGGAAAACAGGGTAACAAAACAAGGCTGACTCTTCTTCCCCCTGAACCCAGAGCTGGCATGGGGGGCCGGGGTCTGGGGGCCGGGGTCTGGTGTCCAGGGTCTGGGAGGGACTGGGTTAACACTACGTTCTGGGGATGCTGCTGACACAGGAGAACGGCTTGCTCATGCGAAGCAGATGGCTTCTGGTCAGGAAGTGCAGGAGGTGAAGGTTGGGGCCAGGAGCTGGGAGGGGCTTTGGAGAAGGCGGCATGGATAGGGTCGCACTCTGGCTGCCAGTCATCAGCTTTCTGACAGTAAGAACACTGATCACCTTGCAGCTCCAGTTTTCAACCAGCAAAGTACGTTTCCTGCCTGCGCCATCAGGTCAGAGTGGGGGCTTAATGGGGAATCTCCTCTCTCGCTTCCTTTCCATTCCCTTGAGATTTGGCCGAGAGGTGGAAGCGTTCCCAGGACATACGAAGGCACCAGGAGCCTCTGCCTCGCCTGGACCCCAGCTTCCCGCAGACAGCTCCCCCGGCCTGCCTTGTGGAGCAGCTTCCTGCCCTGGCTGCGGGGACGACTTTGGCCACAAGGGGACCTGTGGCACCCAGGTGCACCCTGCCTGGCCGTGCCTGAGCAGTGAGACAGTCCCTGCCCCAGGTGAGCCCGTGGGAGTTGCTGGGCCCCCCCCGTCACGGGGGCTCCTTCTGCAGGTTTCTCGCCCCTTGCCCCGCCTCGGGTCTTCAGTCCTGGGGGGTTCTCTCTGAGTCCCAGCTTTCCTGCTGCGGGCAACCCGCTCGCCTGCCTCCTCAGAACGACTTAGAAACCCACCTGTCACCGGCCAGCTCCTCCAGGGACGGCGGGTCAGCCTCTGGTGTGCGCTCCAGGCCTCGGTGGAGCTGGTCCCAGCCTCCCCTCCGCCCGCGCCCTTTGAGGCCCGAGCTCACCCAGACCCCGAGGCCTGGCCTCCCGCTCTAAGGGTCGCTCAGAAGCGTCCCTGCTGTCCCCACACCTCCAATTCCTGTTCATGGTGGGCACACAGCTCCCATCAGGGACGCCGTGCCCTGTGCCACTGGCCGCTGTGCTGGTGACTGGGGCTGTGCCTCCCTGGGCGTCCCTGACCACGTCACCCTCGTGCTGCAGCTACCGGGGCAGGTGCTGTGTTTCTTCCCAGTGTGGACGCTTGCACGGCAGGAAGGGCCTCTCGGCTTCCCCTAAGCTACAGGGAGGGCGCAGACTTGGGGAGAGAGGAGGCCTTGCAAGCCCCCAGGCCCGTGTCCAGACCTGCAACCCAGTGCTGCCCTACGGAAGTGACCCTCCCGGAGCGCTTGCTGCAGCAGCGGGAAGCCGGGCTCACCACAGTCACAGCTGCACAACTCAAGGGAGCTGAGTCTTGGAAGTGACCTCTGTGTCTAACACAGGTGAACGGATAACGAAAATGTGGTCTTTGTACACAGTGGAGTACTACTCTGCCATAAAGAAGGATAACCTTGACTCATTTGTAGGAAAATGGATGTACTGTGAGACCGTAATGTTAAGTGAAACAAACCAGACACACAGCTGAAATATCTCTTACCTGAGAAACCCAGAAAGTGGGTAAAGAGCACAGTGAAAGACGAAAGAGAGGAAGAAGGGAGCTAGCTCTTCCCTAACGGGGAAGGGGACGAGAGACGAAGGAGGGGAAGGGGTGTGAGGAAGAGCAAAGACGAATGAGGTCGGTGAACCAGTTCCCATGGTGAACGCCATCAGACCGGGTCTGATGAAAGAAAAAATTAGTAAGAAAAAGGAGAGAAGAGCCCCGGCTCTCCCGTCTGTGGGCCGCCGAAGTCAAGCGCCGGCCCCACAGGCACAGCGGGGACTGGACAGGGCTGCGGGAGGCGGTGCCTGGGGCCGCTGTGTCCCCCTCGGCCCGCGGTCTGCTGCAGTGCCTGTGACCGCCGCGAGCGCCGCGGTTTGGGCGTGGCCGGGTGTCCCGCGAGCGCACGTGCTGAAATTTCATCTCCCACGTGAGGCGCGGGGAGGAGATGAGCTCATCCTGTGGAGCCACGGGTTGCATCTTGGTGGCTCTGCGAGAGGCCGGAGGGACACACACTCACACACACGTGTGCGAGTGCTCCTGTCTCCAGCAGGTGACGCCCTGTGGCCCCCTCAGACCCTGCCAGCAAGAAGACAGCCCCAGGCGTGGCCCCTTGACCTTGGGCCAGACCTCGAGCTTCAGTGAGCACCCCCTTTCTTTGTAACGTCCGGCCTGGGCAATGTGCCCTGACCACACAAGCCTGCGCCTACTGTAGGCGCGGGGGCGGGTCCTGCACCTCTCTGTAGCCCAGTGGCACAGGGCTATTCGGCCTCTTGCTGTCACTGGCACCGGGAGCAGGACATGGGGTTTCTCACTGGCCCGAGCAGTGCCCGTCTTTGTGGCCACGGGAGGAAGTGCGGCACCCTTAGTGGCGTGAGACTCCCTGGTGGTCCGGTGACCGTGGGTAGCGACAGCGCGAGCTCTCATGTTTCTCTTCATGAGCACTGACCCGTCCGTTCTGGTGGCTGCCACCCCCATCACCAGGTGAAGAAAGTGAGGTGTGGCCTGCTCAGGGCCACTGGGATGGGCTGGGTCCAGGAACAAGACTTAGGCAGCTCGCTGTCTACCGTGACCCTGTCCCGTCACCTCCCTCGATCCTGACCTCCTCGATCCTCACCTCCCTCGATCAGGCTCTGAGGGTGGACCTGGGGTCGCAGGCCAGTAGATGCGCCAGGCCACAGTGCAGAGAGGGGCAACTGGGGCTCCCACCCGAGCCTCCCCTGCTCGGTACCTCACACTTCCACGACGGAGCCCGGACTGAGCCGAATTGCAGTTTTATCAGTTTCTTCTTGGGCTGGGGCTGCCCAGGACAAGGACTGCGAGCATCAGTTTGTCACTGTGTGCCTGGCAGCCAGCACAGCGTCCAGCGCACAGTAAGCGCCTGGCTCGTATCATGCAGGCCTCGCTAGGACCCTGCGGTACCAGGGCGGCTGGACCCCTGTCACGACCAGACTTGGTGGACTCACATCTGTTCCATGGATCACGGGCGTGGTTTACACACAACCCACACACATCCTTCTGCAGACCTCAAATCACCTCCAGATGCCCCTAACCCCCAACACAATGCCAGAGCCCTCAGAACTGTTCAGGGGACACTGAAGAAAAAGCCTGCATGTGTTCAGGACAGGCGTGGTTTGGGGTACCCTTCTGGTCTGGGGTGGGCTGACCCACAGATGGGGACCCACGGGGACGCAAGGACAACTGCGTGTGTGTTCTAAGTTGTGCAGACGCAGAGTGCGGCAAAGTCACCCGGGCCTGGGCTCCAGAGCCAGCCTCATCAGGGCCGAATCCCAGCCTGGCTCTCCCAGCTGCAGTCATGGGCAAGGACAGTGGCAGTGGCTTGGCTAAAGTCACTGGGGCAAGAGAGGAAACTGGTGTAGCTCACGCGGAGCCTTTGACAGCACTCTTACAGATCCCTCCTGAACCACGTGGGCGTCCTTGGCCAGCCCACTGTCTGCGCCTGGGAGCTGTCCTGTAACTCACGTGGGTGAGGCTGTAGCTCTCCTCACAGCGCTGGGGCTGGGGACACAGGGAGCGGCATCCTCAGACCGAGGGATCTCAGCCCGCGAGGCCGCGCGCATCCTGTAGGAAAAAGGGTGAGCTCAGCTTCCCTCACCAGCAGGGAATTGCAAGTCAAAACGGCATGGAGATTCCACCTCACCCCGTCAGAACGGCTCTGATCAAAATCACATGAAATAACAAGTGCTGGCGAGGGTGTGGAGAAGGAGCCTTCCTTACCAGTGTTGGTGGCATGGAAAGTGGCACAGATGCTATGGAACATAGTACGCAGGTTCCTCAAACAACCAGAGGTAGAACTAACTCCCAAATGACCCGGCCAGCCCAGTCCTGGGTGTGTATGAGGTTCGATCAACAAACGCAGGGAACGTATACATAGAATTATTACAGTGAAAGATACCTCGCCACGAGTCTCCCCCGGCTTAGAACACACATCCCACCCTTCTCGACACTTTCTGCAGCGCCTCCTCCAACCTTATGGCATCTACTGTCGCCAAAGAGTTGGGTGGGTTTCTTATAGAACTATTAGCTAATAATTCAATAATTAAACATAAATACTCTATTTTTGTAAGCAGCCCAGGACAATTCCTCTTCCCTCGCTGTGGCCCAAGCAAATCAACAGGCCAGGGGTCCCCGGGTTAGTGGCAGTGGTGGGACTGTCCCACGCCATGACTGCGCCATGCTCTGAGCTCCGTGCACTGTACACAGTCCACGGTCCCCGCCGCGGGGCAGGTGCAACTCGGGGCAGGTGGGGAAACAGAGGCACAGAGCGCGAAGGAGCTCTTCAGGCCCCCACGGCCAGTGAGGGCTTGGCGTGGATGGAGCCCACCCAGGGCAGACAGGCGGGCAGCTGGCCGGGCGGGAAGCTCGTGGGACAGGTTGTGTCGCGGGAGTGATGACTCGGAGCAGCGATAGAGGAGCAGGTGGAATCTGGCTCTGACCCCCTTTCAGCGGGAGCCACAGGGGGTCCAGGCAGGACAGTGCCGGGAAGGTCACTGTGGAACACGTGGTGTGGCCTGGGGAGTGCCTGGCCCTGCGTCACAAGCTCTCTCTGGAAGGCAAGGGCCGGCCCTGGCGTGGTGGCCCGCCTGGCACCAGTGTGCCGGTGCCTGCTCCCTAGCTCCCGCTGCAGCCTGGGCAGCTGAGCCTCTGCATCTCCTCGTCCGGGGCCCAGCCAGGGCCCCTTTGTGTCCAGGCCCGCAGCCCCACTGCAGAGCAGTTCAGGGTGCTCAGCTCGGGTGCCAGAGCAGCCCCAGGACAGAGACTGCGACAGGACGCGAGCCGCCCAAGACAGGGCGGGATGGCTTCCCCCCCTTCTCGGGCAGGCAGGTGAGAGTTTTAGGGTCGCCCCTGGCGTGGTGGCTCCTTCCCTTCAGGCCTCTCCACCGTCCCTGCGGTGCTCAGCCTCCGGGGGCACAGCCACCGAGGGGCCCGGCCTCCTGCGCTCAGCGCCCGAGGAGCACAGCGAGCAGAGCCCGCGTGGAGGAAGTGATTCAGAAACCGCGAGGCCGGGCCGCGTGACTCACTGCGCCCGTGGGGCTCGTGTGGAGCCGAAATGCCAGCGCTGTTCTCCCCGTGCCTCCGTCCTTGCTCCTTCTTGCGTTTCCCTTGAGCCCGCCCTGCCTGCCCGGAACATGTGTTTCTCATCACCGGCTGTGGAGCTCAGGTGGAGGATGGGGCAAGGGCAGGCGAGGGGCGCGGGCCGGGCGGCAGCAGGCGGGGTGGGCACTCCCTCCTGTTTGCCACCCACACCAGCGCCCTTGCCGAGCGTCCCAGAGGGTGGAGGAGGGAATTCCGGGCCTGGGAGACACTCCGGGTGCCCCTTGAACACCTGCATCTGCAGATGGGGACCTGAGGCCCCAGAGGGCTGGCGGTGGCTTCCTGTGTGTTCCACAGCTAAGTCGTGCCTGCGTCTCCTGCCCCGGTTCACCTTCTCAGACCTCAAGTCAGAGTTTTTACAGTTCAGGGGGATTTTCTCCTGAGCTGTAAAAGATGAGAAGGTGATGGAGCTTGGTGGTAAATCTGTCAAACTCTCTCGTCCCTCTCACCGGCAATCCAGGGCGATCACTCTTCATGTGGGAGGACATGTGCAAAATCGGACGGGCTTTCTGCAGTTCCCGTTGGCTCGGCACTTTCTGTGGTGAGTGGCACGGGGTGGGGTGACCTGGGGGTTCAGCATGCCTTGCCCCTCCTCTGGCCTGCAGGTGTCCCGCTGCGCACGGCTCTGTCCCACGCTCACGGCTGCAGCGGTCACTGGTGAGTCCAGCTCCCAGTCCTCACCCGC
This sequence comes from Chinchilla lanigera, assembly GCF_000276665.1. NCBI lineage: Eukaryota > Metazoa > Chordata > Mammalia > Rodentia > Chinchillidae > Chinchilla > Chinchilla lanigera. The sequence goes on from NW_004955405.1 coordinate 41,520,452, forward strand.
AGCTGCTCCCCCACCCGGGCACAGGAGTGGGCGCAGTTGGCAGACAGTTGCACTCAGGGCCTTCTCTGGACATCTAGGGGAACTCGCCATTCTCCCCCAAAGCTCTTTGATGACTTCCGCTTGTGGCTGAGCAATTAAGGGACCCATACAGTCAGCGCTTCAGACCACGTGGGATCTTGGAACTCTCAGGACTGTCCTGGCTCCCAGAGGGCCACAGACCCAGCTATAACATTCTCATTTCTTCATCATGAAAGTGGAGGCGGTGTTTGCTCCTAGGGCTGTCACAAAGGGGGTGTGAGTTAATGCAGTAGCATTAGCAGGACGCCCAGCACATAGTACATGCTCACTTAGTGTGGAGCTGTTCTTTTTATTACTCATCTCAGCGCCTCCCTGACAGTCACATGGCATTCTCGATGTTTCCCAGAGACCTCAGGCTGTCCTCCCGGGTCGGGCGCCCTGCACGCCCTCTTCCAGTGAGCTGCTCAGCTTTCAGACAGCTCGGCCTGTTTCCCGCAGGCGTCAGCACCCCACCTTGTGTTCTCACGGAGCATCCTGTTCCCTCTGCTGCACTTGGTGTCTGTTAGGCCACGTCCCTGTGCCCCCTGCCCGCCTCCTGTCCCCCAGCGCCCACCGGCCTGGCTGCATCTCTTCCCGCTGCCCACCACACAGTACCTGTTATGGGGCTTCCCTGGACCTCTCCCTGCATGCCTCATCCTGCGCTGGCCGTCCCCCCCCCATCCCCTCACCCCACCTGGTCCCTGGCCCTTCCGTCACAGGCTCCTTGGATGCTCAGGTCCTTTTCTTCCTGGTTCCCACATAGGCGCGAGGACGTGGGATGTGTGTCTGAGCCTTGTCTTCCCGCGTCTGGCTTATTTCACTTCCCACGATGGCCCCGGTTTCGTCACATTCCTGCTGGCGGTGACAGGAGGCCCTGGGATCTGAGCTCCCCTTTGGGCCGTGTGCACCACTGGTCCGGGAAGGCCTCTCTCGGAGGACACATTATCCTCAGCACGCATCTGAGGCTCCTTCTGGACCACAGCGGGCAGCTGTCCCTCTTTCGTGTCCCCAACAGTGCCTTCCACGAGCTCCTGGAACGCAAGTCCCGGTTCCTCTGGCGTCTCCACGGGGCCTGCGGCGTCTTTGTCTCAGGGAAATTCACTCCCGGCTGCAGCAGTGTCAGGGCAGCGCGCTCTTGCAGTCACACTCATTTTGTAAACGTTTCATGAGTGCCCACTGCACACCTGCGCTGTGCTGGGCGCCGGGCGCACCTGAGCGGGCTGTGTCCACGCCAGTGGGGAGACTACAAAAGAGACCAGGCCGGGGTGGTGACGAGCGCTGTTCTTGGCTTGCTGAGGGGGCAGCGTGACCCCTGCAGCTGGGCCCTCAGAAGGCCCCAGGCTGGGTTCATCACCCTGCTGTCATCATCCCCAAATCTTGCTTTTTCTTCTTTGAGGTGGTCTCACTATGTAGCCCAGGCTGGCCTTGAACTCACGGTGCTCCTCCTGCCTCAGCCTCCCCAGTTAGGGCTACAAGTGTCGACCACCGTGGCTGGCTGCCATCTTGAATTCCTAATGTCCTCTGTGAGCGTGGGCTTTGTGAGTGATGATTGATGCGCTCGGGACAAGCTGTGCGCAAAGGCATAGTGCAAGGGGCAGGGCTGCACTGACTGTCCCTGCTGCCCCTCTGCCCAGAGACCTTGGTGCCCAGGACCCCGAGCCCCAGGGGCAGAGGTCAGCTGACCAAGGGATGCGCCAAGTGGGCTTGCCCGGGCCACTGGCGGCCCCAGAGCCAGGCCCGTGCTGAGCAGCCTCACTCCAGTACCAGGGGCGGCCACTGTGCTCCGGCAGAACCAACGGCCCAGAGGCCTTCTGGTCTTCCTATCGCCGACAGCTGGGCTGGAGACAACGACACGGGAGGGATGAGGGCCACGGCCCATGACGCTTTGCACGCAGGCCTTCCTGGTGGCCGGCGCAGGACGTCGGGCACAGTGGGCACCGGGCGAGGAGGGGGCGCTGGCCTGCTCTGCGCAGCGGCTCCTCTGCTCCGGCGGGAAGGAAATGCCCCTCCCATGCGCTGTGAGACGCGTGCGCTGTGGGACAAAACTCCATCATCGCGTCGACTCTGCTTACAGAGCGAATGTTTTTATATCTGCGCTTAAAAATTGACACTGCACGGCATAAAAGTGAACGGCAAAATTCATGCTAATGCTGCAGCTATTGATTGATTGATGTATTCAGTTAGAAGGGCATTAAATAGCAAATAAAAGCCACCACGACCAGTCAGGAGGACAGGGTAGAAGAAAGGCAAAGTGTGAGATGTTAGTGCCGGGCACTTTTCTCCTCTGCTGCTTTGCCCTCTGAGAGAGTGGGATGCAGACTCAGCAGCTGGCCCTGCCCAGTGCAGGAGAGGCTCTGATGTGTGCCAGTGCAGTGCTGCCTGACCAGCCTCGCTGGCCACTGTCCACAACTGTCCACGCGTGGCCTTTCATCTGCACGTGGGGGCCCTCCGGTCGCACGGGGCACCTGGGGGCCTCAAGGCCACATGGGGGAACTAGGGCACCTCAGGTCACACGGAGGAACATCAGGGCCTCAAGGCCAGGGGTAGGTGGATGCATTGGGGCCGGACCTGCCGCCCCTTCCCTCCTGGCACCTTCGGGAGCTACAGGCCTGAGTCCTCCTGGGTGGGTCACGCCGTCCACCAGCACCGGGGGGTGACGTGCTGGTGAGGCTGGGCGACCTGGCAAGCCCAGAGCCCAGGGGGCACTGGCGGCTGGCGCTGCTGTGCTCACCTGCCCTGACAAGCAGTGGCTTTGGTCGCTCGCTCCTCAGTCACCGGCTTCACTGGGATCCTAGGCACCTCTGCTCCGCCCCTGCCTGCCATGTGGCACCGGGGGTCACGGAGCTCTGGGCCTTTATCTGCCCTCTGCCCACGCTCGTTCCTGCACCGGCCTTACCTCCTCCCTCAGCTGAGGGTGACCGCCGTCCTCTCCCGGCGCACCCCTCCCCGCTGTTCTCAGGCACCGCGACCTCCTCCACAGCCCCGAGTCTCTGTGCCAAGCCCACAGGGGCCGCGCCCCTGAGATCACCCTGCACCCTCTGGTCTCCCGCCCTTGTCCTCCTGCCCAGGGAGCTGTTCCCAAGCCATGCCAGATGGGGTCACGCCTCTGCTTAAAGTGCCAGCACTGTCCTCTTGCTCTGAAAAGTGGCCCTCATGCCACCCCCAGCCACGCACCCCCTGCCTGTCCCGGTCCCCCTCTCCTCTGCTCCAGCTCACAGGGAGCCTTCTTCTCTGGGTCTCGGCCTTTCTGACCCTCACCCAGAATGCTCGCTGCCTGACTCTGTGGCCCACAATTAAGTGTCACCGCTGTGAGGCCCCTCACCGGTCACCTCAGCCTACTCCCCTCCGCCACACTCCCCGGTTCCTGTCCCAGACGTTCAGTCCCTCGGGGCCTGTCACCAGGGATGACACCTCACCGACTCCATGTCCCTTGCACTGCCAGACCCCGGAAAGCACCGCGTCTTTGTTCTGTGTCCTTCACTGGGGTGTCCGGGTCACCTGATGGCTGAGGACCGGCCCTGCAAGGACTGGGACTCGTGAGCCTCTTAAGTCCCGCGCTCACCGGGATCGGCGTTGCTCGTTTCTCCGAGTTGGGAACTGTGCCAGCCTCTACGGTGTGTCTTAAAAGCGAGCTCCTCGGCAGCCTCCCCCACCTCCAGCTCCCCTGACCTTGACTGACCTTCATTCTGTCACGCCACTGAGCAAAATGCAGACAGGCGGGCCCTTCTGAGGCTGTGCCCCAGGGTGACAAAGAACGAGCAGTGGGCACCCACTGGCGCAGATCGGAAGGCAGCCGGCCAGCGGGCAAATTAGAATGCACATGCCAGCGGCCCGGAAGTCCTCCCAAGGGACCTAGCGCCAGACTAGGCGGCCCAGGTGCACAGGTACCAGCGTCCCGACTCAGCGGCTCAGCTATTAGTGCTTCGGTACTCCAGACCGGCGCTGGGGGAAGAGACGGAGCACCCGAGAGCAGGCGCCCTGCCAGCCCTGGAGCGGCGCGGGCTGGAGGCTTGTGTGCTGTCCTGAGCCCTGGTTCTAAAGTGTGAGACTGACACAGAAATGAGTCAAGTGGTGAGGACCACCCTCGAAAACTCCTGGTGTCAGCCGCGAGCACAGAGCCCAGCCGCCTTCCCCTGTCCTCCCCTCTGGGTGCGGGAGGCCCACGATGCAGTCACCCTGCGTGCATGGGAGGCTCGGGGACACTCCAGATCTAAGCCACAGCAATCACGAGGCACAAGCAGACCCGGAAGACTTTCTGCTCCCCTCGCCCTTCCTCTCCCATCTGCCCGAGCCCATGGCGGGGTCCTTCTCGAGGCGAACGACGGAGCCACGCTGTGACTCCAGGCAGCTGTGCTTGCGAAAGAGGTGCGCACAGCTCTGCAGTGGGCGGGTGCTTGCCAGTGTGTGACTGCCCCCGCCTGTCAGTCTGTGCGCCCGCTTGCCCATCTACCTGTCATCTGTCTACCGTCTGTCTGTCTATCTACCTATCTATGTACCTATCTATCATCTGTCTGTCTATCCATCTATCTACCTATCATCTATCATCTGTCTGTCTATCCATCTATCTACCTATCATCTGTCTATCATCTGTCTGTCTATCTATGTACCTACCTCTCATCTGTCTATCATCTATCTATCATCTGTCTATCATCTGTCTGTTTATCCTCTATCATCTATCACCTATCTATCTCTCCATCTATCCATTTATCTATCTATAATCTGTCTATCCACCTACCATCTGTCTGTCTGTCTAGCATCTGTCTATCTTTCTATCTACCTATCTATCCATCTACTATCTATCTATCATCTGTCTATCTTTCTATCTATATCTGTGTGTCTATTATCTATCTACTTATTATCTATCTCCTATCATCTCTTTCTATCTGTCAACCAATCATCTTTAACAGATCTTTGATGCAGCTGAGGAGTGAGGTGCAGTGGGGGGTATTTTTGGTCTGCATTTCTTTTCCCCCAGGCTCAGTTTATGAAACCAGGAGCCTTGGGGGTGAGAGGGAGCTTGGGGCGGGGCTTTCCCCTCGGACTTCAGTGTGGTCCTGTCCTCTCCCAGGCCACCTGAGCGCCTCCCTTGGTCAGCAGCTTGGGGTGAAGGCGGCCGGCACCTGTGCTGCTCCTCTGCCTGGTGAGAAAACGGGTTCTCTCGGCACAGTGCCGGGCTGTCCCGAGCAGCACCTTCCTGCATGGGACATGGCTGCTGCTCTCAAGAGCTTTCCCTCCCTGCCCTCTTCCTCCCTCCCTTCCTTCTTTCCTCCCTCCCTCCCTTCCTTCTTCTCCCCCTCCGTCCTTCTCTCCTTCCTTTTCTCCCTCCCTCCCTTCTTCCCTTTCTTCTGCCCCCAGGTCTTGGAGCTGGGCGGTGCTGGATACTGGGGCACTGGGTGGGGCCTTGTCCCTCCACGGGGCTCTGCGAGGGCAGACGGCAGAGAAGCCGGCTTTGCGGGGAGCCCCCCACTTGCTGGCCATGTACTGTGTGGTGGGCAGGGTCTGCGCTTCCTGGGGCTGGCACCAGGCTGGCCGGGCCCATTCTGTTTTTGAGGGCCCTGGCTGGTGTGAGAGCGGGGAACCGGCGCTCCCATGGGGAGTCAGACACGTTTCCTCCGGGCCCACTGCCTGCTCTAAAGCCTGGAGTGGGTTTAGCAACCCAGATGCCATTTCCTCCATCAAGGGGCGGAGCCATGGTGCGAGGGAAGTGGTGCTTTGGGAAGGAGTGCTCTGGGGAGGCTGATGGGAACAGCAGAGGTAACGGTGAGAAACACAGGAGTCCTACCGTCCCCTCCTCCGACAGTGACTGGCAGCGGGATGCCCAGCCCTGTGGGGCACGACGATGCGCTCTTGTCCTGGCACCGTCTGTCCTTCATGTCCAGGCGCAGTGTACGGGCGCTTTCCCAGCCCTGAGGAGCCCCACAGCCTGGCTGCAGGCACACTGGGCAGGGCCTTCAGGGGAGCAGGAGGCCCGGGGTCCCGGCGCTCAGGGAGCCAGTGACAGCTTTGTGGAGGAAGCGATGCCTCAGCAGGGACTCGGAGGGTGAGCTGCTCGGCCAGAGGGAAAGGTTTTACTCAGGCAGGTCAAGGGCGGAGGAGATGATGGCAGAGAGACCAGCCTACAGGTCGGGTTGAGGTGGTGCCGGGCACCAAGTGGAGCCCTGGAGCAGGCTGAGCACTAGAGTGCCTGGTGTGAGCCTCGGGTGCTTGCGTGGCTGCCCCAGGGCCTGGGCCGGGGGCTGAGCCTGAGGGAGGGGAGGACAGTGTTGCTCAGGCGGTGGACACCAGGAGAGAGGCCTGCTGGGTGTGGGGGGCGAGGGGCAGGGAGAGGGTCAGAGGCGGTGAAGTGGAGAGATGGGCACAGTCCAGTGGGCACAGCATCCTTTCTGCTCTGACGCAGCCAGCTCTGCACGGTGTGCCCGGGATGGTTCTGGAGTCAGAGCAGGGCTGGGCAGGGGAAGGGCCGTCCCAGCAGGGACAGTGGGCTGGGCTGTGCCCTGTGCATCTGCCTCCCCACTAGAAGGTTCCTGTCACGAGCGCAGGGGCTGTGCTTGTGCTGTTCTCTACTGAATCTATTTGCCAGAAAAATCCCTGCTTCCCACAGGCTCACAATACATGTCTGTCGCACGGAAGCTTGAGAGGGACAGCTGTTCACTCTGTCCCTGGGGTGAATGATGGGGTCCCCTGGCTGCGTTGCCCTGGGACTGGCCTAGGGCAGTGGAAAGGTCTGGAATGGAGATCAGCAGGTGATGGCACCTAGAAACCCTTAAGCCCCATGTGTCCATCATAGAAGATAAATACATACACACACACACTCATGCATACACATGACAATTTAGTGACAATGGCGTCACTGTTATCATGACCGTTGCATGGATAACGCTTATCACCTCCCCAGTGGCCTTGTGTAGGGATGAGGTCCCATCATGATGATGGTTTGACTCCTGTGGAGGTTGAGACTCAGAGAAGTCACAGCGGGGGCCCCGGGTTGCCCAGCACGGACATGCACAGCCAGAGCTGGTCTCGGGTTCTCCCCCACTGGCCTGCTTTGAGCTCTCGGTTTATGGAAGAGACAGAGCGTGTTTGGAGTGGACACCACAGGAAGAAGGCCTGTGCCAGCCCATGGCCTGGGGTTTGTTGGCGTCGGATGGGCAGGAGAGCTCCGCTTGGCCCTGGCTGGACTCCCTGCAGCAAAGTTGTCCTGTGGGTTTGCGGAATCATTGTTACCCTCACTGTCAACCTGCTGTGCTCTTTACAGACCTGAGACACCTCTGAGGGGCAGCTGGCTCACACGGCCCTGTCCCTGGCCCGGGGACAGCCCGGAGCAGTGCCTGTCCTGTCTTTCCCTGGTGGCCAAGGGGCCGTGGTTCAGCTGCCGTGGACAGGACCTCAGCCTGGGCAGCATGGGCCCGGGGGAGGGGACCAGAGATGTTATTAACCGGGACTCCTCGCCGCCCTGAGTCCCGGTGGAGTCTTCCCTGTGACCAGGCTGCCCGATGCAGACCGAGTCCCCTGGGAGGGGCTCCCGGGCAGCCTGGGTCACGGGCACAGATTTCAGAGCGTCCAGCTGCGTTGGCTGCGGGTTGCCGGAGCTACCCAGGCTCCTTTTGCTCACTGTGAGCTTGGTGGCAGCCTTCTGAGCTCGAGATGAGGAGGGAGGGACGCAGTGTGGTCAGAGGAGGAGCTGTCACTACTTCTGCTCAGGAGCCTACAAAAGCCCAGAAGGCGCGTCCGTGCCCGGGGTCCTGCTGGGCACCTCCGATGAAGACTGCGGGGACTGTCTGTCAGCACCATGTCCAGCTGTCATCCAGACGGTCGCCATGTGGCCGCCTCCCTCTCTAGGGGCCCACGGCACACAGGCGCCGGCAGGATGAAGGAAAGAGGGAAGGAAAGGGGCTCCACTGGACTGAGCAGCAGGTGTCTTGGGTGGGACCAGCCCGGGTGCTTGAGGAGCCTCCCAGGCCCTGCCCTGGGCCTGGGCACTCACCGAAGCTGCTGCCACCCTGTGTCAGGCCCTGACCTCTGCTGCCTGAGGCCCTGGCTGGAGAGAAGTTTCGGCCTGCTGTGAGCTCGCGAGCCCTCACAGGGCGTGGCATCCACGTTTCCATCAGTGAAGGGCCTAGGTATTTGGAAGGAGATGGCTGCAGGCAGCAGGTCCCAGACAGCTTGGCACCGGTGAGATTTTTCTGGACGTTCGTCAGGGAAATGCCAGCTTGTCTTGAGGAGTCTCCTCCTCTGCCGAAGCCTGAGGCACAGGCGCAGGGCCCAGTGCCAACTCAAAGTCTCACCGGAGCCTCTGCCTCGCAACACACGTGATCAGAGCAGCATCAACCTCAGACACACCCATGCCAGGCTCCGAGGTGGGCTGGGCGTGGCCTCTGTCACCCGCTGACAGCCGCCCCGGTGGCGATCCGTCCCCTTCGTGGCTGGAAGACGAGTCAGAGCTGGTGAGGGGCAGGACCACGACCATGCAGAGTCTGCCAGACTGGCTGCAAAGGCCAGATTCTCTGCAGTGCCCTTCAGCAAGTGCACGCTGCGCACAGTCATCGAGGTGGGCACTAGCCAGACGCAGGGGACTTGAAGACGGTGACTTTTGGGGTCCTCGAGGATGTGGCTGGAAACTCCAGCCCTTCCCAAGACGCTGTAGCAGGCCACATGCACACGGGGTGGGGGTGCGTGGACTGGGGTAACGCGTGGAGCTGGGGAGAGTGGTGTGGGGAGCAGAGGACAGAGCCGGGGCCTGGCGTGGCTGTGGGCTCCCCTGAGGCCCTGTGTCAGAAGCTTGGTTCCAACCCGGCAGAGCGGTGCTGGGTCTGTCAGGAGTGACGGGTTTATGGCTGGCTGCCCAGTAGAAGAACAGCTGTAAGTCTCTTGGTCAGCCTGTCCAGAGTGTGTTCTCACCCAGAGAGCAGACTGTCACAGAAGCAAGCACCCAGTCCTTTCCTGTACACGTGACCCTTCCGCCGTGGCCAGTACCCTGTCTCCATCCCACTGAGCTGGGACATGCTCATGCCATCTGTCTGGATTCTCTGGCCACCAGAACTGTGAGCGACAGAAACATCTTCCTTTATTACATACTCCGCCTCAGGCATCTTGTGATAGCAACAGAAAGTGAGCAAAGACAGAGGGGCCGCCCTTCCTGAACCTTTGCTGCTGAGTTTCCAAAGCTGTCGCCCTTTGACCAGCGTATAAGTGAGCAGAAGTGTGCGGGGGAGGGAGCTTCCGGGCACCCTGGGTGTGGAACCTCAGCACTGGGGTGTCAGCCCCGCCACTGTGCACGGGAGGCTGACAGCGGCGAGGCTGACAGTGTGGTGTCCAACACACTTGGAAGGGCATGGCGGACCCTCCACGCACACCCAGGAAGACCTAGAAACCGCTGGCAGGAATTTCTGACAGACTCATGACACAATGTGAGGTCTGTTGAGGGGAACGCAAGTTGCCAAAGAGCGTTTTGTGGGCGGACATTTGTGCAACTCAGAGATCCACGTGCGTCACAGGAGCAGAGCGAGGGGTGGCTGTGGGGGACATGGCAAGGTCACAGGTGAGGAGAACTCAGTCCTGCTGGAGGCCCCGGGGGGTGGCCCTCAGAGTGGCAGTTCTGCTCAGTGGCCGGAGCAGGGCTGACAGCCCTTGGACCACACTCCCAGGCACCGGCTGGAGCTAAGGGTCGGATGTCAGAGCCGTCACCGTCACTGTCAGCAAGGGGGTGGACTCCAGCTTGGGAATAGAACAGGAGTCAGGTGTGCTAAGGCAGAGGAGGCTGGGACTTGCTGGCCAGTCCAGCTCGGACTCACTGCAGGTCCTGGGAAGTTTCCTCACCAGGGCATCCGTGACTCGCCACCCAGGAGGTCTTTCCACAGGCGGCCCGGAGGACAGTGGACTCTGCCACGCCTGTGACCGTGGTTGCCCTGGAAACACTCTGGGGGGCGTGCAGTCCCGGCACACCTCCTCTGCCCGCCTCTCCCTGCTGCTCTGGCGCAGCTCCTCCCCGCTTCCTTTCCCTTCCTCAACCTTCTCCGCTTGCTCCGCTTTCCCTCTCTGAATCTGAGTGCACCCCTCAGTCTGGACTGTCGACGTCTGCTTCACAAGCACCACGCAGCCTTTGTCCTTCTGTGACAGGCTTGCTTCACTCAGCACACCGTCTCCCAGGCCCACCCGCGTGTGAGTGACACGCTCTTCTGCCCTTGCCTCGCTGGAGATCCAACCAGAGCCTCCTGCATACCACGAAGCGCTGTGTGGACCGGCTGCGTCCCCAGCCAGGATCTCCTGCTCGCTGAGCACTGAGTGAGTTCCTCTCTGTTCATCGCGGCTGCAATGGCCATGCGTTTGTTGATAGACATGTGGGCTGTGTCCGTACCTTGGCTCTTGTGAATAACGCTGCCAGAAACATGGGAGTGCAGATATTCCCTTGAGATTTTGAGTTCAATTCTCTGGGATATATACCCCAAAAGTGGGATGGCTGGTGTGCAGGGTTCTATTTTTAATTTTTGAAGAATCCTCACACTGATTTCCATAGAGGCTGTACTGCTTTACTGTTTTACCTTGTTTTTTTTCTCTTTTGAGACAAGGTCTCACTGTGTAGTCCAAACTGGTTTTCAACTCACATGTAGCCCAGCCTGGCCTCAAACTCACAGCAATCCTCCTGCCTCAGCCTTCTGAGTGCTGGGATTACAAGCGTGTGCCACCGTGCTGTACATTCTCACTAATGGTGTGCCAGGCTTCCGATCTCTCCAGAGCTTCTCCGGAACCTTCTTCTCCCCGTTTCTCCTTCTTGTTTCCCTTCTCCTTCCTCCCCTTCTTTTAAGACAGCAGTGGTCCTAGCAGGCCTTGGGTGGTGTCTCCTAGTTTTCATTTCTACTCCCAGCTGCTTAGCAATGTTCAGTGTGTTTCTGTGATTCTCTGGAGAAACAGCTGTTCAATCCTTTGTTGTGAAATTAGGGTTTAACTGCTTTTACTCATTTTTGCTGCTGAGTGTTTGGAGTGTCTTCCACATGGTGAAATTTCACCCCGCCCGGCGTCCGGTCTGCACTCTCCCACTCCATAGCTGCCTGCTGACTCCGACCCGGTCCTGGGCAGCGGGGGCTGTTTCCCCTGAGGTCCTGTCTGTCTGCTTGCGATTTCACTTCCTGTGCTTCGAGTGTCACATCCAGGGACCCGGTGCTGAGACCAAGGTCGAAGGAATCCAGGTAAACGCTGGTGGCGGTGATGTTGACCCCCGTCCTGTGGTGGCCGCAGCACGAGTGCACTCAGGTGTCCACACCATCACACTGTGTGCGTCAGGATTTCGTGCAGCTTGTGCAGTTTCTCATGTGTAAATCGCAGCTCAGTAAAGCTGAGGGGAGTACAGGCAATTTTACTTGGAAGAAAATATGTTATATTAACATTTTTAGAAAGTGCTGATCTACGTGTGGTTTTGAGCGCTACACACCCTAGGGGATCCCAGCCTGTCTTTTGGAGGAGGCCAAAGAATGTGTCTTCTTTATTTCAGATACCCTGAGCTGGATAACAACCCGCAAGTACGCACCCAGCACCGCCTGGGCACCAGGCACGGCTCCTTTTGCTCAGGGTGTGCAGTGCGTGAGGCACACAAAGCTCGGCCCTCAGGAGCTCCTATGCTGCTGGGGACCCAGGGAAGTAGGAAACAGTCAGTGAGCAGGGAGAAGTGGGAAGAAAGCCTCGCAAGGGATGGAGAGGCCACAGGTGGGGGCGGCAGCACCGTTTCAGGCAAAGGGTAGAGCAGCTCTGAGAGGAACGGCCATGTGGAATAAGGACCACAGAGGCGCGAGCTGTGGCGTAGCCCCGAATCCTCTGGGGCTCAGCTGGGGACAGGGAAGCCCCAGGGTGGGGGTGGGACAGTAGCTCAGAGGTGGGGGTCCCTGCAGGCTGAGGACAGGTAGGAAGGCTGAGTGGCTTGGCAAAGTGGGGCAAGAGGACTGGAGACAGGTCCTCAAGGCCCCTGAGCTGCATCCCTGTGGAGCTCTGGTTCTCAGCCAGGGCCATGGTGGCCCCAGGGGACGGTGGGTGATATCAGGGGCCATTTTGTGGTTGTCACACTGGGTGGTAGGTGTGCTACCAGCACCTGGTGGATAAAGACCAGGGACGCTGCTGACATCCTAGAGCAGTGATGGCGAACCTTTTAGATTTCAGTGATAACAAATAGCCCACTGTGGCATGTGTGCCATAGGTTAGCCACCACTGTCCCAGAGTGGCCCTTGGAAAGAGCCTACAGCTCTGAGGATCAACAGGGTCAGGAAGAGAGGTTCCTGTATGCCCTCAGCTTAACTTATCACCTCTGCAGTGATCCCATGTCCAAGGTGACATTCTGAGGTACTGGGCATTAGGGGTGCATTGTACCTTGTTGAGGAGGAGATGCAATTCAACCCAAAACATTGTCCTTCTCCAGTTTTTCCTCATGGTCTGCAAGTCTATGAGCAAAGCAAGACAGCACCCCAATCTGGAGAATCCAGGGGCTTTCTCATTATGGGGCCCCTGGGAACAGGTGGATATAGATCTCTTGGGGTTGTTGTTTCAAAGCTTTGATGGTCTTTTGGCCAAGTCTTACTCATCTCTAAGGAGAACATCCCTTCCCGCTCATGGTACCTACAAGGCAACAGAGGTCACTGAAGGGCTTCCTGCTCCTGGGCACAATGACTGACCTGATGGTTGGCCCAGGGCCCAGGAAAGAACAAAAGTTCCGTGGAATATTGAGCTATGGCATCAAGATGGCAGGCCTCCCTTTCTTTGAGACACAGTTGGGCCTGGCAGGAGCCTTCTTGTCTACCATACAAGGTGGACTCATCTGGAGTCCATATAGGGACAAGCTGAGAAAGAGAGGAGAGAGTGACAGAGCCACAGTCACATCATTTTAGGCCCTGGTCCAGGGGTACCTGAAGCCATCAGCCCTCACCTCTGAAATACAGGAACTGACAAATTTCTTTTTCTCTCCTAACTACTGAGAGTTGGGTTTTCTGTTAGTTTTAATTGAAAGAATTGATTGATTTGGTGGCTTTCCATTATTCCACATGAAACATCATCATCAGTGTCACTCACCACTAAGATGAACTCTGCACGACACAAGGCTCCTTACGAGGTGCTTTCTTGCCATCTAATGCACCGAATTCCAGTCCCTGCTGAGCTCTGAGGCTTCAAGCGGACTACACATTTAGCAGAATGTGGGAACTGTTCACGTCATTGCTATTTATTTGACTGTCCTTACGATGCAACTATGGAAAGGGATTCTTCACACATTAAAGAGACCTTGCCACTAGAAGACAGAAAGTGTGGCCCGTTTCAGCTCTTCCAGTTCCTAGCTGTGTGACTGACAGCGATTTATGGGATTCTGTGAGTTTCGGTGTATTGGTCAGCTTTCCTGCTTCTGGGATAAATTACCTTACACGGGAGGATCGCAGTTTCAGGGGATTCAGCCTATGGTCAGCTGGCCCCAAGGCAGGAGCAATATGGCAGACAAGCATGGCAGAGCAAAGCCAGGGTCTGTTCATGGTGGCCGGAAAGCGAGCACGAAAGTTCCAAGGAGAAGGGGCCAGACACAGCTCCCAAAGGCGTGTCCCCAGAAGTGTGCTCTGCTTCTTTGGGTGTGTTCAAGTCAGGAGAACTGGCCCTCCGGCTTGGTTGTCACACTCTGTGAGTGGCAGGTCCACTCTACGATTGACAGGTGCACACGCTCCTGTCCACGGGCTTCTCCTGATGTTGGGGGAAGAGATGAGATAGAGCAGGAGTCGGGGAACTGTGACTCTGAGCCACACGGGGCCCTGCGCATATGTTAGAAATACATCGCTTCACTGGAACACAGCCACCCTCTCCTGCTTACACTGTCTGTGGCTGCCATTGCCACAGGGTTTAGAGTCTATGCGAAGAAAACTCACATCGCGGCTAGAGCATTTTCTGTTCTGTTTCCTACCTGGTCACATGTACTCCAGCAACAGACCTGGGTTTCTCTGGACAGCAGCAAGGTTTCCCCCTGAGCCTCCCTGGTACCCCCGGAAGTTCCCACAGGGAGCTGGCTCTAATGCTCACACCCAGTGTTGGCAAAGTTTGATGGGTGACGGAAGTGGGAACAAACTCTCCAGAGGGCAATTTGATGACATTTCTCCAACGCCTTAAAAATTCCCTGACTTCATTACCCCACTCTTAGGAAGCTGTCTTCTGAAAATACCGGAGCTGAGATGTGCCTACAAAGTGCAGAAATGATGGTGAGGTAATGACGTAAATTACCCAGCCATTGCATATCCCGTTTTGGAAGCCCTTTGATGCTGTGGGAGAATGTCCCTGCGACGGAAGGAGTGAAAAGGATCTTAAGGAAATGGTGTGTTTAGTACAACCCCGATTTGAGCAATTTAATGGTGTTTTTCTCTGGGTAGTGGAATGGCAAGAGGCTTTTATACTATTCATTTCATTTTTCTTTTTGATCAGAAAAGGAAGAATTCAGCCAAGAATTATTGGTTGGATGAGCTTGAGAGGGAGAGAGGCGATCTCAAGTCCTTTATGGCCTGTGAACAGGGTGTTCCGTTCAAGCAGGGCGGGACTCTGAACAAGCTAGAAATCTGGAGTGTGATGGGGACTTCAGTGACTAAACTTCATCTGAATCAAGCACAACGTCAGCCCCCGCCCTGCCGCCCGTGAGAACCGTGAGGACAGGTGCTGCTGATGTGGTCCAGCACTTGGCGAGGCTGCTGTGGGGTGACCCAGCCAGGGTCTCACGGCACAACAGCAGCACGGCTGTGCTAGAGCCTCAGCTTTTCATTCTCATCCAGAGCTGCTTCTCACACTGCCGTTACTCAGCTGGGGCTTCTCCCCGCCACCCTCCGGCTTTCTCCGTGTGGGAGTCGGGACCGGCGCCCTCCAGGTGCTCAGCCGAAAGCAGGTGTGACGCTCAACTCAGCACCAGCACGGGATTCCCGAGGCCCCCTCCACGGAGCGCTCGGCCCCCGACCCTCTTCTCACCCACTCCCGTGGCTTTGTCTAAGCCTGTGGTCTCCTAAGCGGCCAGCTGCAGGGGCTTCCTCACTTCTGCTGTCACTCCTCTGTGTAAAATCTTTCTTGGTTCCTAAAACCTAGAAGCCCACACCCTGTGCCCCTTGTGATCTAAGTCAGCCTCTCTCCTGCTCCTCACGCCTGCTCCTCTTCACTGCCGCTTCCGCCCCGCAAGACTTTGTCCTCATCCTCTCCTGCCCGGGACCCCACCCGAGTCCTCCGCCTGGCCCCACCCTGGCTCCTGGCTCCTGAATGGGTGGGTGTCTACACCTGCTCTTCTCAGCTCCAGACCTGGGAGACACTTTTCAGAGCCCAAGTCTTGCCCTGGGGGACTGTCCCTCGGCTCACATGGGGGAAGGACCGCTCTTCCTCTTTCTTAGCTGGCTCTGGGGAGACTGAGAATTCTCGGTCCCCACCATTTGCTGCTTGGGACATGATGACCTGCTTTCAAGCCCTTTCAATTATGGGATTTCTGATAGGAATTCAGAAAACAACGCCTGAAGCCCGCGGCTTGGATGGTGGCCATGGTTCATTTCCAAGTCTGCCTGCTTAGAGTTCCAGAAAGACTTGTCTCACCTGCCCCTGCCGTTCCCCCCCGGCTCCCACCGGGGGCTGTCTGGCCACACCCACTCCCCAGTCCCAGCTGGGTGGAGCTTCCCTGGTCTCCGGCTGGGCTGTGTCCCATGAAGCTGGGGAGGGCTGACACAGAGCTTAGCCATGAGCCACCTGGTGCCAAGGCCGGGTCCTCGGCATTGAAGCGAAGACCCCAAGCCTCAATTTCCCTAACTCTAAGATAGGAATCATAATACTCATCCTTCCAGGTTTGTGGTAGAAATGCCCAGGAAATAAGCAATTACAAATCTTGTCCTTTCTTCCTCACTCCTGGAAGGGTAGGGAAATGGGCATGAGGGTGCGTTGGGGTCCAGAAAGGAGTTGGGGGCAGTGGGGGCGGGGCACCGAGGACCAGGGAGGTGCAGAAACGAGCGGTCTCTGACACTGAGCCCGGCAGACCTGGTGCGAATCCCAGCTCTGTCACCTGGCAGCTGCATGACGGCCGGGTGTGCGTGTGTGCGTGTGTGTACGCGTGAGTGTGTCACCCACTCTGAGCTTCAGCTGCTGCAGTAAGGGTTCCTACATCACGGGACTGGAGCTGACACTCAGGAAGTCCCTGCTCTGCCTGCTGACCTCAGGCATTACCCAGTCCCAAAAGAACAAGGGCCCTGCTTGGTCCTGAGGGCACGCCTGGGACAGTCCCGGGAGGTACACGGAGAACTAGCAGCTCCTGCCTGCTTACTCCGGTCCCTAAATGACAAAACTACATCAGCCACCCTTGATCAAACCATGTATTCTTAGTCTTTTTTTTTTTTTTTTTTGACACAGGGTCTTGCTAGGTAGGTCAGGCTGGCCCTGAACTCAAGGCAACTTTCCTGCCTCAGCCTCCAGAATGCTGGATTACAGGTGTGCATCACCACACTCAGCAGTCTTTTTTTTTTTTTTTTAACAAGTGAAGAGACCAAAGCCCAGATGTCGCTTGTCCCCTTGTCCATGGTCACCACGCAGGGCAATGAGAGAGCTGGGCTGTGGCCCTTGCTGTGGATGGATGTTTGTGTCCCCTGAATCTGCGGGTTGACATCCTAATGCTCAGGTCAGTGTCGGGGTCGGCGCCCTTGCAAGATGATGGTGGTGAGTGTGGCACCAGGACAGGGTTTGTGACCTGGTGGAAGAGGCCAGGAGCACCCTTGTCCTAGTGACCAGGCATACAGGGGAGGCTGGACGCCCTGAGCGACACCTCCACCCCTTCATCCAGCACACCCAGCCCTCACCTGTGTTTAACCCGTGGCCTGGGCAGCATTTCCGCCTTGGTGGCTGGGATGGGACGTTGCTCTCCCCACACCCGAGAGAAAGACGGCTGGCTGGGAGGAGGCGGCACTGTTGAACCCCAGGCCTGGAGCTGCAGGGAAGCTCGGGGGCAGAGGAGCCTGGGCCTCGGGGGCAGCTCCTCTTCTGAGGCTGGGCTCGGCCCACAGCCTGCCTGAGTCCTCCGTGGGACATGTTCCTGGCATTCCTGCCCCTCTGCTGGGGGCTCCAGCCCTTGCCCTGGCCCAGCTCCTGTAGAGCTCTGACACAGCCTGGCGATGTCAGGAAGGAACCGTTGCCTGGACAGTGCTTGTCACACTGGCTGAGGGGACGCCACCCCAGAGGACTGAGCTCAGGCGGCTGCTGGAGCTCCCGGGCTGTGAGGAGGAGGCTGCTCTGGCAGGAGCATCTGGAGCGGCTGGCCAGGGCCCCGCAGTCTCCCCTCTCTGGGGACTTTAGAAAGAGCCCAGTGCCCACGTGCCCAGTCAGGATTAGGTGAGGTGTTGCTTACAGCAGAAACACAGGTGACCCCGGGGACCCAGGACCCCATGGATGCCAAGATTCTGATGCCCACGTTCCTTCCATAAAACGGTACAGTGTTTGCTGAACCCCCTGTGCACTTTCCACCATCCCCAGATGCCCTACAGCACTGAGGACAACAGAAGTGCTGCGTAGGTAGCGGCTATGCTGCACTGTTAGCGGAATAATGCAGAGGAAAGGTCCGGGCCTGTCCAGTATGGACGCCCTGTTTCCTTGGGGTGCGCCAAGGCTGGCTGCGCCTGCGGGGTTGTCGGCCGGCAGATGTCTGTGTTCAGGGAGAGCGGGGTGCTCCCCCTCCCAGCCTCACACCGTAGGCCATCTCAGGGTACCGGTGACAGGGATGGGCATCTTAGGGGGCATGGGACCAGAGGAAAACGGGAGAGGGAAGCAGTTGTGGGGACGCATGCCTGGCCTCAGCTGAGCCCCGGTCCTGCGAGCTGGGTCAGGGCTGAGAGGGGACAGCGAGGACCAAGTGTGCGGGCTTGCGGCTGAGCAGATACGGCAGGCAGGGAAGCAGCTGGCCGGCCGGCTGCCCACCAAAAGCCACGCCCAAGAGACGGGTGCAGGTGCTGAGGTCTTGTCTGGAGTCCACCCCCGCCTCCGTGGCAGAGTGGGCCGGACAGCACAGTCCTGCCTGGTGCTAGTCAGATCATCTCTTCAGAATTCAGAATAACCGAAAACCCAGCGGGAGCGCGGGAGCCCAGCAGCTGGGGAATGAGTGACGCTTGAGCTGTGTGGCCGCGCTCTGACACTGGCGCAGAGCCGAGGAAAGGGAGGAGACGGAGGGGGACCCCGGAGCTGGGTGCAGAGAGGGCAAGAAGGACGCAGACGCACAGCCCAGACAGACCCGCGCGTCCGGCAATTCTGAAGCAGCTGCCACCCCGCCCACCCCGAAGCCCGGCTGCCTGGCAGTGGGGGCAGAGTGGAGCAGAGGCACAGCGGGACCCTGCAGCCAGTCCGCTCTCTGTGGCCCCCAAGGGGGCATCCTGTCCAGACCCGTCAATGAGCTGGCTTGGCCTCGAGGAGCGGAGCTGCGACGCAAGGCTGCCCAGCATCTGCAGTGCCCCCTACTGGTGGGAGTCACTCCTTCCTGCCTCAGTCGTCCAAGACACCGCGGTCTCCTGTCAGGCCCCTGGGCTACCTGCTTCCCGGAGCTTTCCCTCAACCTCCCCGGGGAGCTAGCGCCTCCCCTCTGACAGCTCTCGGATCCCTTGTGTTCTGCGGTTCTGACGTTTCTCACACTGTGTTCTACTTGGTGTTGAAGTCACATCTTCCATGGCGTATGGCTATTTTCTGTATTCTTCTGTTAAGTGAAGAATACAGTTCTCGTCCCCCTCCACTCCTGAAGGCTAATGGTGGCCAGCGATTTCTGTGAAAGGCTTCCAGAAACGCCTGTGTCTAAGAAGCACACTCAGTGTGTGCCTGACCCTAGTTATCTGACCCTAATGGATTCACAGAAGGTTGCTTGCCCGTACCTTCCATGTGCCCACACTCTCACTGTCACAGACAGTCACCCTCCTAATGTCACTGCCCTGCTGCACATCTTTGGCCTAAGGCTGCCATCTTGTTTTATTTTCTTTTTTAAATCAAAAGTTTCCTTTGATTCCTATGTTTTGCTCTATTTTTGCTCTTTTTCCTCCCCCTGGTCCGTGGGGTTTCTCCTTCCTCTTCCTTGCCTTACGAGGACTTGGGAGGGTCACAGTCTGTTTAAATTGGTTACCCTTAGACTTTGAACAGAGGGCTTCCAGATCCACTTTATGATTTACCAACCTTATTCCATATCCACAGCCGCCGCACTGGCAAAACTGTAGAAATTGGGGTATGTGTACCACTCCCCACATCCTTCCCCCTCCACCGTCTCTGGTTAAGCTATTTTCTTTTTATAGTGTTGTGGGTTAGGGCATTTACATTCTGTCTGTGGCTACAGTCCCCACAGATGTTCAGCCTTAGTTCTGTATTTAAATGAATAGAGTGTTTACCATCAACGCTTGCATGTCGTAACTTCTCCACCCCTTGAGGGAGACACTGGTGTATCTTTTGCGGGGCCTGCACCCACAGACGAGCTCCGTGTGCCATGTGCTGTCTCTCTGGATCTGCTCTGGTGAGTGCTAGGGTTCGGATAAGTGTTCCCAAAGGTCCATGCCGTAAAGGCTTGCTCCGTAGAGTGGTGGTATGGGGTTGGAGCCTGTAGGGGATGGGAGGTACTTAGGTCACTGGGGGGTCGTACCCTCGAAAGGGACTGTGGGACACAGGTCTCTTTCTCTTTCTGTTCTTTCTCTTTTGCTTCCTGGTTCATGATGGCAGCAGCTTCCTTGGCCGCACACTCATCACATTGTCATCCAGAACCTCCAGCAGAGGCCCAAGGTAGATCTGCTTGATCTTGGGCTAGAACTTTCAAAACCATGAGTCTTCGGAACTGTGAGCCCTGTGACATTTTCCTGATGCTGTTTTTCCCTGTATAATGGATTTTATCATTATTTTCAATCTTTTTCATCTTGGGCTGGAGACTAAGTATAATTTTTACTTAGGAAGTATTTTGCTTTGGTCTATTATGTTATCAGGTG
>NW_004955405.1:41540557-41541605 GCF_000276665.1 Chinchilla lanigera
TTTTTTTTTGGTTTTTCTCCGGTACCGGGAACTGAACTCACGACCTTCCGCTTGCCAGGCAGGCGCTTTTGCCACTGAGCTAAATCCCCAGCCCCCTTCTATAATTTCTTTGAGTATGTTTCTATCTTGTTCTATTCTTTCCTTCAGGAATGCCTGGTATGCATATGTACATCTCCTTTGTATTTCGTGAGTATGCCGTCTCACTATTTTGTTTCATTGTCTTCGATAGCCCTCTTTTTATTTACTTATTACCTCTACTCTTTATAGCCCTGACTTTGTTCTCAGCTGAATACACTGAACATCTTCCTAATGCTGCTTCCCCCGTATGATGGATTCCATCATTATTTTCAGTCTTTTTCATCCTTGGTTGCAACTTGTCTGTTTGTAGTTTTCAGCCCCAATGAAATGACTTTGGTCTGTTATTTTATCAGGAATACAGTTGAGTGGGAGGAGAGAGTGAGCTGGGGCTGATAGCAGATTCCCCTTGAGTTTCTTGTCTCAGAATTCCTTACCAAATCCACCCTGTCCTGGAGACACATCTCACTCCTTTTTTTTTTAGAAACAGGGTCTCACTATGTATTGTAGGCTGGTCTCGAACTTGCTTATGTAGCCCAGGCTGGCCTCAACTCATAGAGAGCCTTCTGCCTCAGCCTCCTGATTGCTGGGATTACAAGTTTGCACCATCATACCCAGTTTTTTGTTCCTTATGTGTTAATTATCTCAGGTATTTCATGATAGTACTGTGACGTGGAGCTGACTCATACAGTGACTGCTCCACACATGAGACAGCTAGATTGGCCATCAAGTTTGAGGATGCACTTAGTATCTTCAGACTTTTGTGGCTATCATATCTTTTGTCACTAAAGGGTAAAGAGAAGTTGGAGGTTAATTTGATTTTTCCTTAGGGTATTTCCAAATTTTATGGTCTGAATATTCTCCATCAGAATTTTGTGACATATTAAAAAAATTGAGGCATTTTTTTTAAATTCAGAAAAGTTTTCTTCTATAATTTCTTTTCTTTTTTTTTTTTTTTTGGTTTTTCTCCGGT
>NW_004955405.1:41541705-41561133 GCF_000276665.1 Chinchilla lanigera
TATGGAAACGAGTCCAGACTGGGCAGTGTGGGCTCCAAGGCCCATCCACACCTCTGCTCCTTCTCTTTCCTGGATGGGATTATCTTTGGGATACTTTTTCAGCCTTCGGGATATTTTTCTTAGTTTCAAAGGACTCTGGCAGCATATATGACTTCTCTTATTATTTTTCTTTCCTGGAGTTCTAGTTCCAATGAACATGGCAAGTGTGGGTTTTAGCCTGTTTTATTTAAGTTTCTCTTACATTACCTTCTGTAACAAACAACCTACCTCTAAATTTCTTGTCTAACATGATACAAGTTCCTATCTGCCTTGTGTAAGTGTCCAGGACGATGTTTTTGATCATCAGGTAGCTTGACATTTCTGTTCTGCTGGGTCTTGGAGTCCTGTGAATCCAACCAGGGAAGTGGGGTGGGGGAGTGAGAAGGAGAGGGAGACAGAGAGGGAGAGGGAGAGGGAGGAGGAAATCCCCACCTCTGAGTCATTGTGGCCCAGAGGGAACACAGGTCACATCTGATCCCATTCCAGCTATGAGACCAGTTGCACGGCTCCACTGAACCCAGACTGGAGGGGGCTGTCCCCTACCCTCACTCTATCGTGGAAAGGTGGGGTAACTCCGTGGGCCCCTCATCTTCTCAGCCTCATACCACTTTCCTAAGCTCGCTGAAGATGGGATTTTCTTTACCCTTTTCATCCTTTGTGTTGTTGTTAGTGGGTTTTGGAGGAGGCAGCTTGGTAAACTTCCTTTAACTGTCTCTCAATTCACTGTCTCTGTGAATTTCCTCTAAACGGGAAGCTGACTTAACTGTTGGCATCCAGCGCCCAGAACGATGGCCGGCACAGTAGATGCTCGATGTTCTTTCCTGAGCGACAGACGGACGCAGCCCTGGTGGAGCGAGTGGGGACGGCTCTCCTACCTCTCTTGGGCTCTGCTTGCTTCCCCCATCCCTCTGCCCTTCTCTCTTGTGGAGAGGAGAGACGCGAGCCTGTCTGCGATACACCTTCTTTCTCCACTTGCCCTTCCCATCTCGGTTTGGCTCAAGCCTTTGACCTCCTGTCTCCCTGCCCCAACTTCTCCCAGGAATGAAATCTGGTCAAGCTTGGCGCGGGGCTCCAGAATTCCTGCTGCCAAACCAGCGCTGAACAATGTGCCTCCCTGCAGCTTGGCTGGAAAAGCTGGTCCTAGGAGAAGAAAACCTGTCTCTGTCTGGGGAGTGCAAATCACTGGTGAGGACACCACGGGCGTGACGCTGTAGCGGGCGTTATAAGTCGTGCGCATTAAGTAGGGCATTAAGGAAAGACCCTTCCTGCCTGAAATGCTCCGACCCACATGGGCAATGATATTAAAGTCCACGGTGGCAAGTCACATGCAGTGGGACAGTCCCCAGGAGGTGGCATCCACAGGCAGGGTAGCACAAGGTGGCCAGAAGCGTGGCCGCCAGTATCCAGCAGACATGGGCTCCTGTCCTGCTCTGCCGTCACCGGAGGAGGCCCTTACACGCATCTGCAAAGTAATTTGAGCTTCAGTTTCTTCACCTATAACAACACTGAGATAGCATCTACCCTGCCGGTGTTAAGAGGCTGAATTAAATTTAATCTTGGCACGAGAGAGACATTCAATACTTGTTGAATGAGTAAATGCCAAATGCACTTTGTTTTGAGGACAGAACCTGGCGCATTCTAAGTAATCAGTATAGGATTGGTTATGTTAGCCATGACTAATTAGTAATAATTACTGATGACTGTATTAGGAATGGTTTATTGCAGTAACAAAGCCCCCAAAGTCTTGTGTTTTAAAACAAAGAAGGTTTGTTTTTCACGTATGTTCTGTGTTCACCAAAGGACAGCTGGGGACCCTGCCCTGGGTCACCCTGGGCCGGTGGAACAGCCACCGCCTGGAGGGCTGTCTGTCACTTCCCATTAAAAAGTAAAATGTATTTCCCTGCTCTCTGGGGCCGAGTTTGGTCATTTGACTCAGTCTGGCTGATGCGGTGCAAACTGATTTGAAGCAAGCAGAGAGGTGAGCCAGCTTTTCTGTCCGACCTCTTCGCTCCCACCTCAGCTGGTGGACATGCCAGCTGCAGCTGAGACCCCCACAGTCCGCCCAAGGCTGTCCGAAATCAGCTGACACCTTGCCACACCCAGATGTGTGCGCAAGACCAGTTTACATCAGAAAGGCCTCTAGGCCAGCTCCAGCCAGCCCCAGATTTACGTGCAATGAACCCGTGCCGCTGCATGTAAGGGCTCCTGGTTGGTTGTTACACACCACTACTTAGCAGTAGGTGACTGATACACTGTGGCTTGGCCTCAAGCTCTCCAATACCTAGGTGTCTGCACCTGTGCACACTTCTTAGGCAAAAATATACAAGTAGATTTTACTGAAGACCTCAAGAAGAAGTCTGAGGGGCTGAACGTCACATAAATCCATGCGTTTCCATTCAACACGGCTTTTCTACCTGTTTCTTTTGCTGGGATCTTAACCCCAGGGCTTCCCCACACTCCTTCTTTTCCCAGCACACAAGTTGGCCAGTGTATATCTGCTCTTATGCTCTCCCCAAATCTCGCCCCTTCTTCCACAGGACAAGCGAGCCAGTCCCAGCTGTTCCCAACACTGAGAATCAGAAATCCTTCCACTTGTGGAACCTACGCCCCTGGCAGCCACTATTTCTAAAGCCTCTGTGCTATCCGTGGTGGGGCTCCAAGCGCTAACCTTAGGGTGTAAATATTTACCCCGTCTGTACTAGAGGAAGACTGGCACATCAGTCTTCTGCAAGCACTCAGTGAAAGTGGATGACGTGCTCCAGGGTGGCAGGGCTACACACTGTCTCCATCTTATCTACACGAGGTCTTCCAGGCCCAAGGTCAGGAAGGCAGTAAGAGGGTGACTGGCACCAGCGTCTGCGTCTCCTTACTCCACCGAGCCAGACGTCCCACTGCGGCTCTGGGCACTTTGAGGCTTGACCTGGCTCTGAATGCAGCTTGGCCCAGGGTCTCTGCGGGTCTATGGCGCTTGGTCAGGCACATGGACAGTGCTGGCCCAGAAAGGCTGTGGGATGACACCCCACACAGCAGCCCCCCACTGCAGGCCACTGGTCTTGGGGTTCTGCCTGCTGGGGAGCAGGGTGTGGACAACGCTGGGTGTGTGGGCTGAAGGCGGTTCTGTCAACCGGAGTGCCACACTGGCTGCTGGGCTCGCCGGAGCCAGGGTGAGTGCCAGTGGGCAGGGAGAGCTGGCATCGCACCCGCACTTTAATCCCCTCTGTGCAGGAATGTTCCTTGCAGAGACAGCAGGACTGCAGACAGAGGCGGTGCCAAAGGGAGGGGTGGTGCCGTGTGTTTTGATGGGAGTGAGGGTGACGCGTGGGGGAGGGCCTGGGCAGAAGCGTGTGGACCCTTTCTTCCACCTTGGACAAATCGTATGCCTTCTGGGAGCCTGTTTCTTCATCTTCAGAAGATAAGGCCAGACATATATGATCTGTTCCAAGACAAAGCTCTGTTTCTGCTGTGAAGTCCAAGTTGGGATTTTTATATTCACCTGCGGAATCTCTCCTGGTGCCTCTGCACAGGTGCTGTCCCTGGGGACACCAGCTCCGTTCACCACCCCCTGCAATGCCAGGGTTTTAAGCACCTGGAGAGGCAGGGCTCACGGTGCATATTGCCCAGTGCATAGGACTGCTCTGAAAAATATACACAGAGGGCACTTCAAGGTCACCTGGCTCAGTCTTCTCAGTTTTAGGTGGAAAAGGGAAGTGATTTATTGATATTGTACAGTGAATCTCAGGCCCATAACTTGGGTTCTGATTCCAGAACAAAACTCATGCCAACAACTGAAATTTTCTGCCTGAGATTTCACATAAGGTCTCTGGGTTCCAAGGCTTTCAAATGTTCCATCTTTTAAAACAGATTCAGCTCTTCCCTTCTTTGGGCTTAGCTCAGGGGCCGATCAGGAGGCTGTGAGAGTCTTAGGATCGTGTGAAATTCCAAAGGCACCGGATCCCTGGGGAGTCCTGGAGATTTCTCCCCAGCAACCCAAGCCTTGGACAGCAGCCCCTGGAAGGGAGAGAGATGGCCTCCAGCCTTGCTGGTCCCAGCTCCAGCTCCAGGGTAGGACCTCGGGGTTGACATGACACAGCCCTATTGTGAAAAGGAAGGTTCTGACTCTCTGCCGATGACTCACACACTAATGCGAAAAGTCTGCCTGGAATCGGAAAAACAATCCAGAACAATGACATCTCCAGAGGGCAAGGAGATGCCCAGAAACACGAAAGGGTCCCCTGTGGCCTGTCTCCCAGTCACTGGTGCTCAGCAAGCAGGCCGTGTACCAAACACTGGGAGCGGGAGCTGCATCAAGGAAAACAAGCCAACCTGCTAAGTGCTGTTCAGATCTCAGAACATAAGGGATCAGACAAATCCCTAAGAAGAGCGATTGGAGGACACAGTGAATATTTAAATTGTTAAAAATTTATTACAGTGAAGGAAACATTGCCACTAATTCCCCCTTCACTTGGAGCACACTCATCCCATCGATCTCGCCACTTTCTGCAGCGGCTCTGGAGTCCTCTTCCCTGCAGGTCTTTAGCCGCGCTGTCCCGGCTGCCTCCATGTCCTAAGTGTATTCACTTTTTTTTTTTTTTTAATGTCATTTTGACCCTGAGGAAGAGCCAGAAGCCACACAGTACAAGAGCCCATGAATAAAGTAGGTGGGGACCCAGCATCATGTTTGCAGAGCTGCCTTTCTGTTGACGGCACCAGGAAGAGCGGTCATCGAGCTTTTGATCATACCTCATAAAGAAAGACACTCATGGAAAAGGGCTTCCAGAACTGCATCAGGAAGCGGCAAGAACAGTGAGGCGGATGTGTTGAAGCGAGGGGTATGTGTTGAGGGACATTAATGGCAATGTGTCTTTTCCTGTAATGCACCTTCAAACTAAATATTCATGGTATGTTTTGGTCACACCTCCTAGAGGCTAATGCTGGACGCCATTAGGAAGAGCAGCTCACCCACCCCATATCTGCAAGCACCCTGTGAGGTTTGACAGCCCCTGCCCAGAGTTCTTCTTCCAGCTCAATCCAGCAGCCCACACGGCATCACCTGCTGGGGGTCTCACAGGCAACGCGACGTCCTCAAAACAGAACCCGTAGCCTTCCACCCCAGCCTGCACTGTTCCTTTAGGGTAGATGACACCATCATTGGCTGGCTAGCACGGCTGAGCCGTGGAGTCATCCATGAGAACCACCTCGCCATCAGTCACCAAGCCCCAGAAGTGCTAACTGTATTTCAAATCTGCCTCCCCTTATGCCGCATAAGGTGCTTCTCTGATTTCGGGTCAGCATCGTTTCTTGCTTCCGAGAAGCAGAGCCGGCCTTCTAGAATCTGTTATTGCTGCCAGTCTACTGTCCACGGAGTCACAACGCGGGCACTGTAAACGCACCCTGATTCAGTCCTGTTCCCACCCAGAGCATCCCAGTGAGGACCTGCGAGTCTACCAGGGAATGATTAACATTCTGGGGAGTGCCTCTTGCTGTAAACAAGCGCAAAACAGCAAAGAACCCAGAAAGCAGTGTTTTTCAGACAGTGGACAAAAGGCAGTACAGGGCCGTGGTCCTTGTGAGGGAGGAGGGGAGCCCGCAGCTCACAGTATGGCCAGGATGCAGCGCAGCGGGAGAGTGGAAGGCATGCCAGCCGCCTGCCTGAGCGCAGGAGGTGAGGTGGACGCCTGGGGTGGGACAGCATGAGTGTGTGGTCAGAGGGCGGGGACTGCAGGGAGAGGAGATGAGGGCTCCCAAGGTCTTTGGAGAGGTCCTTGCAGCTGAAAACTGAGGGCATATGCCTGAGAGAAAACCCCATGACTGAGGAAAGGTCCTTGGAAAGCAGAGGGTCAAACAATGTCGAGGGCTCACGTAATGATAGGCTACTTGTGATCCCAATGGCAGGGGAGAGGAGTGCTGTCACTCAGAGGCACTGGGTGGGATGTTCAGAAGGGTCACACTTTAGCACCGACACTAGATTAGCCCTGAAGAGCAGATTGCTTCTGAGAGGTCATGACAAAGCTTAAAAGAAATCTCCCAAAGAATACAAACATAATCCAAAGTTATGTAACTGCTCACCAGAACAAAAGCCCATGCTCTTGAAATGCACATAACAAAGCCCAGCATTCATCCACACATATTTCACAATCCCCAGCATCCAATAAAAATGATTAGGAATGCAAAGGGAAATATGACTCATAACCAGGAGAAAAATCAATTTAAAAATCCTGTTTAGGTATGAGAATTAATAGCCAAATTAAAGAGAAGACTATTTAAAAAGTGACTCCCCTTCTAGGTGTCATCCCCAAAGAGTTAAAGACATCATATTGCAGGGATTCATGAATACCATACTTGTAGCACAACTCATAATAGCTACATCTCGGAAGTGGCCTGTATGTATACCATCAGACGCATGGATAAAGGACAGGTGGTATTTACACACAACAGAGGGCGAGTCTGTCGTAAAGAAAGATAAACTTGAGTCGTTTGTAGGGAAATGGATGCACCACTGGACCATAATGTTCAGGGAAGTAAACCAGACACATCAGCTCAAATATTGCAGGATTTCTCTTCTATGAGAAACCCAAATTATAAATAAAGAGCAAAACCAAAGACAGATACTCTAATAGGAAGTAGGAAGATAGACTTTGTCAGGTGGTAATAGATCAAGAGATGAATGGTGAAGGAAAAAGAGGTTGAAAAAGTGAATAAGGTGTGCTATGCACACACAGTAACTCCACACAAGGAGTGTATGTACTATGCACTAAAAAATATGTATTATTAATAAGAAAGCTGTCATCAGCCTTACAAACACATCTGAGGATAAGAAAGAAAACGATGTGAGGAAAAAAGAAGTTAATGAAAGGATGCATATGACACTTTTGGAGGTGAAAAATACAATGTGTGAAATGAATGGAACAGTACGTGGTGTTAACAACAGATTTTCTGCTGCAGAATAGATTGCTGAACTTGAACTTGTAGCCATGGAACCTGCCCAACATAAAGCAAAGGGAATGAAAACAAACTTGCCTCAGCAAGCCATGGAACATACGCGTAACTGGCGTTCCAGAAGAGTGGACAGAACAATTTTGAAAGAATTTTTTTCTAACTTCGGTGGAACTCTTAAACCCAAAGAGCTCAATGAATGAAGGAATTTTAAATCAAATTGCAGAGAAAGAGTTACAAAGAGAAAATTTAAAAAGTGGAGGTGGAAAGGCACTTTAAGTATAGAGGAACAAAGAGACAAGACCAACAGCCAACTTCCTGTCGGAAACCAGGTCTTCAGACCGTAAAGGGACATGTGAAGTTCGGGAGTGGAAAATGGTCAGCTTGGAATTCTGTACTCAATAAAGATACCTTGAAACATTGCAGGAGGGGCGGGGGATATAGCTCAGCGGTACAGCACCTGCCTGGCAAGTGCGAGGTCCTGAATTCAATTCCCGGAACCAAAAATAAATAAATAAATAAGTAAACAAGTAAACACTGCAGGAAAAATGAAGACTTCTACCCACCCACAAGCATGACAGGATTCATTTCCAGTAGATGGATACTAAAAGAAGCGTTAAGGGAGCTCTTCAGGCTGCAGAGGGAGCCCACGAGGTAGAAGAGGGGAGGCAAGGGGAAGAGAGGGGCCGGAGGGACAGGTGGGGCGCCTGAGGGGTGAACTGGCAGCACACAATGTTTGCCAAGTTGATCCAGAGCTCTGGTGCTCAGCCTCCCTGGGGTCCCGGACCAGCCAGTCTCCTCTGTGCCTGCTCTTCTCCTCGGCCACCTTTCCTGGAGAGCCAGTGTCTAGCCCCAGGTCTGGTCCATCTCCTGCCCTGTGTTTGAGGCAGCTCCCTTCCACGCTGATGGCCTTCGCCATTGTCCTGGCCCCCAGCATTCCCTTGAGGTGAGGCCTCTCTTCCCTCCTCCTTGTCTCTGTCTGCTTATCTTTATGATGACCTCCCTTGGCAATTTATTGTTTCAGAGCCTCCCTTCAGCATCTTTCAAATTCTTAACATGAGCACAAGTTACTCCCATCTCCATGACAACGATGGTGATTAACAGCTGAGATGGTAATAGGTGACAAATGCACAAAGACTCCCAGTGCCGCACAGCACAGGCTTAGAGGCCCCCCTGGACAGGCCTCATGTCCCCAGGAGCTGGGGTACTTGCCACACAAGGGACCTGGGAAAAGGCTGGCCGGGCCGGTCACACGGAGGGAGCTCCAGGCATGTCTTTCACTCCTCCAGCTCAGCCGGGAACCACGGGGGCTTCCCAGCAGTGGGGCCTCGTCATGCCTTCGCCCACACAGCCCCGCTCGGAAGCTCAGAGCTGTTGCTCTCTCAGGCCAGCGGTGCTGTCGAGCCTGCCCTATGGTCAGGGGCAGGGTGACAACACGAGGGGTCCGGGGCTGAGCCTCCTGGTGAGCAGGGTTCAACCTCGGCTCTGTCTCTTATATGTCCAGCTCTCAGGTGGGCGAGCTTCACCTCCCCGAGGCCTGGCTGCTTTGCTGTGAGCTCAGAATGTGAGCCGGGCTCTGCAGGCTTTGGAGAGGCCCGGGTGAGGTACGAATGGGAGTCTCCGGTGTGAAACGATCACACCCCCTCTTCCCCGCTGCCGCAGTCACTGCTGAGTGACAGTGGCCTGGTCTGTGGTCTCCTCCGATCGGGGCAGGGTGATGGGGAGAGGTCGCTGGCACCGCGTCTCAGCCCCACCAACGCCCCTGGGTCGCTGCTCGCTCCACCTGCTTGTCCGTCTCCTCATCTGCAGATGGGCACAACCGCACCTGCCTGTCTTGTGGCAGGGCTAGAGGGAGACTAACTGCCACCGAACAACTGAGGTTGGAGCCGCTGGTGGATCTCTTGAGACTTCTCCATCTATGGCTCTGCAGCTCAGGGTTCTCGTAGGCAGACTGGCCTGCTGTTGCACATACATGAGCGCCCATTACATAATGCTTTGGGCCGTCCAGTCACACCACAGCGCTGGCTCGAGTTCCCGGAGTGTGTAATCCGGCGCAGGCGGTGGGGGCCCAGGACGGGGCGGCTGGAGCGGCTGACACAGAGGACAGAGGATTTATCACCCGCACTGTTAGGACATTTTGGTGTGGGGGATGATAAAAAGCAGCCTGGACTTTAGTCGGTTTTGCCATGGTTTCTAAACGGTCTGCAGACCCGGGCTCCTCCTTGCCTGCTCCTGCTCCTGGCGCCCACCCCTCTGCTTCGGTGCCAGGGACTGTGGCTGGCCCATGTGGAAGGTCGCTTGATGCCACGCCTGGGCCAAACCCCACGAGGGAGACGCAATTTCCCCTTGCTTGTTCACAGATAAAGAAAATGAGATGCAGTTGGAGACATTTCCCAAGAAGGATCCTGTTCTGAAACCACACTTTTCCCGCTGGGCTCAGCACCCCCAGGAGTGGCCCTGCCCGGGGGTTTGGGGCCACCCCAGCCCACTGCCCCAGGCGGCTGATCTGAGGCAGGACCTCCAGATCCCTTCTGACCCTCGTCAGGCCTGTGTCCGCTCATCCTCCTCACACCCTAGGGGCTCTGCAGGAGCAAGGCGCACACTGGTTCGTGAGCCGCTCTGCTCCTCGCCCCCAGGGTCCCCAGGCAAGCCGTTCCCCAGCACATGCATTGCACCCCAAGGGCCCTCCAGGTGGGCAGCATTTTACCACGGGTTCCATGGCCCAGGAAAAGCAGCCCGGGAGACCGGAAGGGCCCAGGCCATGCTGGGCAATGACAGGAAGTCGAGCCAGCAGCAGGCAGAGGGGAGCAGCACAGGAGAGCTGGGGCCCCAGCCACATTGTGGTCAGGGCGACGGGCCTCCTAGAAGTGTCCCAGCCGTGACTCCCTCCTGTGCCCGAGGACAGGGCCCTCCAGGCGGACAGACAGCAGCCTTCTGGACAATTCAGGCTCCGGCTCTGCCTGCCTTCCTTCCAGTTACTCACGGTTATGCTGGGAATTCTGAGAAACACTTGGAGCGGCCTCCAGCCGTGGGCCGAGAATAGGAACCAACCCCGCAACTGACCGAATCCGGAACCAAACTCCCAAATTAATTTTCTGTAAGTGCAATTCAAATGGAATCGAAGTAATTTTTGTTTTTAAACAAAACAAAACCCAAGTGGGTGGGTTGGAACCTGAACCAAACCTCTGCGGGTTCTAAAATTAATGGACCAGAACAAAATTGGAAAATAAAAACATTTTTTTGAGTGAAAACATTATTTCATCAGGCTCATTGGACCAGGGTTTGTTTTATGTCTCTTTTTAAAAAATGGGGAATAAAATTCAATTTGAAAGCAAAAAATCACTCGTTACAAAACATTCCAAAAAACAAAACAGTTAAAAATGAGCCCGACTCGTGGTCTCGTTGGTACTATTTCTCCAACCATGTTTTCCTTTTCTTTTTACATAAATGTGACCATTCTGCAAGGGTTATTTAACTGCCTGGTTTTTGTTGTGATTAGGGCTACCGTGCTAATGAGGAAAAACCCCGTGCCAAGATTTAGTAGGCTCTTGTTATTTTTTAATAGGCGGAGAGGATTCCATTGGGTGTGTACTGGCTTATCTCACTAACCTCCTCGTGATAGTTGTTTAGGTAACATCTACTGCTTTATTTTTATAAATAATGCCCCCATGAACAGCTTTGCATATGAGTCCTTGCACGGTGTTTTTTAAAAAGTGAATGAGCAAAGAGACTCCAGGTCAAAGAATGCACTGTACTTTTTACTTTTCAGACTCATTCCGGAGTTTTCCTCTAAACCAACAGAACAGTTTTCACTCTGTCCACAGCAGGTGAGAAGGCCCTTTCCCTGTCGTGCCCATTTGACGGTCAAGTTTCCATTGCCACAAGGAGACGCCCCACACTGCCTGCTTCGGAAGGGGGGCGGCTGTGAGGCCACAAGGATGGGGTGCCGCAGGCCACAGCTTGGTGGGGGGACCCCATGGCGGGAGGTGGGAGGGCAGAAGCACTGATCACATCTCAAGCCAGGAGACACCAAAGCGGAGGGCAGAGGGGAGGCATGGGCTTGGATGGCCGTGCTCTCACTGGGCGCCGGGAGGCTCCTGGGAACCACTTCCAGGAGCGTAGCCTAAGGCCCAAGGCCCTCTAACAGGTCCCTTCACGGTGTCTCCCGTCAGTACCACCGTGGGTAGCCCAAGCCTCCAATCATCTGAACTTTTCAGGAGACACAAACCTCGGCTCTGCTGCCGGTCAAGTGTCGAGGGTGTCTGTATCTCCACTGGCTTCCAGAGCTCCAGAGGGAACGGCCCCACCCGCAGAGTGCAGGGCACCTGTCCTCCACTGCTCACTGAGGAAGGAGTCCTCAGACACCGGAGCGCTGCTGTCAAAGCAGGACCCTCCTGGGCAGGCTGGGATGAGTTGGTCATTCCAGGAGCTCTGTGACAGCAGCCATAGGGCCGGGTTTCCAGGACAGCCCTACACACCCAACCCTCCAGCGGCTCTGCCTGCACTGGGGGCGCCAGTGACCCCAGCACCGTCACTCTTGCTCTGCTTCCTCCGTCAGCTGCAGCCCTGCCAGTCTCCTTACTGCTCCTTGACTCAAGGTTCCCCAGGGCCTTTGCACACATTGCTCCCTCTGCCCTCGTTTGAGCTACCTCTGTGACCACCCATCAGGGGTCCCCTCTCCCCGGGCGTGGCCTCCTTTGCTTCTACTTTCTCACCAGCCACACGTGTGCACCCACAACTGTTGCTCTTAACCCACCTGCTCTTTTGCTGTTGATCACAGCTCTCCCCACTCGCTTCCTTACGTGGAGACAGCTTCTTGTCCAGCTTTCTGAATCCCTAAGTCCAGACAGATACTGGATAATTATTTTTTGAATGGATGAATGGACATGTTTTTGGTTTTGTTTTTTGAGACAGGGTCTCACTATGCAGCACAGGCTGGCTTTCAACTTGCCTCAGCCCTCTCGCCTCAGCTTCCCGAGTGCTGGGTTACAGGGATACACCACCATGCCTGGGGGAATGAGCATTTTAAAATCAAAGCCTGCCACGGCCATAGACCACCTTCAATATTTCACTGACCTCTGGTCAGTGTTCTCTCAGTCAATGAACTCACTCCGTCACCAGACCATTCTGCATTCCCTTCACCTTCCAAGTTCACCAGGAAGTGAGCAGCTCAAGCATGAGCACTGCACGCTTTGGGGAAAGTGTTTTATGGGCTTCAAGCTTCAGTGAAATTGAAATGCTTCAGCTCACAGAGCCCTCTCCTCTGCAGGGAGCACTTTCAGCACAGGTCACCTGGGCTGTGCCCTCAGGTCACTCTGGGCCTCCTTGTGCAGGACCGAGCCCCCATTCGGAACTTAAAACACGTTCCCGGATGTTCCAGGGAGCCCTGAAATCTGCGTCAGCATCACAGGGAACCACATAGGAAAGAAAGTGCTGCCGGACAGGTCGGTGGGGACGTCCTGGGAACCCAGCTGCGTAAGCCTGGGATGTGGCTTCCTCAAGGCGAGCGCAGGGGACCCAGAAAGAAGCATGAGGCCTCATTCCCCACGCAGCGGAAGACTTTGGTGTCCTCAAAACAAAGGGCATCTTTCCCTGAGCGCTGTGAACTGGGGAAGTGGCTAAGCCCTGGTACCCAAAGGGCTTGGATTTCAGCCGAAGCATCTCTTCCAGGCACTGAGGGCGGGAGACTCTTCACACCGGGTGGAAAGGGAATCATGCCCCCCAGGAGTCAGTGTGCTCCTGTTCTGCAGCTGGCTGCGTGTGGCTCTGCACAGACCCCATCCCCTCTGGGCCTCGGTCTCCCCATCTAGCTACCTGGCGAGCGTCTCTGTGGCCGCTTTGCAAGGTCCTTCCAGGCGATGCCAGCGGGGCCCCTCCCTGGCTGCAGGTTAGAACTGCTCGGGCCGAGGCTGCCCCGGCTATGGCACTATGGAAAGTGCCCAGCAGGCTCAGGAACCTGGTGCCGTCTCTAAGTCAGCCCACGGCAGAGCCCAACAGGAAGAGGATGGGGGCTAAGTCCTGGCGGAGACTCTTGTGACTTCTGTGTTGTTTTCCTGCGGTCCCCTCTCCCGATGACGGGATCCTAAGCATGGCTCATGAGCTGTCCTCTAATCCTGCAAAAGCTTTTCTAGAACTGTTCCCCAGGTCTTGCGGCTGACACCACCCCACTGGCCATTATGAGCTCTGATGGAGGTGGGCTTGGGCTGGCCCTTCCTGCCGGGCTGTGTGAAGCTGGGGAAGCTCTTTGATCTTTTGTTCCCTCATTTGCAAAATGTGAGTAATGCCTCCTGCGACGCTGTGAGAACTTCGAGATGCCGTGCACACAGATAACCCAGCACTAAGCTTGGCGCACAATAGATGCTTAATTAATACAAGTTCCTCCCATTCATCTCCCTTGACATTGCTAAAGTGTCTTTGTGTAAGAGAACGTTCCCCAAAGGGTGTTCTGTGGAACACTACTTCCTGCCCACAATGGTTTCCACCAGATGAATGTTAAAGGAATTTCATGTTCAAATACAACAGGAAAATCTTCGCGCTGTGCTCTGTCCCGGAGGTGGTATTTGGCAACATGCTGGGGACTTACCTTTGGGTACCAGGGCTTAGCCACTTCCCCAGTTCACAGCGCTCAGGGAAAGATGCCCTTTGTATTGAGGACACCAAAGTCCCAAAGTCTCTGCAAACACAAAAACAAATCCCAGATTTGCGGTGCTTGCTGAGTCCGCTGAACGCTGAGAGCTGGCCTGGCACACTGCAGAACGCAGTGCTTGGGGTCCGCTGCCAGGGCTCAGTCCAGGGATTCCCCAGTGCAGTAAACTGTGGAACCCCCTTGTCTCCGAGTAACCACTCCATGGCCTGTGGAAGTGGTGTTTTGGGGTGACACTGGGAGCTGCTGACATAGAAAGTTCACCCACACGCCGTGCTGTAAGGAAGCAGCCTTACGTGGAGGAGAGCACCCTGGCCCACGCAGCAGAGCTGGAGCTGAGCAAACCTGAGGCTCGGCGCAAGGACTGGGGGAGCAGGCAGAGCCCCCGCTGCCCCCACGGGGCTGACCGTGGAGCCGGAGGTTGGGCACGGCTGGGCAGGCTCTGGAGAGAAACACAGGAGAGAAAAGCTCCGGCTGCCGACAGACCAAAACAGAGAGCTGGGCAAAAGGAGTGGGTGCTGTTTTCAAAAGTCGGGTCCTTATTTTTTGTTGTAGTTGTTGTGTTTGAAGCGTTCAGAGTTGGACCCAGGGCTTTGGGCATGCTGGGGAAGTGCTCTGCCATGGAAGTGCACCCCAGTCCCGCTATTTTTACTTTCGATTAATGTTAATAACTGTATGTATTTATAGGGTAGCATGTGCTATTTCCACCCGTGCACACCATGCACCATTGTAATGGGGGTAATTAGCACTTGCATCTCCTTAACATTTAGTTTGCAGCCTTCAAGCCCCTCTCTCCTGGCTCTTCCTAAATACATATGCTATCACGAGCTGTACCCCTCACCACCTCAGAACATGGAACTGTCCCTCCCGCCTGAACGAGCACACGTTTGCCCTCCCCCATCCGATTTCCTGCGGGTTTTACCTGGAGCCCTGCAAGCACAGAGAAGGTCCCTGTCCAGTCCTCCCTCTTCCATCGGCCTCCTAGGCCTGTTCTGTGTGTCCACCTCTCTCAAGCGGGCTACCTCACTGTGTCCTGTGTGTCTAATGCGATCCAAGGAGCTCTCCGACAACCACATTCGTGGGACGATGGTGTTTAATTCTCTTCGTGGGAGAAGTTGCTGGAGTCCAACATGGAACTTGAACTCTACACCCAAGGAGGCCGTTGCTCCTTTCCCCTGGCAAAGACGCCGTGTTTGCTCTAGAGCTGTGTGAGGCGCGGAGGCTCCTCGTCAGATGATCACAGCACCTGTTACGTTTTGTTATGGTGGTGACATATACTCAACGCGAAGTTTACCATTTCCATTATTTTTGAGTGCACAGTTTAGGGGCACTGAGCACACCCACACTGGTACGCACCCCCGCTGTTATCTGGTCCCAGAACACCCCACCTCTCCGGGTGAATCCTGCACCTCTGATGGTGCATCTGCTTGCAGCCGCACGCCAGGGACTGAAGCCTCTGAGACTGTCAGCCAAAATACACCTGTTCTTCACATTTGGGGTGCCAGGAATTTCGTCCCAGCATTGGGAAGTTGACCAGTTCACCTCTGCCGTTACTTATGGACCACTCTTTAGGTACTAGGCACAGTTCTGAGAAGTGTACACGCGTCCCCTCAGTGAGTCCTGATGGAACCCTACAAGGGGAGAAGCAGGCGCGGCAGCTCGCTGTGGTCACCGAGCCAGCAGGTGGCAGATCCAAACACGAGCTCAGCCACGTCCGACCGGGGCCCACAGCGTTACCCTCTGTCTGCTCTGCAGCCAAGGCTGAAGTTACACAGACTCAACCAGAAGAGAGATCCCCTGAGAAGCACCCCCGGTTTGGGTGGTTGATGGCAGCAGGCCCCAGCCTCTGGGGACCCCAACAGTGCAAATCTGGGAGGGCCAGACACCCCGGGTACTGGGGCTTGTGAGCATGGCTGGGGGGATCTGCAGTCTGAGAGGTGCGGCCAGACACGCCACAGGAGCCGGACGCGGTCTGGCAGTGCGTGCCCCTGGGTGGCTCAGGGGTGACGGCGGGCTCAGGCTGGGCTGAGGAGCAGAGACAGTTCTTGGCAGAGGTGGGTTGTTTGCACTTGAGATGGTGCTCGGTGCCGCCCCAGCCCACTGGAAGAGTCCGCCTGGGTAGAAGGGATGGAGGTGAGGGCCCTGGACACACAGACGGGCATCAGGACTCTGAATGACCAGGCCTACAAACAACCTCTGCTGGGGGCTGACATGAAATTGAAACTTTGGTCCCGGGCTCCATGTCTCCGTGTGGAGGAGTCAGATCTCAGCCCTGTGGTAGTCTCATCTCAAACCTGCCTGTTAGTGCACACAAGCATGTGTGTGTGTGTGTGTGTGTGTGTGTTGTGTGTGTGTATGTGTGATCCACTCATTCACCAAGAGGCTCTCTGTTGCCCTTTCAGACCTGACCACATCAAGCCCAGACAGAAACGGGAGAGGACAAGCTTGTGCTGCCTCCTGCAATCAGACTTCCAGGGTCATTTGCCCGGCTGGGGTCTTTGCAGGGCAGCGGGGTGAATGTGAGGCTGGGTCACTCCTGGCTGCTGGTCGGCGACTCTCTGGGGTGCAGGCTGAGGAGTCCAAGCCCTTTCCACATTCTCCCAACTCCCTCTCACCCCCTCCTTGATGGCCCACCAATTCTCCCCTCAGATCTTGTCACCAGAGAAGTCCATCCTGGTCTCTGCTCTGCCCACTGCACCCTCCCAGGGGCCAGTGCCCTGCCCTCCCCTGCTTGCCAGGGAAGAGAGAAGCCCCATGGGGCGGGGATGATGTCGATGGAACCCACAGCGCTGGGACATAAAGCCAGGAAACTAGGAAGGAAGGAAGAAAGGAGGGAGGGAGGGAGAGAGGAAGGAGGGAGGAAGAAAGAAGGGGAGGGAGGGAGGGAGGGAGATGAGGAAGGAGAGGAGAGCAGAAAGGAGCACACGACATAGGCGATTAACCGGTGATCCCCATACTGCTGTTATCAGTCACAGACTATGACGTAAGTGACTAAAATGCTCAACGAAATCAAACAAAAGGTGGGAAATGAACCCTAAGTCCCCTCATCTCTCAGCCCACCCTGTCTTCACCTCCACTGGTTCTCACCTCCCTGCTTCTGCGCCCGCCCTTCTCCCCTGGAAGTCGCAGTTTCCCTCTGTGGAAGTCACGGCTGCCGCGCGAGGATCGGCTCCAAGGCTCCCTCCTCCAGCCTTATTGTAGTGAGGAATATATTTAATACAGCACACATCATTTATAGGATTATTTTATAATATTCACTTAAAGATCAAGTGCAGAAGAGTGCAGCAGATGTGTCCACACACTAGAGGCTCAAAGAGTCCAGCTGAGGGCCTGGAGCCCACAGCAGTGTCCCATGCAAGTCTGTACCAAGGCTCTGCACTGGGAGGGCCCAAAGGTCAGTGGTGGAAGCTGGAGATCTGCACCAGCGGGATGAAGGATCTGTGCCAGCAGCCTGAGGGATCTGCCCTGGAGCCAGGAAGAGACACTCAAGGTAAGCACTGGAGCTCCCCGAAGAGAAACAGCTAGACACAGTGAGGACCGAGCTCCTGGGACGATGAGCACAGCTGAGTTCATATCAGGGAAACCAGCGTGACACGCTTCTCCAGGAGAATCAACAGCACCCGCCTTCCCCTCTACCTCTGCTTTTGTGCTGTTGGCAGCAATCCCCGGGTGGGCCCCCACACCCAGCACCGCGCTGGCTCAGTTCTGCTGGACACTACAAGTTGACCGTTAATTAATCCAGCACAGGCCTCTCCCAGCTCTTCCTGCATCCCGTCTGTGAGGTACGGAGGGGAGAAGCCCCTCTAAAGCCATCCCTCGGAACCCCAATTCAAATGCTGCAATGAGTCTGTTTCTCCTCCTGGGACAGCCCTGACTCAGTCTCACTTCCTACAGTGGGTGCCCAGGACAAGGATGAGCGACCGAGTCAGCTTCCTCCAGGCCCACGGAGGAGCAGGCCACTGCCCTCTGACAAGCTAAGAGCCCCGGTGGCCTGGGCTTGAATCTCCATTTCCACCGCCCGCCCCCCCAGCACACAGGTTGCACACGGACGGCGAGTGATCTTGCTTTCTGCTCACTCCTGTAACGCACATGCCCCATATAGACTCGGCATTCAAGAACTGTTTGCTGAGGGCGGAAATGAGTCCTTCTGGTACCTGGGAGGGGAAGGGGCAACGCGAGGCCCCTGGACACCCAGGCCAGGCTCTGGAGTCAGCTGGAAATTGGACCCTGGAGGCTCACAGATCCCCAAGGAGAGGGAGCTGTAGCACCAAGCCCCGAGCACAACTGGGTGACCACGCCTGCCCCCAGTCCAGCCTCCCTGGTTTGTCTCGCTTTGGTTATTTAAGGACAGCAGCGGTACTGGCCCATGTACTATTTTATGGGGGCAGGTTTGGGTCCTTGGCACAGAGCATGAGAGTTTCTGGGTACCTGGTTGCCTCATGTAGCTGTGGGTCCCTGGGGTGAATCTTCTGGTTTGGTTACAGTTGCCCTGTAACATTCTAAGGTCTTTGGGTAAACCAGACTCCATCCCTGTCCTGGGCACCTACTAAGCACTAGGAGTGTATGTGTCTCTTCTCGTTTCCTCACTGGGCACCATAAGGTGGACACAGGTGGTGCTCACAGATGAGGACACGTGAGCTCAGCGAGCCCTGGCTCGCCCAAGTGCCAAGTCCCTGGGCGTGAAAGAAGAGTCAGAACCTGAACTTGGCCTCCTTTGTTATTCAAGATTCACCAGCCCAGGCTGCCATGTCCAGGATGGACGGATGGATGGACAGGCTGGATGGATGGCAGATATATGGATGGATGGATAGATGGATAGATCAATGGATTGACTGATGGATGGACAGATGGACAGATGGAAGGATGGATGGAGATTTCTAGACTTTCACTGAAGCGCTCAGAACAAGGGAGGATTCAGGTGAAACACGAGGGCAGACGACAGCTGTTGGAATATGCTCCCCCACAACCGAAAAGGAGACAACACCCCTCCCTCCCCTCCTGCCCACCCCAGGACCACCTTCTCTCAGGGTGGTGCAGGTGACGTGCTTGAGAGAACCAAGGCTAGAACTCAGGTCTTCCGGGCCTCAGTCTAGGGTTGCGCCTCACAGCGCTGCACTGCTGACTCGCCCTGGTCATCTCCAGTGTGCTGCTCAGCCGCCCGGGGAAGCAGCCTGAGGTCCACAGGAGGCACCGTGGCCCCCGGCAGTCCCACACGAGGAGGCTGCTGTTCTTATTCTCCCTGTTGCCTGGCTCGGCTTCCCTGCCGAGAGGGGCTCCGCACCGTCAGAAGGCCCCGCCCAGCCTCCTGCCCACTGACTGCTCCCGCCCGCTCCTCTGCAACCCCTTTCTGGGCCGCCCAGGCGAGGGGAGGAAAGGG
The DNA here is from genome assembly GCF_000276665.1 of Chinchilla lanigera. Taxonomy (NCBI): domain Eukaryota; kingdom Metazoa; phylum Chordata; class Mammalia; order Rodentia; family Chinchillidae; genus Chinchilla; species Chinchilla lanigera. Next base: position 41,560,698 of record NW_004955405.1, read on the forward strand.
CCTTGCACAGACATCCCGGCCAGCTCCTGGGGGCCTTCCTTTGCCTCCGGCCTCTCAAAGCTGCAGCCGCGCCAGACAATCTGGTTCTCATTAGCTGTACTTTTGCTGTGAAATGAAGTGCTCTTTGAACCTGTGTGAGCAGGAAAGCCATTTACACCCCTGGAAGGACAGGGGTGCCCTCCCTTGCCAGCACATTCCTCTGCTCCTTTCATCTTCTGGGCGGAGCACTCGGCGGGCAGCAGCTGCCGCCGCCACCTCCCCTGGCACAGACCTGCGGTGGGCAGGAGAGGAGGGAGGGGGTCGTGCCTCCTTCCAGGTTGGGGGAAGCACACTCCGGAGGCTGTAATCTGCCCCCTTTCTCTGCCCTCATATTTCTCCTGAACCCTCCCCTGTCCTGACTGGCTTCAGGAAAACTCCAGAAGTCATCCATCCACCC
>NW_004955405.1:41561568-41685792 GCF_000276665.1 Chinchilla lanigera
ACCCATCCACCCACTCACCCTCCCAGCCCGATGAGAACTTGTGAGTCCCAGATTCAGAAAATGTCAGAACCAGGAAAGCCCTTGGATGCCAATGAGTCATACAGCAAGGTCGTGGATTCACTTCACAAATATTTACCAGAGTGTTTTGTGTGCCACGTCCCCATCTTTACCCCACTGGTCATATACTGAGACGCTGCTATACAACATGCACACGTCTTAGCCTGTGTTGTCCTTCAAGTAAACAAATAAACACGGCAACCACAGATGAGGGCAAATGCTTTAAAAAGAGCAGAGGGCTGGGAGAAGGGCAAAGACTAAAGGGCAGGGATGAATTTATGCAGGTTCTGGAAGGTCTATCACTGGACCCCAAGTGATGGCTCAGAGCCCAGGAGCAATTGGTGCAAAGGTCCTGGGGCAGGAATGTGCTCAGCTTGAGAAACAGTGGTTCTTGTGGCAGGAGCAAATGAGCCCGAGGATACGTGGCGTGAGACGAGGCCAGGCGCTCATTCATTCTGCAGGCCTAAAAACCACAGCAGAGCTTTGTTTCTGTACAGCACGAAGCCAGGGAGGGTTTTATCAAGCTGGGTGTGCACCTGAAACATCCAGAACAGACCTGAGAAGGCTGGGCATGGTGCCCACCAGGAGGCCGGGCATGGTGCCCACCAGGAGGCTGGGTGACGGCCACGGCCTTGGATGTGGCTGTGAAGGAGCCAGAGTGAGGGTTTGGCCCCAGCGAGCCGGGCGATGGTCACACACTCAGGACAAGGGACGGCTGGGCGGCACGGTGGCAGCAGGTGGGAACCAAGGTCCTGTCTGGGCCCTGCACATGGGCCACGCCCATGGGTGCTCAGGTGGACTGGAAGGCAGGGCACAGAGGCCTGGTGGGGTGCCAGGGCTGTCTCCGGGGGCCCCCTGTGCACAGAGGCTGGGAGGGAGTAAGGGGACTCCCCACAGTGGCCCTCTGCAGCCGGCTCAGCTGCCGGGCAGGTCTCCCCCTCCCGCCCCTCCAGGCCAGTGAGGGCCCTGGCATTTCTCCCCAGGGAAGTCATCTCCCAGCAGAGGGAGACCAGGTGACGGCAGGTGCAGCCATCAGGCGTCCGGGGCCCGACAGCGACACTGAGAGCCTCTAGGGGCGCCTGTGGCCCTGTCCCCAGGGGCCTCAACAGCCAGCGTGTCAGGCGTCCGGCAGCCCGGGGACACTGGCTCCGCTTCACAGAGAGGGAATGGTGGCTTTGTTCTGGCCTTTCCTGGTGCTGTGGCCTCAGCACATCCGCCAGCCTCACCTGCTTCCAATTATCTGTGTGATGGGGACACAGGACTGGACACCGCAGAGTCACTGTCAGCCTGCAGAGGAGGGGTGACAAAGGCCCGGACAGGGTATGTGTGCTGGGTGGGGAGAAGGCAGGTACTTGGGGGAGCGAGCTGGCTGGACGGTTGTCACGTGCCTACTTGTGCAGGGTTTGCTCCTTCCTGCCGCATCAGCTGCTTTGTTGCTGTTGAGCACTGTGATGATCCAGCTTGACGGGGTCATTTTGTTTGGTTCACAGAAGCACACTACTGGGCGTGTCTGGGTGGGTCACGGAGGTGACCTGGGGATGTCTATCTGCTCCCTGCCCCTTTCTCTCTGGAGCTCTTTTCCTGCTCTTCCTCCCAGCTGCCATGAACTAAGCAGCTTTGCTCCGCTGTGCCCTTCCACTATGACACTGCTGTCTTGGGGCCAGCCACCCACGGACTGAATCCCCTGACACCGTAAGCCAGGGTAAACCTCTCCTTAGAACTGTGGGCGTTGGGTGCTGTTTCCAGTGACAGGAAGTGACTAACCCAAGGCTGACCAGTAGAACACACTGGTTTCCCAGGAGTGGGGACACAGCACAGACCCCCTCGCCTGTCCCTGCGCAGTCAGACGGAGCCCAGAGGTGTCTGACACCACACAGCACAAGGTCAGTTTCTCATAAAGCTCATCACAAAATTTCAGTTCCAATTTCTGTATCTGAAAGCTCACTTAGTGTGGTCGACAGAACAGGATCCCACCCTAGAGGTCTCCACCTTGATGCCTGAACCTGTAAATATGTTACTTTCTATGTCTTATGCCCATGTGACTGAGTAAACAATCTTGCAGTGGGGGGTCCTTTGTCTGGGCGTCCCGATGCCATCAGAGGGAAGTGGCTGTGCAGACTCAGAGAGTGACATGCGAGCAAGGCCAAAAGCAAAGTCACACTCCAGAGACGGAGAAACCAATCCACTTGATCAACAGTTAGTCAGACGCTTTAATTGGACCTTGATCATATCAGCCCTGTGTAGTTGCAGTCCGATTTTTAGCACAATGCCTGAGTGTGACATAAAAGGCCTTGTTTGCTCGGTCCTTCTGAGCTCTTCCTTTTGACCTCTCTCCTCCCACAAGAGGGTCTTGGAGGCCGTGAGACCACACAGAGTGTGGTAGGTAAGCTCTAGTCTCCTTATGACAATATCAATAAAGTCTGGATCTCTCAGTCCCAGTGTGGATTCTTTCCGGGGCCCTCAAAGGGGATCCGAGTTCTGTCCGTGTTGACCTTAGAGTGTGCACACAGATGTGGCACTGGCTGCCACACAGCTGCGTCTGGGCAGCCATAGTACAGTGTGGCCCAGGACTGGGACGAGAGGCAGCAGACACGTAGGTTCCTGTCCTGTGTGCCCAGGTGTGCCTGTGCCAGTCTGAGCTCTCGGCAGTGGGTGTTGTACTGTGCAAGTGGAGGGTGCTGGGAGGCCCTGGTTACGGGGGAGCAGAGGGGTGAGCAGCGGCACCTGGTCTGCCAGTCTCTGTCTGCATCTCGGTCTCAGGGGATGGGGATGTTAGGGACTGAAGCTCACAGAACTAGTTAAGGGCCACAGAGAGATGCTGGTCACCGTGGAACCAGCCTGGCCCACTCCTGCTGTCTAAGAGGAGCTCAGAGGCAGTCCACCGGTGCCCCTGAAACTCAGTGAAGAGGACCGGCCTCTGCCCCCAGCTCCTTCCCCGGGACTCCCCTCTGTGCATCCCGGGCTCTGCTGCCAGCCCCTCCTTGGGCTCCGAGCACCCTCTCCAGACCTGTGCACCCGGGCCCCCCAGCCCAGTCTCCACTCAGTCACTTTGCTTCGACCACACATCTCTGCCTGGTGCCCTTGCCCCAGCCCTGGGAGAGACTCGGTCCAGGTGGATGATCCGCCAGCGACCCAAACAGCAGGAGTGTCAGACAGGGTGACAGAGACGGGCGTGTTGGTAGGGACGAAGCTGGGGGGTGCTGGCATCCAGCCTGGGAGCGGCTGTTGAAGACGTCATTGAACTTGGGGGGCTGTGAAATGTGGGTGGGTCCCGCGGCCTCCATCGGCTCCCCACCCAGGCACCCTTATTTTCTCTGCAGCCCTTGTCATCATCAAAAGCTTGTTCCTCATTTATCTGGGCGCCTGCGTGTTAATGGGTCCCCGTGACCCCATGCTGAACGGCAGTGACGCAGCAGCAGACGCAGGGACGCCTGTCTCGTGCCCCATTCTCTCCTGGCTGAGCACAAAGCAGACCCGCAGCTAATACAGCTGACTGGACAGCTGACCGCATGAGCGCACCACGGTGAGTGGGACGCCAGAAGAAGCCAGCCACGGCTTGGTGGCAGCGATGGACGGGGCACCCAGGGGCAGACACAGCGGGCGAGGAGGAGGGTGGCCTGCCGCCACACGCAAGGACAGTGGGCGGCCTGCACTGTGGGCAGAGATGAGCCGACGTGGGGACCCTCCAGGATAACTGGGGCACACTGCAGGGGCCCGAGTCCCACTCCGCATATGGGACCTGGTAAGGCAGGCGCCAGTGTCTCAGCGAGAGTCCCAGTGTTTGCACAAAACATCTTCTCCTAATAAATTAGAGTGAGCTCAAGGTTACCCCGGGATGACGTCACTCACTGCCCAGCGATCCAATCCATTTCCTGAGTGGAAGAGTGGAGGATTTGCAGGCTGCCTCGCTCTGTGACCGCCTTCCCCATGGGCCGCCGAGCGTGCTTGCGGGCCCTCTCCCCATCCACACCCCTGCCAGTGACCCTGGGTGCACCACGCTGCCTCCCGGACCCTCAGCTTCTGTCTTCATCTGGAAGCCGAGGGAGTCAGGAGAGACCCCAGAAGACGACTGCAAACCTGAGGAGCCTTACTCGGGAGTCCTGAGCATAGGCAGTCGCCCCCGGAGAAGGACAGTTTTCATCAGAGGGCCAGAGATTGCCATAGGGCTGGGGACAGCACAGGCCCGGCTCGAGAGGGTGACGTGCCGTGTCCACACTCTTGCCCTGGACCGTGAGTGAGAAGCACCCTTGGTCACAGCCATCACAGCATGGGCGTCGTCTCGTCTAGTGCCTCTGACAGTGACAGGAGAACACATCCTCAGTGTGAGTCCTGCTGCCAGCTGTGTGCCTTGCGTAGCTCCCTCTGCCTTGCGCCGGTTGAGCGGGCTCTGAGCTTGCTGCCCCCGGCTGTCCCGGCTGGACCCCAGTCTCCCGATCTGACCCATCCCCGTGACTTTGGGCCCTCCAAGGCTGTGGCTCCGTGAGTCGCTGCCGTAGAGAAAGAACAGACGACACACGCGCCATCCCGGTTCCCCTCCTGAACCGGTTGGTTGGTGTTGGATCCTCTTCCATGTCCCGCCGGGTGAGGTTGGAGAGCTGACTGCATCCTGGGGGGCAGTCTGGCCCTGCGTCGGTGAGGGACTGGTGTGGCCTTTTTCGTTCACAGGTGTTCACTGCTCAGGATTAGCTGGCAAATTCCCACTCGGTTGCTCCTGCCCCACAGGGCGGGCAGTGCCACAGCCAGATGTCATTTCATGGGCCTCGACAGCCTCAGGCGCCACGCCCGACCCTCTTCCTGCACCTACTGTGCTCACTTTCCTGTGTTCGGTTTCTGGGACCTTCGGCCTGGGACACCTCCCTGCGTGTGTCACCATCCACAGCCCTGTTCTGACCCCGGCCCTGCTCAGCACAGCTGAAGACCCGTCACCCGGCCTGGGCGCCCCATCATGAGAGGGGCCACAGCCACCCTGCCTGCTTGGGTCCCTGGTGCCCGGCTCAGCTCTTGGCACACAATGGGTGGTCGGCAAGTGTGTGTTCCATGAGAGAACGCTTGCCCTGCCCCGCCCTGGGGGGACAAGGTGTCGGGAGCGAGGGCTTCTTGGCTGACCCCTGCTGGGGGACTTTGAGCTCTGGCCGTTAAGGCTTCCCGTGACATCCTAGAGCTGGGACTCAGGAATCCTGCACCTGAATATCCTGGGAGACCTGAGGAAGGTCACTTCCTGTTTCTGGTGCCTCTGCTCCAGTATCCATAATTCTGGCCCAGCCGCCAGCCACCATCCCCGGGGAGGTGAACAGGAGACAAGGGAGGGCGCCTGGAAGCTCTCAGAGAGCCTCGGCTTCGTGCAGGCGTTTGATGCAGGACACAGCCCGGGCTCTTGGCTCGGCCCTCAGTGAGGTAAAGGCTTGGGAAGGGGAGGTGACTGCCAAGCTGCGCCTGGCTAGCCAGCACCTCAGTGCTCTGCCTCGCCTGCCCCCCCGCGCCTGTCCTCTAAGGCAGCTCAGGCTCAGGGCCAGGGGTGGGGAATGGGGGCGACATCCTCCCCAGGCCCCGAGAGAGCCCTTCACGGAGGCACTGAGTGAGACACAGGAATCCAGGACTAGGGACAGGTGGCGGGGGCAGGGCAGCCTTTAGGACCAGACCAGAAGGCAGGGCCCCTGGCTCTGCAAACCAGACACAGGGCTCCGCTTGACTCACAGAGACCTAACAACTCACGGGGCCTCAGTTTACTCGCGTGTAAATGGGGACCAACTGTACCTGGCAGAGGAAACCTTTCCTCCAAGCCAGCAGTGGTGTCTGTTGTGACCCTGTGTCCTCTTGTCCTAGCAAGTCTCTGAGGAGCCACTTTCGCTTGCCTAATACTAGTGACAAACCTGTCTAGGAGGAACGGGCCATGAGATTCTGTCCTTAGACAGGAAGGCGAGACCCTGGGGGCGAGAGCGGCACCCCAGCACCTGGGAGAGGCCTGGTGTATAGGGACCATCTGCCCAGTGCTCACTAGGCCAAGGGTGAGCCGGATCCACACCGACCTCAAGGCAGCGGTACAGTCTGTGCCACTGTGCGGATCAGGAGCCGGCGACCACCACGCCATCAGGGTCCAGCCTGCCCGGCTCCTCATCCAACACAGTTGCCCACCCTACCTCCTGCAGCCTGGGGCTCCCTGCGCTAACTCTGCCCAGTGAGGGGTGCGGGCAGCATCTTTCGATGGAGCCAGAAGTGCAGGTTCAAACCCCAGTCCTTCCACCTTCCAGCTCCTGGACAGAGGCGAGTCACCAGGCATCCCGTGCCTCCTAATCTGTGAAAGGGGCCAGCGGTGCTTCTGTATCCTGAAGGGCAGATCATGCCACACGGGTGAGTCTCATCCTGGAAGACCGCAAGTTTCCTAAGAGGGTCCGTGTCCACTTCCCTTACTTCCTCAGAGATGGGCACCATATTTATCAGCCACCCACTAAGTGCCCAGCAAAATGTTGGGGCTTCCGTAGCCAATCCTGACTCCACTTTGGAAAACAGTTTCTGTAAGTTTTAGAGCATACATTAGACAAAAATCAAGAGAAAACAAAAACCTGAGGTCCGGAGAGGTTAAGAAAACTGTCCAAGCCTCGCAGGTGGTAGGTGTTCAAAGCTGGGCAACCACTCACTGAAGGCCACCTTCTCCCCCACTGCAAGTTCGTCAGTAGTCCGCACCCAAAGCACTCAGGGATTAGCAAATCTCTTGACTGGGGACTAGGGGCAATGGAAGGAAGGGACCCCCAGATTTTCAGTTCCTTAGAGGTCCACGTCCAAGGCACAGAAGGAAGTTCGGCTGGTGGCAGCCACAGCAGCAGGAGCAGCACCAGCAGAACTTTATCTCACTGGACCAGGATGCGGCAGGGGGTGGGGTGGAAGGAGGGCAGCCGTATTGCACAATCACGCTGACGCACAGACCTTTCTTGGGCCTAAAATGCTTCCCAGGTCCCGAGGGTAATGGCATGAATGCCTCATTGTGCCCATGGAGGAGGCAGGAACAAAGCCTTCTTATCTTGCAGGCTGCCATGTGGGGACCAGAATTATCTCTGACATTCTGGGCCGCCGTGCACTCCCCTGGCTGCCTGGGCCTGGGGAGAGAGTCCCCACGGCTGGCTCTCCCTCGCTCCCATGTCTGACACAGCCAGCATCTACCGGGCTGAACCGGTGCCCATCTGTGGGTGCCTGCGACTTCTCACACTGTTCATCTCTGTGTGCTGGCGCCTGGCGCAGGGCTGGGTGTGGAGCCCGAATGCGCAGAAGCCTGGACCAGAGCCTGAGCTGGGCCAAGCGCAAGTGGCACAAGCGCAGAGAATGCGCTCGAGGTCCCCAACCCGGGCATCTCAGAGGGTGCTGACTGGCAAGCGCTGGGGGCACACTTGAAGGCAGGGGACAGGGCCTTTCTGAGGACACTGGGCACGGAGAGGTGTCCCAGGACCCAGGGCCAGCTTAGTCAGAGCCCGCTGGAAAGAACAGATGGGTACCATGGCACCGAGAGCTGCCTACTAGTGAAAAGGGCCAGAAGACAGGATGGCGCTCAGCACGGAGCCAAGACTCCAGCGAGACGGGATCTGAGTGAGAACAGGCCCTAAAGTGAGTGAGGTCCGCTTGGAGCCACGGCTGCTGGGCCAGAGGAGCAGAGGGGCCGAGGCCGGGCCTGCTGGAAGGGCTGCGGACAGAAGCAGGCCCTCAGCGGGCACCTGAGCACCAGCATCTCTGCACGTGAGAGCGATCCAGAAAACTCCTGAGCCCTGATCAAGCCGGTTAACAGTGCGAGCGGACACATGTGTGGAAGACATGTCTGCGGTGGGCTGTCCCCTCAGCCTCATGCGCTCATGGACAGGGCCTTTGGGAGGTGACGGCGTCACGGGGTGCTGTACTCGGGTGGATTCGCCCACAGATGACGTCACAGTTTGCTGTTAGGAGGAGAGGCCTGGGCAGACCTGCTGGTCAATAAGGCATGGCCGGAGGGTTCACCTCCCTCCCTGGCTCCTCCCTTCCCTGAGTCTGCTTCTCCGTGACCTGAGCAGCTCTCCCCCGCAGACCCTCCCACCACGCCGCTTCTGCCTGCTGCGGCCGACTACGCCAGGACTGAAACCCTCAAATGTGAGCTAAACCTCTACTCGCGTCTAGAGCTCCTCCTCTGAGCTGCGGGTGCCGGGTCTCTGCCCCAGCAACGAGGAAAGTGATTAAGACAAGGAGTTTCCTCTGCCTATGGGACAACAAAGAACCCTGTGGGCCGTCTGAGCCCTGTGCTCCTCTCTAATGTGGGGATGGTAGGAAGATGGCAGCTCCCAGTGTGCACATGTGACCACGCTCAGCCACGCCTCTTCCCTGGGAACGTGGACTTGATGGAGGGAAAGAGCTACAGGCGATGGACAGACAGAGAGACAGCTACCCTGGGGCGCTGGCCCTGGAATGGCCGCTGAGCTTCCTGCTGCCCAGGGCTGAGGTACGGAGGAGCGCCGCCTGCAGGGACAGAGCGGGATTGAGCGGACACATGGAGAGGGCCGAGGTCCGGCGACAGGGGAGTCCAGGCAGGGTTTCCAGGTCCTGGGTGTCGCTGGTTGTACTGGTGGTTCTGGATCGTGGGAAACCCCCGGCGTCCTGGTTCCCGCTGAGGATCACACTGGTTCCTGCCGCTTGCTCTGGGGGCCCTCCTAAGCCCCGTGCATCCCCTCTGCAGCCATGGACCCCCTTAGACTGCTTCCCCACTGGCGGGTAATCCACATCCATTCCTCTGTACCCCGAAGATGCCCCCGTTTGGTATGGACCAGGAAGAGCTGGGGCTCCAGTGTGACTCGGGTCTCCCGGTCAGGTACTTGTGCACGGCTGAGGGAAAGTGAAGGGACAGTCCATGGTGGCCACTGCCACTGCCATCACTGGGCTCCTCCGTGGACATCCTTACGGAGGCCCCCTTTTCTGGCCGCTTGCTCTGTGGGTCAAGGGGCAGGACAAGAGGCGCCTGCAGGGTCAGAGGCAGGGACTAGCGGCAGCTCTGCCCCTTCCAGCTGGGAGAGCCCGGCAAATGCCTTAACCTCCCCTGAGTGCCCCCCTCCCAGCCACAGAGTCAGGGCGGGTTCCTGGGACGGATCGCGCTCCTTCTTGGCCTGCTGGTTTATGGCTGGTGAAAGAGGGCCAGGTCCTAACTCGTCACCGTCAGCTGAGGCCTGCTGCCTCCCACGCTGACCCGTGAATCAGTCACCACTCCAGCAGACAACAGGTCACCGTCCCCTGGCGCATTGCAAACTCACATCTGAGGTTCCCACTCATGTCTGGGTACTCCAGCCGCACCAGCCCACACCCTGGGGTTGGCTTATTGACAAAGCAGAGGCTGAGCTGGCCTGGGCAGAGCAGGACAGGTGTGCTCAGCGGGCGGGTGGGCGGGCACACACAGAGGAAGGAGGGTCTAGGAGAGGACCCGCTGGCCCAGCGTGCCTCACTCAGGCAAAATTCACACACACGAAAGCACCGCCTGCTCAGTGCTCAGGCCCGTAAGTACTGGCCGGCACCAGGCATCCCCACACCTCAAACTCCCCACAGCCCTTCAAGGCGCCCCAGAGTCTCTTCCTGCCACCATGGACTGGCTCTGTGTTTCCTAGGCCTTCATGTGATGGAGTGTGTACATCCGGCTTCTTTGACTCCACATCAAGTCCTTGAGATTCACCTGCAAGGACACGGCTGTTGGAGTCAGTAATTCATTCTCCTCTGTCGCTGGGCAAGCGACCCAACTTCCCACGTGCCCCTAGCCCAAAGCAGCCCACATCTTAATGGCATCACCTGCCACTACTGGGGTTATGCCAGACACACACTGTGCCAACATTTTGTACAAATTTCTTCCTGAGCCCCTCAGCAGACTTTTCTTGTTGCTGAGACAAAATACTGAACACCCAAAGTTAAAGGGAGGGAAGACTGATTTGGTTCACAGTCTGCAGAGGTTTCAGTCCATACCTGGCTGACTCCAAGGCAGGGTGGAGTGGCAGAGGGGCATTGCCGAGGAGAAAGAGTTCACGGTGGGCAGAAGGTAACAAAGTAAGCAAGGGGTGACCACAGCTCCTTCTATCCCTTATGTCCTATCAGGGCTACTTAGGGCAGATAGCACTCACACTCTTGATCCTAGCATTGCACCAGAATCAATCTCAACATCACACACCTCTGGAAACGCCCCATCTAATAACTGCATAGGGCTTCAGGGGGACATCTAGAAACAAGCCATGTCAGGTACTGGAAATATCCATTTTGCTTGAATAGGAAAACTGAGGTTCAAGTGGTATAAGGTACCTATAGTTCCAGCACTCTGGGAGGCTGAGACAGGAGGATTCCAAATTGCAGCCCAACCTGGGCAACCTAATCACTTAGGCAAGACTCTGCTTCAAAAATAGATAGATAGATAGATAGACAGACAGACAGATGAGTTGGGGGTGTAGCTCATTGTGAAGGCCCTGGATTCAATCCTCAATACCTACCCCCAGCACCCGTCCCCCACAAAGAGCAAGGGGAAAAAAAAAAAGGAGGTATGATGTAATTTTCCTAAAACATATCAGGCAAAAGTTAGAACCCACATTTGAACCAAGGCAGGCTGATTCCAGAATCTAGACTCACAAGAGTCAGGCCCTGCAGCCTACTGTTTCACAGAGAGAACAACTTGAACTACACCCCACTACATCACAGTGGAGTGTTTTGAGACCTTTGAGGGGCATGAAGACCCCACAGGCCTTTTTCTTACTGGCTTGAAGCCAGTGTGTCCTCAAATGCTGTCCTTCATTTATTCACAAACCCTCACCGAGCACCAGCATAAGGCCGCAGAGCCAGGACACAAGAAGACACTGCCAGAGATAAACCAGGGGTCCCAAGTATCTGCCCAGGGCAGACGGAGAAGGGAATGGTGTGGTGCACTTCAGGGTCTGGTGTCTGCTGAGTGTGAAATGTTTGTGGTGTTACAGACTCAAGGAGCCCATAGAGCTGAGTGCCAGAACCATCTGTTTACGAATGTTTAAATAAAAACCTAAAAAATGATTATAGTAAGAGACACATCATCATGAACCCCCCTAAAAATCCTCTCACTCTAAAGACATTTATCCCACTATTCTATCACTTTCAGCAGCAGTTCTGGAAGTCTTCTTTCCTGAGTGTCTTCACATGGTGTGATCAAAAATGTGGTGAATGCCACTGCCAAGTGTCATCCAACACAAAGGCAAGCTCATAAAACCACTAAGTTGTATCCTCGTCCACCTTACTCACCAGATCTGTCACCGTGCAACTTCTGGCTCCTTCCAAAAGTCAGTGTGACCACAGAAGGTCAATGCGATGAATCAATTCAGGACGTTGAGGCAGCTGGGACCACACAACTAAAGACACCCAGGAAAGAGGACTCCAGGGCTGCTGCAGAAAGGGGCAAGAATGATGGGACCAGTCGTTCCAAAGCGAGAGTGAGTATTTTAAGGCGACTCATGGCAAGGTGTGTTACTAGAGTACCTTCTTACTTAAGCATTTGCTGTCTTTTGGGAGCACAACACCTACCTGTCCCAGGCAGTCTCCACAGGCCGGCTGCACCCTTCCTGTCTCATTCACCACTCAGGCCTCAGGCCGTTGAGCTGAGTGTTCCCTCCCACTATCTCTCTTGTGCCACTGAGGTGAAAGCCCTGAGGCCACATGTTCCAGATGGAGTGCTTATCACGCAGAGAAGCATGGCCCAGCCCACAGTTGTCACGGAGCAAGGTGTGAACCTGTGTTCCAGAAGCCACAGAGATTTCCAGGGTTTGCCTGTTGTAGCAGCTGAACCTTACGCATCCTGACCGATACAGTGATCCCACACGTGCCAGCCCCACTTATGTTCTGTTGCCTCGGTGCCGTGCCGATGGCCCTGAGCTAAGGACATCTGCCAAGTCCTTGAATTACCTGTGCACTCAGGCAGGAGACACTCTCTGGGCAGCAGGATTCCCAGACCACGGCAACGAATGCCGTCACCTGAGTCAGCAGATGCCGCAGCACTGGCTGAAGTGTGCCTGCTCCTGTCGCGGGGCCCATGTCACCCTCATTTCCAGCAGCAGGAAGCACAGGGCTGCAGCAGGAATGAGGCACTGAGGGTGGGGCAGAAGAGCGGTTCTGGCGGAAGCCCTTGTCGCCCGCCGCACGGCTTTGATGATGAAAGCTCTTCCTGCTTTCCATTTCCTTAAAGGCAAACCCATCCCACTCCTTCCTGAGGGCTTCTTACTGCCCGGGAGCAGCACGCCATCCAGGGCCCCCATGTAAGTCTCGGTTCCCAGTGGGATGAGGCTCTGATACAGGGATATGTGAGCCGGGTATTAATAAGTGAGAAGGCGTTTGCCAGCCAGAGACGGGCAGACAGAACCGCTAGGACAAAGGAGCGGTAGGGAAGACACGGAAGTGATCAGAGGACTTGGTGTTAAAAATGGCCCAAATCCCAGTGTGGCTGGAACATCACGGGCGGGTGGGGGGAAGAGGCAAGGCTGGGGACTCAGGTGGGGCCCCCATCATGAGAGAAGGGTCCTGGTCCCACGCAGCCTGTCAGTGCTTAAATGACCTGCAGACTCTCACTGGCCGGGGCAAACCACCTCCCACCTAGCTGTCCTTGGCAGTCAGGGCATTTCCTAGCTTGTTTGCTCGTTTGATTTCCTTATTTCTAGTTGAGTTCTGGATTTTGGTAGGGAGGAGGGATGCTGCATATTGTGTCACTTCAAAGTCCCCCACAATGGCGCTTCTTCCAACTCTGTTTCACAGACAAGAGCCTGAGGCTGGGGCACTGACGTCTCTGAACCTGGTCGTACCAGGACTGATGTCTACCTGCGGCCTGAGGGGAGGCTTTGCAGCCAGCACAATGTCAGATGTGTGTGTGCTGCTTGCTAATCAGCTGCAGCCCCGACCTCTACCTCCATTTCCCCTGCAGCTCCACAAACCTAGAGGATGACACCACACACGGCAGGGGCTCCCGGGTTCTGCTCCAGAGCTCCAGTAGACGGTTGTTCCTGAGCTGTGCCAGTTCTTAAATACCCTGAATGCCATTCCCAGACACTCACTGACGGGTGCCAGAACTAGTGTGAGCCTGTGTCCCACTGGTGCCAATGCCACCCCTCTCCCCGGTCCAAGCCACTCCATGCCTGGAGCAAGTGGGGAACAGTCCTGCCACCTCCGCCCAAACCGACCACCAGGGAAGTCTAGGGGGCTGATACAGCTTGGACCTTAAAGCTCCCTCAGAATCTCATGCGTTGAAGGTTTGTCCTCTGCTGTCGATGCTGTGGGAAGTGGGGGAGCTTTGGGAGGTAACCCCAGTAGAGGATGTGGTCGGGGGAGAGTTTCCCGAGGTCATAGGACAGACCCTCCTGTCACTCTCTTTGCTTTCTGGCCTCTGTGAGGTGAGCGGCCTGTCCTGCACATGCTTCCACCGTGATGTCTGATGCCACCACAAGCTTAAAGCCACACAGCCAAGTGACCATGGACTGACACATCTGAAGCCACAAGCCCAAATCAACCTCTCCTCTTCTTAAGTTGTTTTTCTGAGGTATTTTGTCACAGCGATGGAGAACTGAGCAACAGAGGGTTGCTTTGGAAGGCACATATGGAGAAGGACCTTGAACACTTGGACTTGGGCAGAGGAGAGGTTCAGGGTTAAGGGGAATATTGTGATTCTGGACTTCAAGTTACATTACAAAGCCACAGTGATAAAACCAGCATGGCACTGGCGCAAAAAACAGACAAGAGGATCACTAGAACAGAGTAGAGGATGCAGAAACAGACAACCTCAAGCATATTCAACTACTTGAGCTTTGACAAAGGGACCAAAGACATACACTGGAGGAAAGACACCCTCTTTCATAAGTGATGCTGGGAAAACTGGCTATTCACATGCCGAAGATTGACTCTAGACCCATATCTCTCACCATATACTAAAATAAAATAAAAATGGATCAAATATCTAAATGTTATAAAGAAACGCCTAAACAGCTGAAAGATAAACTAGGTGAGGCTCTTGAAGTCGAGAGTGTAAGCAAGGACTTTCTGAACAGAGCCCCAGCTGCACAAGAGATAATATTGAGAAGCAACAAATAGAATCACATCAAATAAAAAAGCTTCTGCACAGCAAAGGAAACAGCCATCAGAGTGAAGAGACGGCCTACAGAATGGGGAAAATTTTTTTCCAGCTATTTCTCAGACAGAGTATAGTATACAGAATATATAAGTAATTCTAAAAAATAGACGCGCTCCCAAAAAAGAAAAGACTCAATCAAAAAAGGGGCAAGTGAAATAACAGATACTTCGCAGAAGTACAGGCTAATAAATACATAAAGAAATGCTCAACATCACTGGCTGTTAGCGAAGTGCAAATTAAAACAACACTGAGCTCCCATCTCACCCCAGAAAGAGTGGCATCACCAAGAAATCAAATAACAAATGCCGGCGAGGCTGCAGGGGAGAAAGGGAGCCAGCGTTTCTGCGTCATTTGTGGGGGTGTAAACTAGTACAACCACTATGGAAATCCATGTGGAGATTCCTCAGAAAATTCAAGCTAGAAATTCCATTTGACCCAGATATTCGCTCCCTCTAGGTAACTCCCCGGAAGAATTGAAAACATCAGATTACAGTGATCCATGCAAACCCGTTCTTACGGCAGCCCAACTCACACCCGCTGAATCTCGAGGCGGCCTGCGTGTCCATCAGTAGACGAATGGGTAAAGAAAATGTGGTATTGCACACAGTGGAGTACCAATCAGCCATAAAGACGACTTGAGTCCTGTGTACTAAAACAGATGCACCTTGAGATCATAATATCGAATGAAATAGACCAGGCACACTGTGTAAACATTGCATGGTTTCTCTTACATGAGGAGACCAAAGTATAAACAAAGAGCGAAATGAAAGATAGGTGGCAGGAAGTAGGGAGAGAGATGTTTCTCAGATGGGAAGGGGATGGAGAGGGGGCGGAGAGGGAGGGGAGAAAAGGGGGTGAAGAGGGAACTAGGATGCGCCACATCCATGCACCAGCCCCACAGGAGGACGGTAAACAGTACGCACTGCCAAGAGGGACTGATAACAATGAAGAGAAAACCGCGTCTGTCGTACAAAGGAAGGCTGGCAGACCGGGGGCCGGTGTGGTTCAGAGATAGCGCTTGCTTCACGTAAGGAGGTCCTGGCTCCCTGTCGTCTGGGGTGCAAAGCTGGGGGAGAAGCTCGTCTGAAGGGCAGTTGCGCAGACAGGGTTAGGCCCTGCAGCAGAACCGGCGCAAAGGGTGGATCACCAGCCACGCTCGTTCCCGACTTCCTGGGCCCCGAATCTGTGCGGGCCTTGGGCCGGAACCTGGACGTACAGTTTTGAAAACGAAGATGGAGCTGCAGCTTGTGGGGGGCACTGACCGACACTAAACGGGATTCGTGCAAGCTGGGGAGCCGCAGAAACCCGGGGAGCACAGCCTGCCACCTGTGGGGCCCTGGCCGTCACCATGGCAAGGACTGTTGGTGCCTCTTCTGGGCTGGGCACTGACCTGGCCCCTCTGGCTTTCTGGGTGAGGAGAGGGTCAGGGAAGAAAAGCCACTGCCAGGTCACCAGAGAGAGGCAGAAGACCCGGGCTTTCGGCAGAGCTCCGCTGTGCCCGAGCCGTGCCTCTGTTTTACCATCTGGTCTCCGTATCCCACCCTTAGATCCTGGTCGGGGAGATGTCCACTGCGTTACCAGCTCTCCCCGAGGTCGCGGTGCCTTTAAAGTGTCCCATGTCCCTCCAGCTGTGGTACTGACAGCAGCGCTACCGCCTCTGCCTTTCAGGAGACACCACTCAGCTCGGCTATGAGAAGGAGAAGCAAATCTGCCCCCATCTCTGGGCTCCATTTCCCCCTCTTAAATGTGGAAAAGGGGTGGAAGTTTCTATCTTTAACCCCGTCTTCTGTAGGAAGAGGAGGCTCTGCAGGAATGGGGATCTGGAGATCTCATAGCCAGTGAGTAGCCTCCATTCAAGCCTAAGAACTCGGAGATTGCAGCTACCCACCCGTGTGGCCTGAACTCTCAGCTCGGGCAGGAAGCAGCCACCGGCAGAGACGGGGTTGTTGTCAAGGCTGCAGCTTGTGGCAGGGGTGCTGATAGCCCTGGCCGCAGGAAGGGCAACCTGGCTACCACTGGCAGAGCTGAACAGTGCTAGGCGAACAGGTCTGAGAGAGAAGGGGTGGAGCCTTGCACTTGACGCCTGGGCCGTCCCCGGGACCAAGGAGCCCACAGAGGAGCCAGGTTCTGACATGCTGTGAAGCTCAGCTGCTGGGCGCCTGTGGCGAGGTGGGTGATGCCACTGAGACTCAGTTTCCCTGTGTGTAAGAAGGCATAGAGTGAGTCTTATACCAGGGAGACTAAAAAGAACAATTACTGGAGAGGCCCCAAGGCAAGGCCAGCACCGAGCAGTGTCCTCGTGTGAGAGAGGGGCCCGGGGGAGGCCCAGGCTTGGTTCCCACAGACCTGGCTTCGAACGCTGGCCCTGTGTGCTGTACACCTGCGTGCTACATGGATGCTCTGGGAACTCGGGGAGAACATCTACACTGAGTCATAATGCCGAGCTCGTGCCTCCTTTCCTTGGGGTGGGAGAGGGAGGTTCGCCCACTGGTCACCCAACACTAGCAGCGCAGCCTGTGTTCCAGGCCCTGGGCTGACTCCAGAGTCCCAGGGTGAGGCCAGGGCACCCTGTCTTTGGGGAGGAGATGGGCTCCATGTAGATCATGTGCCACAGCTCAGAGGTGCTTCCGTGGGGCTGTTTGGAGAGCGCTTGCCGACCCAGAGACAGGATGGCTCTGTCAGTGGACTCGGTGGTCCTGCCCCCGACCCCTCACAGCACCTGTGTCTCTGCAGTCCTCTTGGGTTCCCTTTCCTGGCCTTGCCGACACCGGGACCCCTGATGTTCTGTCCCCTGCTCCCATCCACTCTCCAGGGAGCCACCTCTGCTCTGCCCCAGGGCCCCAGGGCACCAGGGAGGAGGGTGTGGCCAGACTGCCCCAGCCCATGCTCCATGGACGGGGCCACAGCCAGAGGCTTAGGATGCAGGTGTTCACTTCTCACGGTTCTGGAGTTAGGGAGTCTGAGGTCAAGGTGTCTGTGGACTCGGGGTTCTCAGGCCCAGAAGCTGCCAGAGCCCCTCTGGGGTCTCACTGATGAGGGCACTGACCCCACTCGCCAGGACCCTCCTCGAGACCTGGTTCCTCCCCACAGATGCCATCTCCTCACTCTGTCACCTAGGAGCTCAGTTTGAGCACAGGAAAGGTTCCGCAGGGACACAAGTGCTCGGTCTCTGCCATCAACGTTATCAGAGGACCCTGGCCCCTGTCCTGCAGGGAGACCCCACGCTGTGCCTCTGGAGAGTGACAAACTTTGGCATGGTGGGTTTGAACTATGCCAGGGACAGGAGGGAGGTGAGGGCTGCTCCCAGGCACGGCTTAGGGTGCCAAGCTCCTCTGGAGGCAGCTGTTTGAGCGACACTGACAGTCATTGCCACAGGGGTTTCAGGCAAGGATTGGAGGAGGTGGGGCAGGGGGATTGGTGACGCTTCATCCATGCACTCCTGCCACGTGCCAGGACAGCAGTGAGCAGGCAGGTGGCAGGTGGCAGGGACCTGTCACTGTCACTACAGAGCATGCAGGCCATGACACACTCTGCAGAGGCAGAGGCAGAGGCTAGGGGTGTCCCCACCCCTGCATGGAGGGTGACACCGAGTGACAGTTGGAATTAGGTGAGCAGCAGAGCCTTCTGGATGTGGGGGGTTGCTGCTAGGACCCAGGGGAGCAAGAACAGTGGCCCATAAGCAGCGCACACCCATGGCAGTGGTGGTGTTGGGACTGCAGCTTGGTGACCCAGATGCTCCGAGCCCCCTGCACACGGGGATGCGGCCAGGCACAGCGGTCAGCATGGTGGAGAAACCATAGGTGGTGATGGGTTGACCTTGGCTGGGACTCGTGAAGCAGGAGCTGCTGAGCAGCTGGGCAGGAGGAGGGTGGGCTTGTGTTTCTTAGGTGTTGGCCCCCTCCATGGGGGCCAGTTCCACAGCGCGTCCTAGGGTTCAAGAGTGGAGGAAGCTCCTGTCCTTGTCTGAAGTGTGTAGCATTTGGGTTCCCCGATGCTGGAACAGTCTCTAGACAACTCAAAACGCTAACAGGACATAAGCACCCTGCAGTGGCCACGCTGCATTGCTTAGAGCATGCTAACGGGGACAAGAGTCTCTATCTGTCTAGGACAGATGCTTTTGATCCACAGATGGGAAGCTACAGCAAGAGGCTGACTCATACAGGAAGCAGGGGCAGAAGCAGGACAAGCAGTCAGAGGGCGGCCGTGACAGCTGGTGTGAGATGCTGGACTCGGGACCCTGGAGAAAGGTCTCGGAGGAGTTGCTGGCAGGGCAGCCTGGGGGTGGGGGGACGGTGAGAGGAGGAGCTCTGCAAGGTGTGGGGACTGAGGCTGGCCCAGGCTGATGAGGGCCAGGGAAGTAGGTTTGGGCTGGAGATCAGAGGGCAGTTCGGGACATGACCTCGAGCACCTATCGGCCATCAGGGCAGTTCTGCATGCCATCCTGGCTGTGTGAGGCTGTGATCACCATGAGCATGAAAGCCAGGCCTGAAGAGCAGAGGACGGAGGCTGGGACTTGGGCAGGACCCGGGCACGGGGAGGAGGTGGCCAGAGGACCGGGGAAGGCAGGTGCTTTAGGCGCTGGGATTGTGCTCTGGGGTAAGGTCTGTCCCTGTGTCCTGGCTGTTGGCAGGTGGTTCTGGGTCTCAGCAGATGCCCAGCAAGGTCAGATTCTGGGAACCCATGTGACAGGCCCTGCACTGGCAGCCAAGCCAGGGAAAGCCCGTTCTGTGATGGCCACGAGCGTCCTCTGCTCCCGGAGCAGAAACTGAGCGAATATTCATTCCCTGCGCACTCACTGCAGGCCCTGCCTACGTGCTCGGTGTGTTCCGAGGCCTATCAACCCCAGACAGTCCTCCAAGGGAAAGCAGAGCTCACGTTCCATCCTCTGGCTCCTGCCCCGACGGAGGGGTCTATTCACTGCGTCCCAGCTCCTGGCACAGTCCTCGAAATGCTTTCTAAGTCGAGACAAGCTCACACCCTGACCTGCTGAGTGCCTGGGTGCAAATCCCCAGCCCGTGCAGCTGGGAGCCCCACTGCACTTTTACGGAGGGGAAGGGACGCCGGCGGGTCAGGCTTCTTCGAGCGCCCCAGCTGCCAAGTACAGGCCTGTGCACTCTGCACCGGGTTTGGAGCCCCGGCCACCCTGGAGCAGCTGCTTTCCAGGCACTGCCTCAGTTGTGGCCGCTTGGTCCTCCTCACTGGACGGGGCTCCCCTCCTTGCCAGAACCCCGTGAGCCCCTGCTGAGCCGCCACCCCTTCCCTCTTGCGTCTCAAGCTCGTCGACTGGCACATACCGCTACTCCTGCTGCTGTGATGCTCGCTGGCTCCTTCCTCAGCATTGCCAAGGGCCAGTTCTCTGCTGTCTCATGACGCCCTCGGCCACCCATCTCCTGGGCAGGCAGCGGCTTGTGGGGAGCACAGGGACGGAGGGGAGGGTGCAGGCTTGGGGCCACCTGAGGGGAGGCTGGGCACCCCAGGAAAGTGCTGGCTGCCCTCAGAGCCCCTGAGCCGGAAGGCTTGGGATTAGCCCGGAACATCACTGACTTCCTCCTGGCTGCAGTTCTGGTGGCCCTAGCGAGGCCCCATGCGACAGCACCCTCCCACCTCAGCCTGAGCCCTTCTCTCCTTCCAGTAAACCCAAGTAGAGCCTGGCAAGCCCAGGAGGTCAGAGTGCAGGAGGGTCATGGTGCTGGGCCTGCAAGTCTGCTGGCTGCTGACCACTAACCGTGTGACTCCAAGGTAGGCAGGCGGGCGCTGCTCCTTCAAACCCTGAAGATTCAGGGCTTGGCCACCTCTAGGAATTCCTCACTCCTGACTCAGGCTGCCTACGGAAGACCCTGACTGCCATGTGACAGTGACACACGGGGTTCTCCAGGGAGGAGCACAGGAAGGGTCACTCCGCTGGAATGGCCCGGGGTCAACAGAGTCCCCCCCGGGCGCTCAGGCGCAGTCTGAGGCCTGGCAGGGGCCTTCGCTGGCTGCCGCAGTCTATGGAAAGCGCTGGAGTTGGCCGTGGAGCTCCCCAGCACACTTCCTGCTCTCCCACCGGGTCCCCGAGGAGCCCCAGGGCGATCGCACTTTGCTCTTGAGCATCTGCCTACACTGGACACGTGACACACACTGTGCCCTTCATCCAGCTGTGGCTCGGAGGACAGACTGAGGTCACCTAGGCCTGCTCTGAGCAAGGCTGTGACCCCGTTTACAGATGAGCAACGGGGCCCGGGACTGTGTGCACAACCAGTAACCTGAACCCAGCTGCATGGTTTGTCCAGCCCAGCCTCCGACGCCCAGAGCCGCAGCCCCCGCACCTTTCACACCTCTGGGCTTCTCCCTCTCCTCCAACAAGCAGATTTCCTCTCTTTTGTTTTGCTTTCAAAAAATATATTCACTCCCCATTTATAACTTTCAGTTAACTAAAACTGAAAGAAATGCGTCCACTCAAGACATTCAGGGCCATGTCTGATACTGTGCCTGCTGCTCCGGCCCCTCCTCCTCCCCGTCAGCCCGCGGGGAAGGTGAGAGTCGCCGTCTCCCCTCGGCCTCCGCCTCTCTGTCCTGCTTGTCCAGGCTGAGGAGCCACTTTCCTCGGCCTCTGGGATGGAGCCTGGGCCAGGCCAGCGAGGCCCGCAGAATTCTCCCTGTCTGAGTCACTTCTGTCCCCAGGGCCACATGGGCCTTGGAGGGAGGCGATAATTGTGCTGCGTAGGATGGGACTCTGACTCCCTAACTGGGAGGCTCCGTGGGGCGACTCAGCGGGACCCCAAGTCCTCCCCTCCCAGCCCTGAGGACAGTGCAGAGGGGCAGGGCCTGGGAGGAAGTGCGTGTGTGCACGCGTAGCGGGGCTAGAGGAAGGAAACTCATAGCCGGGCGCATTTGCTGAGAACAGAGTCCAGAACTGTCTCCGAGTGACATCTTGTCAGCCTCAGGCGCCTGCGAGGCGGGAGCACTGCGACTGCCGTTGCTCCGGGGCTAAAATGAAAGGTCAGAGAAGCACAGTTCCTGACCAGCCGGGTCCTCAGCTCAAACCAGGGGGTGCTGCCGCCTCCCACTACGGCCTCACGCCTGCGGTGTGGCCCCACAGGGACAGGTTCCCCTGGGGACGGACCCCGGTGGGGATGGCGCACTGCGGGGTGAGCCGGGCTGCTCCCGGGGTCCCTTCTCCGGGAAGCAAAGGCTGGGAGGTTTGCCAGGTTTCCACACCAAGCAGCAGCCGGTGAGGGTCAGACTCAGGTGTCCGTGCCAGCCTCCCTGCTCCGTCCACTCATCACCTCCTCTAAAGCCCCAGGTTCTGACCCTGGAAACCACACCCACCAGGGTGACAGAAGAGGTGTGGCTGTGCTGTTGGGGTGACTCCTTGTCACCCACCAGAGCCCCTTTCTGCACCAAGAGTCGTGGGGTGCTGCTGCACTGAGGTGGAATTCAGGAGACCCCCACACAGCGTTTAAAATCCAGGGCGCCTGCCTGCAACAGGAGAAGTTGAATACAAACAGCTCAGAGTAGGAATTAAACAGAATCGCTCTGTAGTAAAATGGCGTGCATTTCCACTTCAATCCTCGCTGTCGCTGTGCTAGAAAATGCTGGGAAACGGTGCGACGCTTGCTCCCGCACCCAGGATGACCGTGAACTTGCAGCTGCAGCTCCCAGCTGATAATGTCTTGTGAGCACCTCGGACACGGGGGTGTGTGTGGGGGGGCATGTACCATGAGCAACACTATCTTTTAATGATCAACAACTCTCACTAATGTTTTAAACAAAACACAATTTGATCTCTCAGGGTACATGGGGCTGCATTTTTGAAGGAAGAAAGGTAAATACTGAGGGTACGCAAAGCCCAAATCCTCTGTAGACTTGCCGTGTAGGCTCAGATAATCACGGAGTTTGCTCCTGCGTGGGGGCTGGCAGATGCTGCCGTGCCCACGGTGAGCAGGATGGCTGCACCGCAGACGCCCGTCCCCGCATGCCCTCCGCACCGTATCTGTCCGCGCTGTGCTGACTGTAACAGACACCCGAGCCCGGAGAAGGAGAAAGAGAAGAGGCAGATGTAGCTTCCAGCTCGCAGATCCGAGAGCCTCTGCTCCACCCTAGTGAGGGAACCCGGCTCTCCTGTGCTGGTAGATGTGGTGAAAGCCAGCGGCCTTCCCACAAGTGTCAGGCCGTGTCCCGAGGACAGAATGGCCCCTGGGACACTGCCCACATTAATGAGGATTATTCATGAGAACATACCCTGACCTCTTAAGAGCTTTCTGCTTCTGAGCCCTGCAATTAGCCCTGGTGTCCAGAGGAAGAAGCAGATGTCAAGAGGAGGAATTCAAGTGAGACCTGGGGTACCTTGCACCTGCTGGACTCCGCAGCTAGCTGGCACACATTGGATGTTTAGCGGGTATTTGAGAAGTGGAGCGCTGTGCTGTGTGGCCTCAGGAACATCACCTATCCTCTCCGAACTTCCAGTTCCCTCGCAGAATGGATGGTCTCAGGGAGATACAGTCAGGAGGATTATTAACTAAGCCCAAACACCAGCAACCTCAGAATCTGTGTCTGAGATTGACAGCTCTCCGTGGACAATGAGACGTGTCCTGCTACACGGTGCTGAGACCCGCTCCTGTTGGTGGAGCAGTTCCTGGTGAAGCGGCTTTGAGTCCACGTCCGCCATATCGCTAGTTTGGAGCTCGTCATCTGGACAGAGCCGGTGTCGAGGACAGGTTCTCCCCTTCCCTCCCCGCTGGCTCCACTTGTGCCCTCCGCTGGCCGCTGTGACCTCCCCGAGCCCGGGCTGAGCCTCCCACCCCGTGCCCACCAGGCCGCCATGTGGGAGACAAGACAAGTGACGCCTCCGTGCATGGGGAGCCTTGGGGCCATGAAAGGCAAGCACCTGGGAGTGCCCAGGGTCCAGTGGGGGCCGCATGCTGCGGCTCTGCTCTCAGATTCCTGGGCTGTGGGAGAGAGGCTCCTCTGCCCTCACAGCTGGCTTGGGGGCAGTGCTAGGACAGAAGGGAGAAGGTAGGGCCATCTCAGCAGCCCTCAGTTGCCATGGTGTGTACAGCCGGTACCAGGCCAAGGACGCTGAGCACAAAGCTTTGGAGCAGATGCTGCTGGCAGGAAACTTCACCACCGGCGGGGCAGCCGGTCCAGGGCGGAGTAAGGCAGGCACAGTGGCATGACAGGGCTGTCCCTGGAGCTTCCCCACCCCGTCCAGGTCTCTCACCCCAGCAGGGGAGCAGCTGGTGCCTGGGGCCTGCCCGGCTGTCCACTCAGGGGGGGCGGTGAGAAGCTGGGGTCCGCAGAATCACCTGCCGGTCAGCACTGTGCCATGGCCATTGTTTTGACTCCTGGTCTTAACTCGGCCCCAAAGGTGCCGAGTGCCCCAGGCTGCCCCAGAGCTCTCCTGGCCTCAGTGTCCATAGATGAGGGCCTTGCGCGTCCTGGCCCCCACCCCAAGAGCTCTCTGTCATTTTCTTTTCACAAAGGGGAGGAGCCCGGGGAAGACACCTGGGCCATGAACAAGGGCAAGGGTGTCCATAGGAGCCATGTGCCCAAGCCATGGGGGTGTGAGTGCCCTGAGGAAGCTAAGCAAACTCAGAGGCGGCCGTCAGACCTAAGGGCTGGTCCTGCTGGGTCAGGTCCCGCTACCCTGGGCGGGGAGAGGCCAGCCACAAGGTCAGGGCGCACGAAGGCCTGGGGCATGGCCAGCCCGCCCCCGGGTGAGACACTGGGTCCTGTGAGCCTCTCAGAGGGGTGGGGCAGGTCCGGGGTCCTGAGCCTCAGAATGCTGTGCAACCCCTGAGAGGCCAGTCCTGCAGTTACCAGGCAGTGAGAGCTGCTCTGTTTTGGCGGAGACAAGAGAGTTCCTTCTGAGCAAGGTTTGCTCTCTCTGTTGTTTATTTACTTTTGTGAGTGATTCAGCGAAACAACCTCAAACCATTCTCCAAGGAAGGCAGGAAGAGGCAAAGCCTCAGACCTCAGTGTCCGGGAGGCTTTGCTGGTGGAACTTGTCTTAAAATAAGCCCATTGGGAGGCTGTCAGCTGGGGCTGGGAGGGGACACGACACTGCCTGGGCTTGTGAAGGACAGGAAGGCCAAGTGGGGACCCCCAGGGCCGCCTGCCCTGGGTGGGGTCTTGGCACTGACCGTCTCAGCTCTAAGAGTGCCATCTGCCTGAGGAGGCTGAGTGCTGCCAGACAGGAAGGGAGGGGAGCCCAGGGTTCCAGCAGCGGAAGCCTGGACCCAGCTCTTCCCGAGGCTGCGATCCGCCCTGTGCCACCGGGCTCTAATTCTGCTGGAACAAGGAGCAGATGAAGATGCCTTTCTGCTTGTTGTACTCCGTCTACACTGGAGCTGGACCACTGAGGCAGAGCATGGAGGTGGACGTAGTGCAGGCAGCAGTCGACTCGGGAGACCTGGGTTTATTTCAACTGGGAGCTCGCACAGGTCACTTTGTTAAGGGCCATGAGCTGGGGACTGGAGCTCCTTGCAGGCGAGTCACAGGGCTTGGGGACAGGCCCAGTTCCACCTCTAGTGGTGTCCAGATCAAGTGCCCTCTTTCTCCCTGAGCCTCAGCTGCCTACCTGCAAGGTGGGGTCGGTACCCACCTCTGAGGCGTGGACACTGGCGAGGTGTGGGTCAGGCCGAGGGGTTGCGGTTACTCTGAACCCTTGGGCGCAGGGCACTAGTTACACTGAATGTGATCCCACGGCAGTTACGCGGTCCCAGCGACAGGGACAGCAAGAGTCACTTACTCAACGCCCCTGGCCTGTGTGCTTTGAATGTGTGGGCCACAGGACCCCAGTCTTACTGTGAAAAGGATTAACGCCAATCCAGTGAATTAACGATAGCTCTAATCTTAACAGTACTGCATGCAGACCTTTCATGCAAAGTCCCTTCATCTACACAGAGGCCTTCCATGGCCTATAGCCTTTTACAGACGAGGAGACTGAGGCGGGGCTGGGACTCAGATGTGGACAGTCTGTCCACAGGCTTCGAGCCGTGGGACTCAGACTATCAGGTGTGTCTGCAGTGACGGGCTTTTATGCAGCCCCCTCAGAGCCAGTGGGAGAGCAGGGTCCTCAGGGTCACTTCCCTGATGAGGAAAACCCAACACCCAAACTGAAGGCCAGGAGGTGAGCACGCTGGGGGAAGAGGGGGACAGGGGCTGTGAGAGGGGACCGTGGGAGGAGGGCAGAGCGTGGGGACGGGGACATAGCTGCAGGTCACCAGGGACAGTCACGCTGCCCGCCTCCAGGTTTTGGGTGTCGAGCCAGCTCTTAGCTCTCCCAGTGGCCTGGCCCAGCAAAGGTCACCTGCGCCCTCCCTGGCTGCTGCCACCCTGGCTGGTGGATGTTACCTCCCAGCTGCACTAAGCAGGTGAGCCCGGGAGCTGCACCCATGCCGCCCCGCTGGGCGCCGGTGAAGTCTGTGAGCACCTCTAGGCCCCAAGGGCCTAGAGGCAGGGTCTGGAGGGCAGGGTCTGGGGTCCAGGCTCGCTGCTGCTCTGGACTTCCGGCAGCTCCTGCTGGCACCCCAGGAGGGGCCGCTGAGCCACCTCTGTGGGCCTTGGTGCTCCGTGATGGAGTGAGGGCGGGCAAGGCGGCTTCTGTCCCCTCCCTACACTCCACGCCAGGTCTCTTTAGATGCCTGGAGGCCCGCTGGGCCAGCACTGTGACAATGTCGGGTGGGGGCGCTTGTGGCATCCGTCTGTCTGTCCTCATTGGCCCTCCCTTCTCGTCCCTCTCTCTTTCAGCTCAAGGAGGGCTGTGAGCTCCCAGCGGTGTCCTAAACATCATGTCCTTATTTGGGAGGCAGGAAGTCATTCCCACCCCACCCCGACGCACAGCTTCCTGCTCTCTGAGGGTCTCAGGCCGGCGGGGACCTCGTCACTTGCTGGCCCGGATTGCAATTCCTCCTCTCCATCGGGCAGGGGTGGGGTGGAGGGTGTGAGCCAGGGCGCAGGGCGAGCACTGGGGGTGGAGGCTGCGGGTGAGGGTCACTCAGAGCAAGCCAGTCCCAAGCGGCTAAAATTAGCCCTGGGAACGGGAATGCTGGGGTCTCCGAGGAGCAGAGCTGTGAAAGGAAAGCACAAGCCAGCAAAGAAAATACCTACGCCCACGCCCACCACAAAACCCACTGCCTGCGGCTCGGTCCCGGGATCCCCGCCGACCCCCTAGCCCCTCCAGCCCTCGAGGCCAGTCAGCTGGTGAGGATTTCCTTGGCACACTGGCATTTCCCCCTCCGGTAGCTGCAGAACAATGCGGCCGAGGGTTCTGGACAGGACAGAGTTTAACTGGAAACAGGAGAGCAGAGGACAAGTTTGGGTCTGGGGTGGCGACGGTAATGAGAAAATGACAGGCCCAGGAGGCGGTCGGTCACATGGAGAGGGGGGTGACAGACACGCCAGAGCCGGCACAGGCCTGGCCTGCAGGGGCGGGTGCCTGGGACAGGCCTAGGAAGGGGGTACTGGGCACCCCTTTGCCCAGTGCAGATGGTGCTGCAAAGACTGCACACACCAGGGTATGATTCAGGGCCCCCGAGCTGGGGTGCATGCACCAGCCCAGTGGGTCCTGCACCTCCAGGGGAGTCTGTGTCCTGCTCCTCGTGTGTGAGAGGGCTTGGCTCGCAAGGATTCCCAGTGACAAGAGAGGAGAGCTGCATCTCGGTGGCGTGGAGGCTGGGGGTGGTGTTCAGAGCCACAGGCAGAAGCCTGGGGAGGGCAGGAGCTGCTGGGGAATCACCCAGGGGGGCAGGTGGAAGAGGGTGTCCTGGGGCACCTTCTGCGCTTTCCCTGCCCTCAGTTCTATGCTTGAGGCTTTTCTGGATCTGCTGGCCCTTGGGCCACATGGCCAGCCCTGTCCTTCTTGAAGTCCCCTGACCGCTGTCTGCCACATTCACCATGCCCCTGAGGACCAAGCGTCTTGGTGCCTCCCCCGAGGCCCAGGGTTAGACTTCCGGGGAAGTTGTAGTTCCTCCATGGGTGAAAACAAAAGCAAACCAAAAAACAACCAAAAACATCAGCCCTTTGTGTCCTCCTTCGGAGGAGGTCCATGCCAGCTGTGTGGCCGGGGTCACAGCACACATCTGACCAGCGCTGGCTGACTGTGCTGACCGGGCTGCCCTAAAGATGATCGAATTAAACACACAGACATTAAAATGCACGCACTGAGTGTGCAGTTCTGGTGGCCGGACATCCACAGTTACTGGTTTGGATCTTAAAAGTCCCCCCAAAGCTCAGGGCTGAAGTCTTGCCCCCCAGTAGCAGTGTTCAGAGGCAGGAGCTGTGGGAGGTGACTGGATCCTGAAGGCTCTATGTCCTAAGTAGATAAATCCTCTTGGGGATTCATAGTGGAACACGTTATTGGGTGGTGAAGACTTCAGGAGGCGGGGCCACTGGGTCACCACGTAACAGCTGAGGAGGTGGGTCTCTAGGGACCACTATGAGGGCCATGTCCTGTCCCTGTCCACCTCTCTCTGTCCTTCCTGACCACCGTGAGGTGAGCAGCCTTGCTCCTCCGCACCCTTCCACATGCTGTGCTCACCATGGCCTGCGGCCGACACAGCCAGAGAGCAGGAGGGCTGATACTACGGCTAAACAAGCCTCTGCCTCCCAGGGTGCTTTCCCCAGCATTTCCTCACAACCACGGAAGTTGGCTAAGATAACAGCGGACCAACTTCTCCTCTCTTCAGCCATGTCCCTTCTTCCCTCTCTCCTGTGACCTTCCTGGACCTCTCCTCCCCTCCCACATCAAAGCTAAGCCAAGGCCGGAACCTGCAGCACAGAAGGGTCCTGCGCGCAAGTCACGGCGTCCACTTTGTCCCCGCAGTGTGTCTGGGTGTCACCCACTGCCTGTGGTGCTGCGCCAGGGCTCCCCAGGCCCCCTTTTCCTCTGCCTCTAACTCTGCTTGGCTTTTGCTTTTGTAAAGAAGTCAAACACTCTTTCGATCCCCCAATAGCTTCTTTTGTTTGAGCTCCACACTTCCTGATACCCTCTAGTTCTGCTTTTACATCTCCTTCTATCCACCCTCGCTCCCACGACTTTCCTGGGATTTCTCCTTCAGACGATTGCTGGTGACTTGCACGTACCACACACGCACTCACAAACATCTGCTATGTCTCCCCTCACCCTGAGATCTTTGTTTTGATCGGAGTTTTTTTGTTTTTGTTTTTGTTTTTTGTTTTTTCTCCGGTACCGGGAACCGAACTCACGACCTTGCGCTTGACAGGCAGGCGCTTCGCCGCTGAGCTAAATCCACAGCCCCCTTGATCGGAGTTTTATTTGTCTGGAGTGTATCCTTAAGCAAGTTCCCCAGAAAAGGTGGCTCTGGGCCTCTTCAGACCCTGGCACATGAGAGCCTCTCCAATGCTAATATCACCCTTTTCTCACCAGTCTGAGAACATTTCCCAGTTTTTCCTGCTTTACAGATGAGTAACATGGTGTCTCCTCCCTTTCCATCCTTTGTAAGTAGATTGGAATCTCTCTTTCTCTGAAAATTTTAAAGGTTTTTTTTTTTCCTTAGACTAGGGCTCAAAATCATTGCCATATTTTGTCTTTGGATTTATTTCATCATTAATCTCTCTAGGACTCGGGGAATCCCTACGAGCATATGACTCAGGTCTTTCGGTGGTGCTGAAACGCTGTCTTCTAGTACGTCTTTATTACTGCTCTCCAGTTATTCCTTCTTCTTTCAAAGCCCCTGTCATTTGCACATGACTCTCGTGTGCCTGCCCCTTCATGCCCTTTATCTTTTTGCTCAGGATTTCCTCTACTTTACTTTTATGCTAAGTGCCCCCAGATAACCCAGCTCTCACTTCCTCCTAGGGAAATTCAGTGGCCCTTTTTCTTCTCCTGGGCCTCCCTAAATTATTTTACACTCCTTTTCTTGAACGCTTTCATTTCTAGGTTCCAACATCGCCAGACTTCTATATTTTACTACTTTTATTCGCCTTCTTTGATGGGCCCCTTTCCTCTTCTGTCCCTAAAATGAAGGCATTCTCAGAGTTTATGTTCATCTTCCCCTAACTCTACACTCACCTGCTTTCTTGGGTTTAACTGTCACCTCTTTCTGATGACCCATCTTTATTTTGCGCTCCAGACTGCACATTTATAGTCAGACTTCCCTGAGCCACGCTGGGTGTGTATCCACAGGCACCCCTGGCCCACGTTCAAAACTGACTCTCCTTTTTACTACAGATGTCCCTCTGTTCCACAACCCCCAGCCCAGCCCAGCTGCACAGGTGATAAAATCATACCAAGTCTGAAACTCCCTGAGGAAATATGACTTCTCCCCGCGGGGCTCAGGACCAGCCCGCAGCCCGTGTAGCTCCCAAGCCCACTCACATTCCCCTCTTCTGGGCCAAGATCCACCCCGATTTTCCCTTCTCAGCCTCCTCATGCCACCCGACTCTGCTCCCAGCAAGGAGGACCTTGTTTTATTTGTCACTGAAAGCATGAGAAGGAATCAGAGGCCAGTGGCCACATGCGTCCCCCCTGCAGCACCTGGCCCGGCATCCGCTCCCCTCTCTTTGCTCTGGTGAACCCTGGGTTCAGAGACAACATCGTCACCACCTGTGCTGTCACCCTGTGTCCCCAACTTGCGGACACTCGCTCACAGCTTCTCCTCTCCGTCCTGCATTCCTCCTGCTTGCTATTATTAGACCATCCCCACGCTGGTTCCCACATGAGCCTGCAGAATCTCCTTAGGAGTGCGCGCCTTTCCCGACTTCCCACAGTCAGCACTCTGCTTTCCACTTCACAGAAAAGCTCTCTGCCTGGACCCTGCCCTCCCGAGCCTCTCCCGAGCCCCCTGCACTCACTCTGCATGGCGTCACTGTGAGGGTGGACGCTCACCCCGACCTCAGCCCTCGTTTGACTTTACCAGCAGCCGTCCTGGTCACCGGGGTCACTGTGCCTCCCTGTGACGCTCTCCTCCCCTGCTCTGTACAGACTCACTGCCCGACACCACCAACGCCGCCTACCGGGCGCCACGGCTTCAAGGCTGGCCGCAGGTGTGGTGGCTCCTTTGCCCCTGTGGACTCCAAAGCCCTGCGGTCACCTCGCTTTTCCCCTTCTCTCACACTGTCTCCAGCCCACTGGCAAATTCTTCAAAATAAAATAGAAGGCCTTCACTGCCTCCAGTTCAGCCCCAGATGAGTCAATGTGGTGCGCTTCTGCCTCGAGCAGTCCTGCCCCGCCAGTCTCTGCCACTGCTCATGCTGGTCACCGTGCCTCTGTTCACTGTGTCCCCTGCCCCCATCTTACAGGCACAAAGCCGAGTTCTCACATGTGCCACACCCACCTGGCGCCCAGGGCATCACCCTCAATCCCTCCGCTGTTCCTGGGCAAACCAAAGATGCTGTCAGCACGGGGCCTTTGCATGTGACTGTCCCTTGTTCAGGACTCTGCTCCCAGCTACACAGCCCTTAGCTGTGCCTTTAGTCACGTCTCTGCCTCAGCGCTGGGCCCTCTGTGCAGCTAGCAGTCACCATGCTCCTGGCACCCTCAGTCCCTGATACACTGGCCTGTGGCCCTGCGTCTAGGCTCCCCTCGGTCCTGTGCCTCAGTGTCCTCCTCAGCGAGGTAGGTGGGACGAGAACACCCACCCTGCATGGGTGCAGTGAGGATTAAAGGAGTTAGTCTTCGCACGGAAGAAGGAATCCTGCGTGGCACACAATAAACACCCAGTGAAGTGTCAGTTATTATTTTACGGAACCAGGCTGGTCCCCTGAAGTCCACCAAGCACATGCTAAAACTCTGAAAACGGAGTACTGCAGAGAAAATCCCACCCACAGAATTAGTGGCAGAAGAGACACCAGAAGTGGCCCCCAACCTCAGGCCAGGCTCTTTGGACCCCACGCCCAAGCCTCTGCTTACAGGGGACATGTGGGGGAGGGGACTCCACGCCAATCCTGCCACCTACTAGCTGCCTGCACCAGGCCAGCTAGCTGACCTTTCTGAGCCTCAGTTTTCCTTCCGTAAAATGCGGAAGACAACATCTGTCTGCCTTTGTCTCCGGGAAGGAGACTTGCTGATCCCGAGGGCTCTGGTGCTGAGTCAGCGGCACGATGGCCGCTGGAGCCGTGTGCGGAAGCGGACGCTGCTCTCGCCCATGCCCCGAAAAGCCGTCCCCTTCCTCCGCACGGTCCCTCGGCACTGCCTTGTGCTAGAGCTCTACCAGCCTGGAAGAAACCAGGAAACTGCATTTCCACGACCAAAGCTAGAAAGAGGCCGGGGCACACTTCTCGGGCGATGAGCTGTGGCCGAGTTGACACCAGGCCCTAGGGGCAGAACTGTGTGCCTAGGGGAGGGCATGGGTTGTGCCAGGCTGGGAGAGGGTGCTGGGGTGGTGTCAGCCCAGAGAGTGGGGTCAGAACCCTCCTGGGGCTTCTGGGAAAGCCATCTCCTGGACACAAGGTGAAGAGAGGCTCTTCAGGGAAAACAGGCCTCTGCCCGAGAAGCTCCTCATTCTTTCTGTCCCTGAGGACAGTGCCGGGCCGCGGGGGAGACAGAGCAGCAGCAGAGGTCAGGAAACTGCAGATGTTCCTGTTGTTTTATTCTTCATTTGCAGGAGGCAGGGCAGGGACCTGGGGACAGAGGCAGCCTAGGAAGTATGAAAGAGAGAAGGCACTGCGGGCCAGATGCAGATGTGGAGGGAGCCCCCGTCTTGCAGGAAGGCAGTGGCTTTGCTCTCCTGTAGGATGGAGCTCGGCCAACTGCTCACTAGTGGATCATGTGACACCCCGAAAGTGGCTCCCTGTGGACCCCACATGGCAATCCCCAAGACTGCAAATGTTTCCTTACGTGGGAAAAGGCCTCTGCAGATGGGACTACACAAATGCTTGGAGGCGTGGAGGTTGTGCCGAAGCATCTGGCTGGTCCCAAGAGGAAAAGTGCCCTTATCAGAGGGAGAGTGCAGGTGCCAGCGCCTCAGGCAAGGTGACCCCCAGGCTAGAGGGTGGGGTGGGGAGGCCACTGATCCAGGCCACCAGCAGCCGCCAGAGGCAAGGACAAGACCCTTTTAGGGCCACTTAGAGAAGGGTGGCCCTGCCGACCTGATTTCAGCGTGGTAGCAGTGATGCTGGACTCCTGGCCTCTGCAACTGTGCGGACGTGCATGTGTTGGAAGAGCGAGGCACAGGGCTGTGGTGTTACTACAGTGGCCACAGGAAACGAATGCAAACTAGAGGAGGGACCGGGGCTGGCGGTCTCCGGGATGCAGCTGTGAACACAGGTGGGGAGCATGCCCCGCAGGTAGGAATAAAGTTCGGAGGTAAATAAAGGTAAATAAAGTTCCCTTGTCCTGCAGGGAGGCCTGGGAGTGGAGGATGACCAGTGGCTAGGCCCGGGTCAGCGGCCCTTCAGCCGTCTCACTGTGTGTCTCTGTCAGGACCAGTACCACATTCTGTCCTGGGACAATTCTAGCTGCAAAGACTCCCTTCTCCAACAAAGGAGGAGACAGCAGGGACACTGTGTGGCCTTCCCAGGACTGCACGGCTGGGGTGTCCTGCCCCAAGTGCCCTTTGTACCCCAGTAGTGGTGCCAGGTTCATCTCAGGCTAGGGAGAGCTCGGGGGGCACTGGGGAGTTGAGGTCACATCCTGGCCTGGGCCAGTCCAACTGGCCTCTTCCCGATGTCAGCACACAGAAACCATCCAGGAAGAAAGGCCTCGTTCCAAGCACAGCTGTCTGCAGCACACCAGGCAGAGCCTGGCCTCTGTGGGATTGAGAGCCCCGGAGACGCCGGGTCTGTGTCACTGTGCAGCACCTTCGGGCTCCCAGCCACGCGAGGAGCCTAGGCGTGGTGCTGGTGTCGGGATTCAGAGAGTAAAAGACAGCCGTGTCCCGAGGCGGTCACAGATGCGTGGGCAGAGACACCAGAAAATAACCGGTCGCAGCATTCCTGAAACTCACCACCTCACTTCCCTGTCCTGGTTTTTGCCGTTTTTTAATGGTTTGCCATCACATTTACTGAGGATTTTCTTTGAGTTGACTCATCTTTCCCGTCTTCCTTAAATGCCAGGCTGGGATTTACGGGAAGCAGTGGTATCCATGAGTCCATAGGTTTAACTTGCTAGGTTAGTTGTCTTCTACGAGAGTTAACCAGCGTAGACAGCACACGGGATGCCACCTACAGCCACGCGGCGGGAGACAAGAGGCACCTACTAAGAGGCTGTGGGCACCCCCTGAGGCAAGTCCTGCCCGCCTCCTGGGGCCTGGCTGGGTGACAGCTGGGTGAGCTGCACCTCAGGGTGGGACAGTTATGGCCAGACAGCTGAACCTGCGCTCCCCCTTGAGGTCTCAGAAGCGAGTGTCACCTTCTCCACGTTCACACCATCACAGGGCCACACAAGGCAGTCACGGCCCAGCTGTCCAGACCAGGGCCCCAGGCCAGGGCGCCTGT
The DNA here is from genome assembly GCF_000276665.1 of Chinchilla lanigera. Classification (NCBI taxonomy): domain Eukaryota; kingdom Metazoa; phylum Chordata; class Mammalia; order Rodentia; family Chinchillidae; genus Chinchilla; species Chinchilla lanigera. The sequence continues at coordinate 41,595,113 of NW_004955405.1, forward strand.
GCTGAGGGAGACGCCGCCAACCTTCCGCCCCTGTCGTGAGGCAGGGATGGGCAGATGACGTCCACTGGGGTTGCAGCCCCTGGGGCGGGCATTTAACCCTGGCTCCACCCGAGAAAGCGTGTGGAAAAGAAGCAGAGGGGTGGCATCATCTTAAAGGTACTCCTGGACATGCTTTCATTTATTTCTCATAAAAAAGAACAATACACAAACTCCAGACCTTTGAGAAGCAATAATAAAGCTTGTTTGTGACGCCTGCTCCGGGTACACGGAATATACCAGTTTCAGGGCACTACCGTCCCTTCCTGACATTACCCTGCAAACATTTACTGGGCAACGATTACGTGCCGGCTTGTGGTGGGCACTGGGGTCACAGAGGTGGCCCCCGGGCAGTTGCCCCGCCTCCCGGTGGCTGCCGAGTGAGGCTGACGCAAAAGACAAAGATCACCCAAACCAACGGCAAACGTGCTGTGCCACTCACTGCCAAGCACGGAGGGGTGGTGCACGCCAAGGACAGCCGTCCAGAGCCCAAGCTTGGGGCTGGCAGCCCTGGGAGAAGCGCACAGGCCAGGGGCTGGACGAGAGACCCGGGTGACCGTGTAGAAACCCTACTGGACACGCCTCATCATGGGTCTCCCACCAGCCAGGGGCTTCCCACTCGACCTCAGAGGCACTCTGACGTGGGCATGATTATTCCTGGTTCACGGGGAGGAGGCGCTCAGAGGGGTGCAGTGACTGCCTGAGGGCACACAGCTGGCCAGAGGCCAGGGCGTCTGTCTCGGCTGTGCGGCTGTCTAGCCATGCTCCTCCTGGTGCTGCGGTCGGATGCTGGACATCCCCAGCGTTCCGGCGATATTGGCTCAGTCTCAGGGTGGCGCTTTAGGACTTGGGGCTTTGGGGGGTCCTCAGGTGCTGGGGGTACCCTTGAAGGCATCGCAAGACCCCTGTGTCTCCTTCCTCTGGCCCTCCCTGCTCATCCTATGAGTCGTGTGCGGGGGCAAACGCCCCCCACCCATGCCATCCAGTGCTCTCGCTGAGACACGGGTTACCACGGCGACTGCACCTACAGCGCCTCCTTTGTTCCTCAGCTGCACTCAGGATCCAGGCTGGCGGGACTCGTGCCCCGTTCTGCGGGGCACTATAGAGGCCAAGCGTGGTGGAGGGACTGGAGCAAAGGGCTCCCCTTCCTGCCAAGCCGGGCCACTGCCCTGAAACCTGCCCACATCTCTGCTTGTCTTTTGCCCACCCGCCAGGCCCCAATGAGCCGCTGCCAGCCCCCCAGTGTGGGGTGCTGCGTCTGGCTTGTGCTGGGCTGAACTGGGCCGTGATTTCACGGCTGCACCTGGCCCTGCACCTGGGGGACCAGGAGGCCAATGAGATGGCCGCTTGTGAGTCTGCCAGGGCGTGGGGCAGTGTCCCAGGTGCCTGGGCTGCTAGCGCAGTGCTGGAGCAGCTGACAGACTCCAGGGGCGCTGCCGCCTGACCTGGTTCCCCCTGGTTCCTACTCCTGCAGGCTCTGGCATTTCCCTAAGTGTCAGCACAGAATTGCTGGCTGAGGACCCCGGAAATTTCTGTCTCCATCTCCACCCTGGGAAGCCTGGCCACCAAGAGCCTTGTAATCCTCCAAGTACCATTCAAACGGGCAGGGCTACACCTTGACCTCAAACAGGCACTGTTTTTGTTACTGGCCAAGAGCCTGGGAACTAACATGACGCTGCCTGCTTGGAATCCTGGCCCCCGACTTACCAGCTGCGTGACCTTGGACAAGCCATGTGACCTTGGACTCACTGCTGGGCTTCCCGTGCCCTGGCCTCTCCTGAGACGATCAGAGAGCTGCTGTCTGGGGCCTCGGACACCGCAGGTCAGACACACATAGTGCCTGCGCAGTGGGCCCTTGGCGAGCGAGCTGGTGTTGGTATCTGCTTCTCTCTCTTTCCCTCCTCCCCCACTTCCTTCCTTCCTTCCCTCTCATCTTACCTGCCCCCTGTTGTAACTACCCAGACCTACAGACTCCATAGCTCCTGGTCTCGGCTAAGGTCCCACAGCCAGGAAGAGGTCAGCTGTGCAGACCCAGCTTTTAGACTTTGCCTTTTTCTCAATTCCTGCCTCCTCCTCCTGGCACCCCCAAGATGCTAGTGCAAAGCCTAGTGCAAAGCCTTACACAAGTGAGAGTGTGACAAATCCTGGAGAGCGAGCTGGGAGGCCCTCAGGAGAGGCTGGCGCAGTGGCGCCTGTCCTGGGCTGTGCTGCCTGGGTGAGCTCCCTGACCTCGCTGGTTTCAGTTTCAGCTTCAGGCTCAGTCTCTCCACAGATGGCTTTAGACTGGGATAGAGCTCTCACCCCGCAGGGCTGGGCTGAGGCCTACATGGGGGTCCCCGGGGCCTGGCCTGGCCGTCCCTCCTCCAGGCCAGGGCTCTGTGCTGCACATGCAGGTGCTCGGAGCTCTGGGCCAGCCCGGGCCTGGGACCTGGCCTTGGGGAGGGACGATGGTAAGAGTTTGGGGCCCTGGTGCCCACTCACACCCAGGGCTGCGTCAGGACCCTGCTCCCCGAGCCTGGCAGGCTGGGCCCACAGGTTCCCACTGCTCAGGATTTTCCTGAAAGTTTGTCAGTTACATCTTTAAAATGCTGCCCAAGCCAAGGAAAAGACATCTTTGGACCAAGTCTGGCCATGAGGTCTACAATCTTCCACTGAGCTGGCCACTGTTGCGATCAAAACAACACCGAGACTTCATCTCTCTCCACAGAGTGGCCGGCATCAAGAAATCATACGATAACAAGTGCTGGTGAGGACGTGGGGAAGAGGAACATGCCACTGTGTTGGTGAGAGGGTAAACTAGTACAACCACCGTGGGAATCAGTGTGGAGAGGCGTGAAAAACACTAAAACTAGAAATTTCATTTGACCCAGCCACATCCCTTCTAGGTATCTTTCCAAAGGGGTTAAAGACATCATATTACAGTGATCCACGCACACCCACATTTACAGCAGCACAACTCGTAGAAGCTAAATCTGGGATGCGGCCTCCGAGTCCATCAACAGGTGAGTGGATAAAGAAAATGTGGTATTTATACCAAATGGAGTACTACTCTGCTCTAAAGAAGGATCCATTTGAGTCAGTTGTAGGAAAATGGATGCACCTTGAGACCACCCTGTCAAGTTAAACAAATCGGACACACAGCTTAAATAGTGCATGGTCTCTCTTACACGAGAGACCCCTCAAAAATACAGAGCAAAACAGATAGATAATAGGAAGTAAGGAGGTCTTTTCCAAATGGGAGGGGGAACAAGAGGTGGAGGGACTGGAGAGGTAGGGGAGCAAAGAAAACACGGAAATGGGGCTTCTGCAGATGAACAGGGTACCGAGAGCTCGAAGGAGCGGGGGTGGGGGAGGGCGCGGAAAAGAATCAACAGGCGTTCGGTACACACAGCCACTCCACAAGGCCAGCGGAACTGGGAGCACGTACGCATGGACCAATACAAATAAATGCATTGTAAAAATAAAATAAAACCCTCTGATCCGTGGAGAGCTGCCGGTGCACCTTGTCCGTGGCTCACCCGCAGGGAAGCCCTGCCACATCATGAGAGGCAGCTGTGTGGTCTCCACTCCAGCTTCCTCCTGCACATGCAGCCGTGACAGGGAGTGCGGACACGGCCCAGGCCTGCAGCGTCCCTGGCAATCCAGCATCACAGCCCCACACCGACAGGCAGCAGCCTTCACCTTCCTACCCAGGAGTCCACTGGGGAGATGAACGAGCCAGCCTCATCCTCCCAGCCTGGCGGTCCTCACCCCTGCCGCACTGCCGGGAGCCGGGCGCGTCGGGCACGATCCTCGAGCCATCGGGGCCTCAGTGTCCCTGCCTCCTGTCCGCTGGGATAACGCGGGGCCTGCCGTGTGGGAGCGGGTGAGGTGAGGCGGGATCTGGAAGCAGTGCTCAGCGAAGACCGGGGTCGCTATGATCCTCCCAGCCCAGGGGGAGCTGCTCAGGGGCTTCCCACTCCCCATGGGATCAAGGCTTCCTCATTCTGCTGATCCCATCTGGAGGCCAAGCCCGAATGGGCCTCTGCGGACCCCTCCAGCTGCTATTCACACGTGGCATCAGCCCTTCTCCTCAAGTATGGCGGGGGCTGTGGCCCTTCAGCCAGTAGAGCACAGCACAGGTGACAGGATGAGCACTGTCATGGGGATCTGATCACATTGTACAAGATCTCAATGCCCATCCCGGAGGAGACTTCCTTTCCTGCAGGCTTTGAAGATGAAAGTGGTCACATGGTGCGCAGCCTGTGGAGAGCGTCACACGGCAAGAGACCAAGGACAGACTCCGCCCCACAGGAGGGAGCCCCTGAGGAGCCGAGTGAGCCAGCAATCGCAGGGGCCGGGAAACGGGTTCTTCCTCGGAGGAGGCGCCATCAAAGCAAAGCCCTGGCGGCAACTTGGTTCAGCCACGGGGAGGGCCCGGGCCTGGCCTCCCGTGCACAGACACGGTGGCGTGACTCAGGCGTGCCATGGTACACAGCCAAGCAGGGGCGCTATTGTCCCGCAGTGACAGGTCACCACTGCGTGGGGACTCCTACCCGGCCTGTGTCGGAAATGCTGCCACGTCAGGCCTGTTTCAGCAGCAGATCCCCAGCGGAGCAGTGTGTGGAGCAGGACATTTTACGCACCTGTGTGCGGCCCCACGCTCACTTCCTTGCCTTGAGCCCGATGAGAGAGAACAAATGCACGCCCACGTTTCGGCCTCACAGGTGCAGCCTGGCGTGCCAGCGACGGCGAAGGCCGGGGCCAAGCCTCCAACACCACTGTGCCCGAAGCGCAGCACCCAGGCTCATCAGGCTAGATCTCATGTGGGGAGCGGAAGACAGGACAGACGGCCAGGGCACTCCCGGGGCTGCGGGGAGCGGCCGGGACTGCGCTGCCTCTGAGGGACCTGGGGAGGGCAGGGTCCAGAGCCTGCGCCTGAGTCCTGTCTTCCGCATGGGGCTCTTTCCTCAAGCCAAACCTGCTGCTTTCCTCCAGGGTCAAGCACTCCTGGCTTTGCTTTTGTTCTTGGGCAAATGAACTCCTCCACTGAGCCTCCGTGTCCGTCCCTGAAACGGGGTCCTAGTGCCACTCCCCAGGGCGTCCCGGAAGGGTGGAGGACGCTGCACGTGGGGTGCGAGGTGCTGAGAGGGTCGGGGCTGCCTGGCTCCTGTTAGCAGATCCTCATGCGGAGATCTGAGACTTTTGAGCGCCCCCACCGTGCGCGGTGGTCGAGGAAGCACCTGCCTCGAGGTGAAGGGTGCTGGCACTTCCCCACGCGTGTTTGCCTGGGTGCTGCGGTTCGGGCGCGTAGCTGTTGGAGGCTTGGCCCCAGCCTTCGCTGTCACTGGGAGGTGAGGAAACCCTTAGGAGGTGGCCTGGGCTGGGGTGCTTAGGCCCTCTAGGGGTGTGCCCTTAAGGGGGAGGTGGGGGCCCTGACCCCAGCCCCTCTCTCTTCACTTCCCAGCCGTCATAAGTCAAGCAGCTTCCTCCACCAGAGCGCCGGCCACAACACGCTGCCTCAACACAGAGTCAAGGTGGCGGGGCCCACCGACCACTCCCTGAGATCTCCGAACCGGGAGCCTATTATGGTTTATGTCTCGATGTCTCCCCAAAGCCTCACGCAGTGTCAGGCTTTCTGGAGGTCGGTGAATCTAGAGTTTGTGATTGATTCAATGTGCAGTGCTGGGATTAAGGGTGTGCGTGCCACACCTGCTGTAGGGCGGGCAGCCTGTGTATGATATAAGGGACAGAGAGAGCTTGCCTCTCACCTGCTGGCTTGTTGCTTTTGCTGTTTTCTACCACCACGAACAGTTGCCCCTCTGCCATGCCACCCTGCCACGAAGCCAGTCGAGCATAGGCTGAAACCTCTAAGGATTGTGAGCTAAATAAACCTTTCCTTCCTTAACTTTGGCTGTCAGGTGTTTTGGCTCAGCAATGAGAAAAGTAACTAAGAGAGCCCAGACCTTTACACAGTCAAACCTCAGGGAGTTTGTGACAGTAAAGGGAGCTGACCTAGTGCACCAGATAAGAAGGAACCATACCACCTAGTCCTTTTCCAGGGAGTCCTCCCATCTGGCCTCCCACGAGCTTCTGTGTTGCGTCATCTCAGCACTCTGAAGACACGCACAAACAGCCCTCCTCTGTGCCCATGTCTGTCACCTGTCACCCCTGCAGACACAGCCCCCAGAGCTCTGGGAGTGCAGACTGCACCGCTTTACGCTGCCTCCTTTCATGTTCAGAGTAGGGTCCTGCCCAGCACAGGTGCTGACTAAACACGGGCCCAGGGGATGGCAGAGCCCGGCTTGCTTTTGCCTATCGAGTTGGCCTGACAAAGGAAGAGAAGGAGAAATTCAGGGACTCAAAGCCACTTTGAACAAAGGAAAAAACACACTTGGTGCTCAGCGGATCTCCACACAGAACCTCATTTCATTTCTGTGCTGGGCCTAGAGCTGGGTGGCCTTAGCACCCCTCACTGATGCATGGGGACACTGAGGTCCTGAGCTGTGAGGTTTTCCAAGGGGGGAAGCGGGGTTGTGAGTGGCCCAGGGCTGAGCTGCAGGTCTCAGAGCAAGGCTGGTGGTGCCCTTGTGTTTAGGAAGCACATAGTGAAATATCAGGGGCTAGAGGCGCACCACGCCCAACTGAGCCAGGGACACAGAGAGGGAGAGAGAGAGAAAGAGAGAGAGGGAGAGAGAGAGAGAGAGAGAGAGAGAGAGAGAGAGAGAGAGAGAGAGGAGGGGAGCACAGTAATATAGAAACATTTGGGCAATCGGGTTGGAAAATACCTGATAATGCTTTACACTCTGAGTAACTTTTCCATAAACCTGAATGACCGCAAATGGGAACGTACTGCAAAAAGCTACAGGCAGGAAGAAGATGCCGCTTGTGTCATGGTGGTGGAGGTGGACCCCGCTTGGCAGAGTGAGGGGTGGGTGGGTGGCCTGGGCAACACCCTGGGACCCGCGGCCATGGCCAGACAGCTCCTCTCTGAGCCCTGGTCTGCAGAGCCGGGCTCCACGTCCAGCTCCTTTCCCTCTGCTTCCAGGCACCCTCAGCCTGGAGGCGATCTTCCCTACGTGCACAGCCTCACCGATGTGGTCCACACCACACACCCCTCTCCACACCGACAGGCCTTCGTCACTGTCCTGCTAATTGTCCTTAGTCCTCCATGCACTCTGCACAGCTCGCCCGGAGAGGTGGGTGAGCTGCACCAAGGCCACGTGGGGCGGGGGAGTGAACAGGATGCCTGCGTCGTGAGTTCCCAAGTGCATTCTTGTCTGTCCCTGTCACTCTGCTACCACGGGCTCCTTGTTAGCCATGGCCCCTGGTTTCTTTCCACTGTTACATGTGTCCCTCCCAGAACCCGGGTCAGGCAGACCTCAGCAACGTCCCTTCCCGGGAATGCCTCGGGCAGGTGACTAAACTTCTCATCTGGAAAGTGGGGACAAGGACCCAGCCCTGGGTTGCTGATTCATTACTGCTGCAGGGGCCAGGACGGAGCAGCGAGGGAGACGGATGGGGCCTCGGCCTCTGCACCTCCTTCCCTGTTGCAAAGACACTGAGCAAACACAGAAGCAAACAGTGCTTTCCCGAGAGCCACTGGCACCGAGAGGAGCTCAAGCTGGAGCGCAGGACGGGGCGGTGCCATGGCTGCCTGGCCGAGTCGCTGGCCTGGGGCAGAGCCCTTGGGGAAGGTGACGAGGACCCAGGGCTAAGATGACCAGGGCCCAAGTCTGTGGTGGGAAGGCAAAGCAGAGCACAAGGACAGCGGGCAGCGGGCTGGGTCTGCATCCAGATGGGTCTCAGAATCTGCGACTTCTGGACCTCATGTGTCATGCACCAGGGACCCACAGAACCTAAACAGGATAGCAGCAGAATCTGAGCTTTTGCTTGAAGTCAGATAACGTGTGCGTTATCACGCTTGGGCCTGGTGCATAACACACGAGACGGTTTGGATCTGAAGCCTCCCCAAAGGCGCTGGCTTTAGGACATGGCTGGCTCCTGAGGGCCCTGACTTCACGGTGGATGAACCCTGATGAGGTCGTGTTCTGACGGCTCTACTGGAAGGCGATGGGGCTGGTTGAAGGCTGAGGGTCATGGGGATGGAATCTGGTCCGTGGCCGCTTTGGCTCGGGCTCTCTCTGGCTCTCTCTGCTTCCCAGCTGCCCTGGGGTGGGTGAGCAGCTTTGGTCCTCCACAGCTTTCCTCCACGAAGTTCCGCTCACCTCAGGCCCACGGTGATGGACCCAGCTGACCTCTGGTACCTTTCCTCCTTTTGAGTTGTCTGTGAAAGTATTTTGCGCAACCGTGGAAGGCTCACCATGACAATAAAGGGGGGCTATCATCATCTACTGTCCCCTTGTGCTGCCACAGATTGCTGTACCTGCAGGCACTGGGAGGTGGTGGGGACCTCCGCTCTGTGGGCAGAGCCCGGGCACACACCTGGACAAGGGGCAGAGGTGTTGGGGCACAGCCCAGTCTCTGTGCCTTCCTCCTCGGTCCCCTCCACCAGCCGGATGCAGCAGCCCCACCGCCAGGCCCGGGGTGGCAGTCGGGCGGGCCAACCAGTCCACACCAGCTGGCTCCAGCTCTAGGCCTCGGAGCTGCCTGCGTGTTGCTGTTAAAAATGCAAAGCATTCCAGCCATTTTAATTACTGGGCATTGCATAAGACAGCAGCCAGTTCATACAAAGGAACAGCAGAGCAAAATGATTTTCCTCCCTGCCTCGGCCTCTTCCTCCCCTACATCGGCCTCTGGGCAGGCCTCGGGGCCTTGGAGCCACTCCAAGGTATGTGCAGTCTCCTCTAGAGCTGCTGATAGGACATGAGGTGTTTTTCTCTGCATCCTCGAGGTAGAAGCAGTTCCAGCCACCTGCAAGGGGTTTGGGAGTTGCTGTTTGTCCTCCCCTTGGGCAGCCTGAGAGTCACAGGGTTCCGCTGCACTGTCGATGAGAGCTGGATTACAAACCAGCAGCCAGCTGCAGTGGGGCTCTGCAGGCACCGAGTCGGGGCTTTGGGTTCCTGACATTCAAACATGACTTTACTCCAGGGTGCTCAGAAGGAGTGAGGCTGACACCGCTCTCCAGCAGCACGGAGACGAACGGCTGAATTATGGAACACGATCAGGAAGCTCCCCGTGCTTCTCTTGCAGGCTTCTCAGGCATCTCTGAGCCCGTCCTTAACCAAATCCCTTTGAACCACTTGTTGAGGACCTACTGTGCATCGGGCATTGCCAGGAGGGAAAGCTTAACCAGTCCCGGTCCATGAGCGCATTTTCTTCTCCCCAGCCTTGGAGATGAGCACATTTTCTGAGGATAGAGCATGACATGGAGGCCGACAGTTCCAGGACAGGAGTGAGTTTCACATCCAATGTGCTCCCGCGGACATGCCCAGCACAGGCGGCAGGAGACAGTGCCCAGAAACAGTAGCGTATTATAAATAAGAGTGCAGCGGCCATTCATCGACGCTGGCCTTGTGCCAGGCATTCTGTTAGATCTTCCCCGTGTGTAAGCTCATTGTCTTGTCACAACTCTGAGGTTAAGGTACTTGTGCAAGCTCACACAGTCAGGAACTGACAGTGACACGCTCGTCGACATTTAACAACCGGCTCTGCTGGACAAAAAGGCCCAATTTTCAGTCTTTCCATTTTAGCGGTGTAAACTCCCAGCACGGCCAGTTGTAAGCGACACTATAGTGACCCGCACAGCAGGACTGGGAAGAATGTGCAGTAGTCAGCAATAGATAGCGCCCCCACCGTACAGATAACAAATGACTCAGTCTTCAGAAACAACATAATAAAGACGGTCTCCGACTTAGGCTCAGGCAGGGGGAAATGAGAATCATCCAGGAGAAACCATGCTTCGGATTTGGAGTTAGAGCTCTTCCTCCCTGCAGGTGCGGGTGGTGACAGCCAGCCCCAGCCCCCGTCACCCTGCCACCCCCAGGGTGACCGGCAGGTGCCCAGGTGTGTGTGTGGCTGAGGCGCTGCTGCTCCGGTGTTCGATGCCTGTTTTGCTCACGCTGCTGTGGACCCTTCGTGGGTTTACCTGGAGCACTTGTGATGAGGAAGTGATGTGTGTTAAGTGTTCATTACCCTAACTTTTAGTACAGTTTATTGGGTTGTGGGTTCATATAATTAAAATTCTCATCACGGCTCTTTCTAACCCCTGACTGCCCACATCCTGGAGAGTGGACTGCTCAGCTCCGGGGCCGGTGCAGGCCGGCTGCGCCTGGAGCTTCCACCCTCAGCCCGGAGGGGCAGGAGCGGCCTGGGAAGCTGCAGCAGTGCGGTCAAGGGAGGAGCATGAGCCTCGGCAGGCCTGCAGGCAGCGTGGAGGAGCAGCACACAGTGTTTATGAGGTGTTTGTGACCGGTTGCCAGGGTGTGGTCCATCGGAGGTGAGGGGGACAGCGGACTTCTAACAGTGACATCACCCACGCTGCTGAACCTCTCTGCCTCAGCCTTCTTTTATGGAAGCTGAGCACAATAGTAACAATAGCCTCTACCTGGTGGAGCTGTGAGCATGAAGTACGTAGAACAGGATCCAGCGTGCGGTACGTGCTCATGAGACATCAGCTGCGGCTTGTTTGGCCTTTGCAACCCCTTTGTCCTCATTTTATGGAGAAGAAACATCTGCACCGTCACTTCACAGAGGAGGCAGCAGGGCCTTGGGCAACAGCTCTAGCTCTAACGCCTGGGCTGTCCCGAGGCTGGAAAGCACAGGGCGCCGGCTGAGCGGTGTTGTCCCAGGAGGAGCTGCAACAGCCCCAGTGCCGGGCTGAGGATCCCCTCTAACAGGTCCACCCCTGACACCCGTCTTCACACCTGGGGTGGGCACGGGCTTCCCGGGAAGGAAGACCCATCCTTGGTGGTGGAAACTGAGGCCCAGCCCCTAGCGTCCCTCCCTCTCCACGCATCACCTTCTCTGTGGAGGCAGACATGAAGCAGGCAGGAGCGAGGGCTCTGGGACCAAACGGCACGGCCGCTACCCCAGCCCTGCAGCACCCTGGCTGTGTGCTCCGGGGCAAGTGACATCACCTCTCTCTCTGGACCTGCATTTCCAACTGGACCGACGGGATGCAGACGGTGGTCTTCATCTCTCAGAGATCTCTCCATCTTTAAGGATCAGTATGGCCCCTAGGCAGACTGCCCCAGGACACCTGCAGGCCAGGGGACCGCATGAGCGCTCGCAGTCCTTGTCCTTCTCTTTCTCCCCGGCCCCTTTCAGTGGGATGTGAGATTGCATCTCTCCTGTGGATACAGCTCGCAGGACTGCAGACAGCGTAAGGGCAGGCACTGGCCACGTTTCTCTGTATCCCTCTGGGCCCCACCTTGCACATAGATAGGTTCACAGCGGCCGTTCCCAGTGTGCCAACCACTGCACTGTGTGCTGCTGTGAAAACCCGGGAGGTGTGGGTTTCACCAGGAGGTGCTACGGCTCAGAGAGGCTAAGGCCCTCGTTCAAGGCACGGTGAAGGAGTGAGGACTGATTAAGATTGAGGTTTACGGTCCTCACAAGCCTTGGTCCCTACTCCTGCGAGGCTGCCGATTGAGTACCCGACCCCCTGAGATGCTTCAGCTGTGATGAAGTCTAACCGCTGGAGTTATCTGCAGAAAGGGTGTGGCTAGCTCAGGAAAGGTCACACAGCCGCTGTAGGGACAGCACCAGGACAAATGCTGGGGACGCAGCCTGAATCGCACGCTTGAGATTTCAGAAGGAAGGGGAACCCTGTTCAACAGCTGTTTAAAAACATGCACTGGTTGGAGGCCATCAGCTCGCCCTTGGGCTTGGGGCCCTTGCTGTGGAAGATGTGATTCTCCCATGGACACCCCCAAATTCTGAGTAAGTGGGATGCCCCACGCCCCAGAAGCCACCTGCCCAGGCGTCTCTTCCGGTCTCTGGGAGCTGCTTCCCAGAAGCTCCTGCCCAGCCCTGGGTGGGCACTATGTCCCTGGGTACTTGTGCACCAGTGACCCAGAGCTTTGGGCACTGGGTGAACCCAAAGACGGGAGGAAACCTCAGAAACTGCCTCATGAGTCTGCAGCACGGGGATCCCCGTCTCCAGGGAGTGCCATGATTTGGAAAGAGTTCTCTAAATCACAGCTTGGCCACTTCCTTGTGTATCAGAAACTGGGCATGCAAATTAACCCCTCCGAGCTGCAGTTTCCTTGACTGTAAAATCGGCATAAAATATTTTTTGTTATTTCAGGTTGTGAGAATCCGAGGGAACCCTGCACTGACCGTGTTCATAGCCCACGTCCTAGTGAGTCCTCTGGTCTGAGGAACTGTCTTTCATTCCACGTCCCGTGTCAGCCCACCAGCTTGATGAAACGTGTAGCGCAGGGAGGTGGTGATTTGCTGCATCTGTCCCCCGGGCCATCACTGAACTGGGGAAGCCTGGGGTGAGGAGCTGGTGACAGGTTACCAAGGCACCTGACCCTCGCCCTGCTTCTGCCAGTCACACGAAGGGCACGCACATGACTTGGAAACAAGGCTGTCTGACTTCTGTGCCTGGAAGCATCGAGCTCAGCAACACACATGTGCTTAACCTCAAGTCCATGGTGGGCCGAGCCACCAAGCCACGGCAAGGCAGAGTGGGAGAGCCTCGAAGACCCAGGGCCCAAGAGTCCATCTGGGGGTAAGATCATTGTTGGCTGGTGATTCAGCTAAAGTGTAGAAAGCAACGAGCTACATAGTCCCAGGGCAGGAAGCCTGGGAAAGCTGGTGTGATGGCCCATCGTGAACAGAGAACCAGGAAGACCGGAGAAGCCAGAGCTGGCGTGTCTGGCGCCATCGTTGTCCAGGGATGGGGCTCCAGTGCTGGGCACTGTCATTCCTCGGCAATGTCTTTGCTTCTCTCCAAAGCAAAGTTCCCCAGTGTCTTGCCCAGAGGGAGCCCACTCTTTGGATGACCTCATTCTGGGATCCGTCCCCCACACACCAAGCATTCCTTTGCTGAGAAACTGGCTTTGTAGGAGGCTCCCCGTGACCATCAGAACAATAATGGTCACTTGACATGTGTCCTCCCGCCTCTGTCAATGCCTTTTCCCAGGGGCCTCGAGGACAATGGGGTGTGGCTGTTCATTTGGTCTTAGGGGTCATTTGTGTGCCTGGGACAGCTCAGCTCTGGGCCACCCTAGCTTAGTATCTGACCCTGCAGCCAGTTTCCTGAATTTCTGTTGTGGATTTGTGAAAGTGGTGCCGATCCCCACCTCTGTTCCTCCAGGTCATAGGTTATTCGTTCACTCTTTGATGAGAGAGCCAGGCACGGCGGTGCACACCTGTAATCCCAGCACTCTGGGAGGGCGGGGCAAGGAGATTGCAAGTTCGAGCTCAGTCTGGGTAATCAGCAACTTTCTCAAAATAAAAAGGGATGGGGATGTAGCATAGCGCAAAGGCTCTCATTTCAACTCCAGTTTCAAAAGATTAAATGGCAAGAGCCTCTTATGTACAGGTGCTGGACTAGGCACTAGGCACCAAGAAGCACCTTCTGGGATCTGCTGTGGGTGGGAAGGGGTGACAGAGTGCAGTTCTCTGGGGCAGGAAAAGCTGGGGACATTCAGAGCTGGTGACTACATGTGGGCTCAGGGGTGTGATGGAGTGGGTGGGGCACTGACGGGGCAAGCCGGGCATGGGGGTGGCAGGGGTCTAACTGCAGGGGCAGAAGTCACGGCTCATTCTGTGAGGTCAGGTGGCTGCAACTGCGGCCTGGTGCCACGGGCAGCGGGTCACAGAGTACCTGGCGCGTCTCTGAGTTCGTAACTCTGTTCCGCAGGCGGTGGAGGGTGAGTCATGTTACACAGAGGGGAACAGGATTTCCCATTTGTGCTAGAAAGGTTTACAGGAGCAGCAGTCCAGATGCCGGCTGTGACAGAAAAGGACGCTGGGCAGGGTGGCCACTGATGTGACTCTCCGGAGAGGACCGGGGAGCCTGACCCAGATCAGCACCCCCAAGAACAGGGAGAAGGGGGCAATCGGAGAGACACAGGTAGTGAGGATCTACGGGACGTGGTAGGGCGGATGTCATTCCCAGTAAAGTGCGACCTGCAGGGACTGAGGGGAGAGGGTGGTGGGCTCCAGGGAAGCTGGGGGACTTCCAGTGACTCTTCCTCTGGGCTCAGCAGGCAGAGAGGACGGGCCTGAGGCCCACAGTTGTACGGGGCACCAAGGTGGGGAGAGAGCAGAGCATGGACGGCACTGACCGGGAGGCCCCGCAGGCCAGGCGGTGGGGAGGGAGCGCAGGGACGGAACCTTGTCACGGTGATTGTCAAGAAGAGCCCAGGGCTCCGCCAGGACACGGAGAAGGGCAAAGAGGGACTTTCTTTGCCATCGCTCCGTCCCCACGTCCCCATGACACTGCACAGACTCCGTCCCCATGGGTCTGCTGAAGACAGAAGCAGGTCCTCTGTAGCCCAGACCTCCGGCCCAGTGTGGCAGGAGTTGGCCGCCCGGCCACCGGCCCCTCCCCGGCCAGCTGTGTGTGGCTGGCCTGTGTGAGCTGAGCTGCAGCCCTCAAAGAAACCACGGAGGAGCTGCATGCTGTAAAGGAAAAACACGAGCTGCCGGCATAAGGAACACATTAAGACGGGCCTGAGGAGGAGACGTCCTCCTCCTTCCACGCACATTATCCTTGTGAGAGACACACGCACATACACGCGCACACATGCGTGCACACACACGCCCTGTTCAACTCTGTCTCCCACTTCCCACCACCCCAGGAAACATAGGACTCAAAATGTCTCGGTCAGGGCACACATGTGTTTTCTGGCTTAAAATTCCTGGGAGCTGCTCCCTGTGGGAAGAAAGTGGAAACCCTGGGGCTCCTGTGGATGCTGTGGACGCAGACAGCGGGGGGTTCCCGCTCCCTGGCAGGCCCGGGGGAGCGCAGGCCAGAGGTGCCTCTCACTGCCGCGACACTGGCTCCAGACAGAAGCCAGGGAAGGTGTGCACCCCACTGGCGCCAGCCCTGGGCCGACCCACGGTCTCGGCCGCCAGGGTGCCCAGCTGCCCTGTGCCGGCTGCCGCCCGTGGAGGGTCTGGCCAGGCTCGCAGTGCTGGGTGGACCAGGCTGTCTGTGGTTGGCTGGCCTGAAGTAATGACTTTCACATGCACTGTGGGTTAGGCAGAGCCTGGAAGGGACGGGTGGGAGGCAGAGCAGGAGGCTGTGCTTCTCCAGAGCCCAGCCAGCAGCCTTGATGTCCTCCGTGGGCTGCCAGCCCTCCCTGGGCCCTGACCCCGTGATTCATAGGTTTGCTGCTTCCCCGGGCAGCCGCTCCCTGGGCTGGACGTGTGGCCAGCCGGGTGGAGGCGCTGGGCAGCTGTGGGCCCAGACGGGGGTTGAGCGAGTGCTGCAGACGGGAGGAGCTGCACCCACTCAGGGGCGGAGAGGCTGCAGGAGGGAGCAGGGTGTTCCCGGGCTCGCAGCGCCCCCTAGCACCGGCCAGCGGGATAAGGCTGGGGAGCTCTAAGGCCAGGAGCCTCCACCGGCCCAGCTGCGCATGGGTCAGCACGCTGGTTATCAGGCCCTGCCAGCCCGCACTTAACTCCTGCAACCAGCTCTCGGTTACTGTCCCCAGGGCTCACAGTGCAGAGAGAGAAGCAGCCAGGCAAGCAAGCCCAGCAGTCCCATCAGTGTGGTACAGGAAGGAGGTGCAAGTGCGGGGGAGACATGGGAAGGCGTCTGAGGCTTCCTGGAGAAGGCCACATCTGGGGTGAGCTCTGCAGCACCTGCCAGAGTCAGAGAGTTTTGGCGCCAAGCAGCCATGCTCTGGCCTCCTACTGCACACCGTCCCAGAGGCCCACAGACAGGAGCAGTGACCGAACCGGCTCTGCAGAAACAAGCTCACTCGGCCCTCCTGCACGGTGGCCATCGCAGGCTCCCCGAGCGGCTCCGTCTCCCGCCTGGAGTCTCTGGGAGGGTGAGCCTGCACACCACGGGGTTCCACTTGGGTTCCACAAACAGGGGAACACCGGAGGCCCGGATGGGGGCTGGGACCAGGAGCCGTTTCCTGGGGGCTCGGTGCCCGACTTTGTACCTTGCCCTCTCGAGCCTTTGTCCCCAGAAAGACAGACTTCACGAGCCTCTCTGAGGATGTGCGTGTCTTCAGAAGGTGTCAACAGTAATTTAGAATGGAGCGAACAAACACGGAGGTGACGAAGCTCAGAGGAGCACAGCCTGGTGGTCCCGAGGAGCTCGCAGGGTCCTGTGATCACCACACAACCCCAGGATGATTTAGCCAGCACCGGTGGGCGCTCTCCCTGGGCTGGATGCCTCAGCCTACGAGGCAGATTTGTCTGTGGATCTGAAAGGCAGGGTCGGAGTACCCAGGAGTGGCAGGACTGCAGTCACACATCACTGCTGGCAGGCCCAAGCCCCCGGTGTGAAGGAGACAGCCGGACAAGGAACCACGGCTGCAGCGCGCTCTTGGCTCTGCCACCAGCTGACTGTGACCTCAGCAGCTTCCCTCTCCTGTCCAGCCCTATGTTCCTTTCCTAGAAAACTGGTGGGTCGTCCCTGAGGTCCTTGTCATGACCCCTCTGTGTCTGAGGAAACAGCACACTGCAACCTGACACCGAGGTGGACAGGGCTGTACCGTTCCTAGGCAAGGCCCAGCAGAGGGGACAACAGGTCGCCCTGGGGCTGAGGACTGGACAGGTGAACACGGAGACCCCTGGAGTCGGCCCCAGACTTAGGCATTTACACGCTCTCAGCGGTCAGGAGCAAGCAGGAGAGCTGCGTCTCCCTTCCTAGCACTGGCACCAGATCAGTGCAAGAGGACTCCAGGGAGCCCTTCTTGTCTCTGAGGAGGCTGTGGCCGTTGTCCTGTCCAAGTGAACGGCCACAAGGCCTTCCTGCTGCAGGGACCTGCAGGAAGCCTCTTAGAGCTCTCCGGTCCTCAGGCCGAGGCTGAGCTGGCCTCGAAGGTGGGCAGAGGGGAGCCTCTCAGTGCAGGCACAGGGAGAACTTAGCGACTAAAAGGCTCTTGGCTTCTCTGACCCCCACAGGCTGCATGGACCGGCCTGGGAGCGGCAGCGAGGGGACATAAACCGAAGGCACTCCTGCGCCTCTCAGCTGGGGCAAGACTCAGGTGGCACTGGCACTTGCGCAGGGGAACCCGCAGCCGGTGCCAGCAGAAGTCCTGGCCTGACGCTCAGGGTCCAGGCAAGGCTTCTCCTTGGGGACACACTGGCCCTAGACAAAACTGCAGTGGGGGGAGAGAGCGTACCCATGTGTAAGGTGCTTATCCAAAGTGGATTTGGCCTGGAAAGGCGCTAAAGCCTTCCACATGACCAGTGCCACGCGAGTTTCCACCCCTGTCAAATCCCACCAACTATGTCCTCGTTCAGCCTGGTTCCTGGGGTGGCCCCACGATACCCATCATAGGCACTGCAGCTGCCACCGGGCATACCCACGTCCGAGGCTCCTGGGGCCCACTTTTGTGCTCAGAGGGCTAAAAAGCAGCTAGCCAACTATCCCAGATCTCAAAGTGTTGGCAGGATGGCTGGGGGTGTAATGCACCCAGACCCAGGGACAGTGGTGGGCAAACATCAGAGGGAAGTGGCCCGAGGGGAGGCCGTCAGCCGTGTGAGGGGCACAGGGCCTGGCGCTGGGTGGGGGCGGCCCAGACGCAGAGCTGCCTTCCCTCTGCGGTGATGCACAGCGGCCGGGGAAAGAGGAAGTGCCGACAAAGTCCTTCAGATCCCACAGCCCACATTTTCCACTTCTGCCTCCCCACCGGCACTCATCGGAGGGTGAGCGAGGGGCTTCTCCAGCCACGCCCTGCACAGGAAGAGGAGGGGAGACCGGAGGAGGAGAGGAGCCCCGGCTGCAGGCGGGCGCTTGCGGTTGGGCTTCCCTGCTGCCCAAGTCAGGGGTCAGAAGTGCTCCCCGCAGGACTCGAGAGTCGCGGAAGGAGCTGCACAGCTGGCCCTTGAGCCGGCGTGGAGGGTCCTCCTGAGACATGAGGAGGGGGTGAGGCACCTGCCTTCGAAGAGCCGTTCCCCGAGAAGGGCAGTACTCCGAGGACTTACTGGCCACCACCTGCCACCTGTGTGTGGCCCTTGGTGGCCCCCGGGCCTGTCTTACTCCAGTTTGGGGTCAGCTCCCCACCAAGTCCTGGCTGAAGGGTGTAAACCAGCCCTCTCCATTCTCCCCAACCCCTGTCTTCACACCTGCCGGAGTTCTCTGGGTCACCTCTCAGCCAGCGACACCCGCAGAGCCATGGCTTCTTGTTCCAGGGCACACACACCTGCTTCGGTCATTTCCAACCCATGACTCTGCTTTTGGTTTCCCACGGCCCTGACACCCGAGGAAGCTGCCCTGTGCACGTGTAGATCTCCACACAGGAGGCTTGCTTAGTCCTGCTCACAGGACTGCTCCTGAATAAAGAGCAGTGTTTGTTGAATGAATTCACTACCGCATCGGCTCCAGAGGAGCTCAGGTAAAGATATCTGTCACAGCCAACTGCAAAGGGCAGATGGCTCCAAGCGCGGGAGAGAGGAGGGACGAAGGAGGGAGGGAAAGAGGGAGAGACCATCCCCTCTCGGCCATCTGGGAAAGCGGGGCCTCATTCCGCCTCTGCACGTGGTCGAGGTCCGGGTGCGGCTGCGGGGCGTGGTGCAGCCCGGGACCCGTCCCCAACCCCAGCGCCCCAGCCCACCCGCGCCCAAGCCGCGCGATTCCCTATAAGGCTCGGAACTGCGGCGCCCGGCCCCGCCCCTGCCCGACCCCGCCCCCTTTTTGGAGGACGATGAGGTAATGCGGCGCTACCATTGGTCGCGGGGCTCTAGGGGCGGCGCTTCGGACGGCCCCCCTGCTCTATATAAGCCGGGGCCGCGGCGCCGAGGGGCAGTGGCGCTGGTGGACCGCTTCTCCTCGCGCCTTTCCCGCTCCTCTCCGGCGCAGTCCCGGCTCCAGCCCGGCTTTTCCGGAGCCCACCGCCCTCCCCTCCGTCCAGGGGTCCCGTGCACCCCTGCAGCGGCTTCGCAGGCCCGGCCAAAGCACCTCAGGACGAGGAGCAACAGCGCGGTCCGCGGGCGATGGCTCCCTGGCTCGGGCTGGTCGTGCTGCTGGGTAGCTGGAGCCTGGGGCCCTGGGGCGCCGAGGCGTGCACGTGCTCGCCCAGCCACCCCCAGGACGCCTTCTGCAACTCCGACATCGGTGAGTGCCCGGCCGCGTCCCGAGTCCCTGTCGGGGCCGCCTTTGCAGGAGCTGCAGCCCTGCGCGGAGCTGCGGGACTCGGGGTCCTGGGGTCGCCTTCTCCTGCGCCGGAGCCGCGCAGGCGGGACACAGCGGCGCTCCGAACTTGGGTTCAGTGGGTCTGGGTGGTTGAGGGGACCGGAGTTGTGGGTGACCGTGTCCCCACTCCCTGGGAGGATCCCCTCTGAGCACAGTGCAGCTCCGGGGGCAAGGACCCCTGAGCCCAGGGCTGCGACACTCACTGAGGGCTTGATGTGTGTGTGCAGGGTGAGCGGGGGAGGTAGATTTGTTCCCTTAAGATCAAAGATGACAAGGGTCACGCTGCGGTGACAGCCCCCAGCTGGACTTTGTGTGCTGATGAGGGACGGCATGTCCCAGCAGGACGTGTTCTGGAGTGTTGGGGTCACTTGTGTTTGGAGGGCTGGAGCTGTGTGGGTCAGCTGGAAGCACTGCTGTGCTCCTGTCCAGCTCACGAAGTGTGTGTCCGGTGTCCTTGATCTGTGTGGCGTGTTATCCCATGTCTCTGCTGTGTGTGTCGCAGCTGGTGGGGCGCACGGTCCTGTGTCGCTGCTGTGTGCACACCAGGCAGTTCTGTGTCCCTCCTGTGTGGGACGCACGATCCCACGTCCCTGCTGTGGATGGCGTGCTGTCCTGTGTCCCTGCCGTGTGCATGCCAGGTGGCCCCGTGTCCCTGCGTGTGGGGTGCTGTCCCGAGACCCTGGTGTGTGCTCAGGGTGGTGGGTGGGACGCTGTGGCGTCCCCAGCGCCTCTGTGCTTCTGGAGGTGAAGAATGGAGCGAGTGTCTGAAGGCAGCTGTGAGGGGGAAGGAGATTTTCCCAGTCTCTGAGGGACTCTGCCGTGTACGTGGTGGGGGCGGTGGGGACAGTGGCTGGGGCTGGGAGGGGCGTGGCCCTGGGGTCGCTGTAGGGGCCCAGTTGGTGCAGCTGGCAGTGGAGGTTGTTTGTGTGGCTAGGTCACCCTCGATGGTGAGGCTCCTGGGACCGCAGCCACACCCTCCCCTTGTGGGGACCCGTGGCCTGGGCAGGCAGAGCTTGCCAGGACCCTTCGGCCGCGAGCAGGCCTCGGAGGTTTTCTCCCTTCCCCTCCGAGCGCCAGCACCCCCCTTGGCTCACTCAGTCACCACAGGCGGTGACGGTGCTGCTTAGTTCTGGTTCTGCTCCGTGAGTGCAGCCGGCCGGAGGCAGCAGGTGGGCTCAGAGCCACAGCCTGTTGTGCTCCAGCCTGGGCCGGGTGTGCACAGCTGGGCTTTGGGGCCTCACCCACTTGCTCTTGCTTTGGGAACTCCAGTGTGGACGTTTGGGGCACAGTGGGAACCGGAGGCTGCGGACCCTGCCTCCCGGGCTCCCGCGCTGGCCGCCTGCTCACTTCGCACTTTCTGTGCCCGCTGCGGGCCGGGCCGGGCCGGGCTGGTGCCGTGGCCGCTCCTCGTTTCCCTGCCTGTGTTCCAGGCCCGGCTCTTCCTCCCCCCATCAAGTTCCTGGAGGAAAGTCCTGCAGCCCCAGGACGGTGTAGCAGCAAAGATCAGCGAGGAAGCGCTTGGATGTGGTGGCGCAGGTCCAAACTTGCTGGCTTGGGCTTGGTGCGCGGCCCTGGAGGCCGGATGAGCTCATGCTTTTAAAAATGGGAGGTGCGGGTGTGGGCGCGGGCTTGTTGACCTCCCGCTGCCGCCCCAGCACTCTGCTGGCCAGTAGGTGGCTCCCGACTGGCCCGCTCAGGCCTCTGGTTTGGGCTGAGTGGAGGTCTGCTGGTTAAGGCAACGTGCCAGGGAGGTGCCCGTGCCCCGGAGCCCTGCCCCCCAGAGCAAGTCCAGCTTTCCCTTCCAGACGTTTCCTAGCAGCCCCTCCTGCAGGCCAGCGCCCTGCTGCCAGGGAAAGGCTTGTGGACCCGCCCTGGCCCCTGCGGGGCTCCTCACCCACAGGTGTCCCCTTTTCCTGTCTTCCGGAGCCCCAGGCCAGGAGGAGTTAAAGGGGTTTCCATGGCAACTCCGGCCCTGTACCCCCGAAGTGTTTGGGAGAAGAATAAACTACACGCCGGCATATCAAACGCACGGTGGGGCAGACTGGGGACTTGGCAGCAGCCACTACGTCTGTATCCCTTCCCGGGCCCTCACTGCCTCCGGACCCCCTGACAAAGCCTGACTCTGGGGCGGCCGGCGGGGGCTGGGAATGCAGGAGGCGCCTTGGCTGGGCAGAGCCTGCCCTGGCAGTGCCCAGCTGGGGAAGGGGGGCAGTGCCAAGGGCTTCCTGAAAGTTGTGTGTGTGTGTGTGTGTGTGTGTGTGTGTGCTCGTGTGCATGTGTGGCTTTGCAGAGGTGGGGGCGGCAGAGAAGAGTCTGGCTGCAGAGCTGAGCTCTCTTGCAAGGAGCAGTGCCGGGGGCTCCGGGTGGGGCCCGTGCCAGCCCTGGGGATCAGCCCTGGGCGTCTTGAGCTGTTCTAACAGGGCCTATTGCCAGCAGATTCCTTCAGTATCAGATCGGGACTTGCGGTTTTAGCAAAGAAGCCATTTTCAGGGAAACCAGACCCCCTCTGTCACTCTCACGGTTATGCCCCAGCCCTGGGCTTGGTGGCCAGAGGAAAGAGGAGGGTCAGACTGGAGAGGAGCCCACCACCTGGTGGGGTTTGGGGGATGCAGGGAGCCCTGGAAAGAGGGGCTGTGACCAGGCTGGGGGAAAGGACTGCTTCTCCTAGGTGCTCTCTCCCATCTGCTCGGCCTGCACCCATTTTTCAGATAGAAACTGCTAAAGCAGAGAAAGGATCTGCATGCCAGGGCCGCCGCGATGCTAGGTGGTAAGGCTGATACCAGACTTGGCTATGCCACTGCTCAGAAACTTTCACCTTTCACTGATCTTTGATCATCCAAGGCAGGCAAGCATTCTAGGACTGAGGTGGTCCGGGGTAGTTGGTATTGGAAGAATGCTTTACTTCTGGGTTTGGGGCACTTTTCCTCAAAAATCTGAAGGCAGCCAAAACAGCCAGGGGTTTTAATGAAACAACATCTTTTGGAAGAGGAAATTATTATTATTTTTATACTTTATAAGAAGAACAAGTGGGATACTCTAGTTGTTCTTGGGCTGCTAGAGCCAGAAGAGACCCCATAACCATTCAGCCTGGTGCAAACGTTGACTGAGTTGTCTCACGGAGGCTGGGAAAGTTTCAGCTCTCCCTCTGGTGGGGTGGGCTGGGGGTCCCCAGGGGAGCCGCCCGGGCTGCGCACTGGGTGAGGCGAGTCAGGGAAGGGAGAAGGTGCCCCTGTGACGGCTCTGTGCCCTTTTCCTCGTTCCTGGGCAGATAGGGCTGGAAGAGCAGCCCTGCGGAAGTGGCCTGGGTGGAGGGTGTTCTCTTTGTTTTGCAGGAACAGCAGGAAGCGCTCAGTGAGCTGCTGAATGGCACATTCTAGCAGGTCCACGGGTTGAAAACAACAACAGCACACGGTTCTCCATCGCCTTTAGCTTTTCCCATTGCTGCTGGTGTGGACCAGGAGGCCCCTTCTGTGGCCTTTGTCACGGCAGCTCTGGGGTATCCTGGAGGGACAGAGTGGGGTGGGCGCAAAGCCCAGCGAGCTGGGGCAGCTCTGGGCTGGACCCTCCCTGGGTGCTGGTGGGCTGACTGTGCTTGGACGCCTTGGGGGATGCCGTGCTTTGGTTTCCCGTGTAAAAAGGGACTTGTAGTCTGCACCCTCTTTGACCTATTTTAGCCACCCTTTGAAGTCACCAGTTTTGGTGAATCTGGTCTATGTCCGTGCACAAGTGTGGCCATCCACCCACTGTGCCCTCCACCCGTGCATTCACCGCGTCTCTCTTTCATCATCCTCTGCAGCCCTTTGGGACCCCTGCCTCTGCTCCGGTCCCTTCTCCCAGTCTCTACTCCACACACAGGTACCCACAGGGAACGTAGCGCTCTCCTTCCACGGACACGTGACTAGTACACGGCTGTACACACTGGGATACCGCGCACAGCATGAGTTTTAGAATCTAACCGCGTGTGTCAGAGGTCTCCTCGGGTACTGTAGGTGTAGCTCTGCTTCACTCTGCATCTATAGATTCCACAGCACCATCACTTTTGAACGCTCAGAACTGTACAGCTATTACTATGTGTCAAGCACCATTCCAAGTCATTAACGTGCATTAACCCATTTAAGGCCCCCAGTGGCCGTGAGAGGCAGGACCATTTCTACCTTAGGGCTGCAGAAGCTGAGCTGAAGGGAATACCGCTGTGAAGTGACAGAACCTGTACTTAAAGCCCCTGCAGCCTGGCTCTAAGACATGTCCAGCGAGTACTTTATACATTCTACTGTGCTGTACCGCAGCACCTAGCCCACGCGGTGCGTCATCGTGTACTATCACCCTACAACAGTGTTCTCTCCGTTTAGGTAGACCTGACTTAGCCCATTTCCTATCAATGGATTTTTACGTTTCAAACAACTTTTCTCTCCTGTGGGGGTTCTGGGACACTTAGTCATTGTACTGTCTTCTTGTTCGTATGGACAGATACGCTTCTGTGGCCCTTGTGCCATTGGAGTTGTGACTGGACACCGGGTCTGCGCGTCTCCCAGGGCGGTCCTGGCCGTGCTGCCCCCAGAGTGGCCGCACTTACAGCATTCTCTTCAGGTTGCAGTGTGAAGGGATTAGGGGGTTCTCGCCCTGTGCTTCAGACACTTGGGACCCTTCTCTCATATGGAAAAACAATTTGAAATTTCTATTGATTTTTCTGAGGTGTTTTTCCTTTCTGCTCACTCCTCTTATAAAGATACAAAGCAAGGACACAGAATTAAGGCCACTTAGACCGAATTATTGGCACCCTTTTTATAAGGAGAGAAGGGGAGAGTGCCGTGGAAGCTGCAGCCTCTGACCTGCTGCAGCTTGGAGAATTCAGCTGGAGATGGTTTAGGGTTTTGTTTTTGATGCCAGCGTGGGCCTTGTATCCCATGGAGCTGTGTGACCTTGGGGTTTCCCCCAAACAAAGGGTCACAGACGTGGTGAGCATGTATGACAGGGTTTGCTTTCTGACTCAGAGACATGTCCCTATGTCCCCTCTCCACTGTTGTATTTGATGGGGGTGAGGGCAGACAGGAGGACGAAGGTGGACCCTGAGACAGGCAGGGCAACAGCCAAGAGTCTGGGGTCTGTCCTTGGGGGGCAGCGGGGCGGCTGGGAGAGAGCTCGTTGGCCTGATTACAGCCCTTCAGCGGGCCCTTGGGATAGTGTCATCAAATGCTTTTACAGGAGCCGCAGAGGGCCCGACCTATGACTTCATCGCTGCCCTTCCTGTGCCAGCCCTTCACGTGCGCTCTCTGGCTCCTGGCCGGCGCTGTGCCCTTGATTTTGAACACTGTAACTTCTCTGGGTCTCATTTGGTCCCATTTTCCTGCCCACTCCCTGGCACTGATGCAGAAGAACAATCACACTTTACCCACATTTTAAACCCGCTTCAAAACACCATCGTGATTGAAAGCCAGATTCCCAGAGGCTGCGTGGGAAATTCCCAGAGGGCGCCGTCGTTCCTGGGCTGAGAGCCAGTTTCGGGCTGTGCCTCGCCCGGAGGGACGCACCTAACCCTCCAGAGGAGACACTTGCTTTGCTGTCTGTGTCCCTGGATAAATCTGGTCCCATCTTCCAGTGAACACTGCACTCCAGCGCTCTCCCAGAGAAACCAGAGATTTCTGACACCATTGTGCTGGAGACACACACAGTCCTCTCAGTGAGATTCCTTTACCGTGCCCAAGCGCTGTACTGAACTCCCTGCCTGCGCATGAGTCCTCCTGGGAGGTGGGGCTGCCCCTCCCAGCTGCCCCATGGCCAGCCTGGGGCTGGCAGGTCAAGTCACTTGCTGAAGGTCACGCCAGTAAGAAGCAGCAGTACTGGACCCTGCATCGGCTAAACTGGCTCCAAACCTGCATTCCTGGCCAGTCTGTGTAGACTGAGGCTAGAGCTTGTTAGTCCTGGGGACACTGCTCCCTGTGCAGCTCCCACACCTTGAACGACACCCCCCTACCCCTGGGCCCCCAATATGTTTATCTTTGATTTTTTTCCATGGCCAGCACCCTCCGTTTTATCACTGTGCCCCAGTTCTGGGAGCCTTTGGGACACCTGACTGCCCTCCTCACTCGCGATTTCTTCCCACGGCATCTGAAGTTCCCAGCCTTCTCCACACGAAGAAGCACTTTTTAAAAATTAACTTTCCCTTCGGTAGGTGCTGTGTTTCAGAGCACTGTGCGTCCCACTTCTTGGGCTGAGTGAGTATTTTCCCATTAAAAAATGAGTTAGGACAGAAAGCTGCCAGCGCTAGACCCTCACTATTTGGAAATCATCAGCTAATATGCTAATTAATTGCAGCCCAAAGCAAGGAAGCGTGGTGCTTTCCCGACAAGTGACCAGCCGTGCTTCCTGAAATGCTGGGAGGAGCCAGCGCCCTCTGTGAGTCGCTGCCCTTCTTCGCCCCTCGGGAGCCTGGCTCTTCAGTTTCCTACCAGTTCCCACCTCTGTCCTGCAGGCAGGGCTCACGCACTGGCCACACCTGCCACCCGCCATGTTACACAGTGCCAGGCACTGGTGTCCTGGTGCAGGGGGTGCCTGCCAGGGGAGATGACCTGGGCTCATCTCTTGCTTCCTAGCAGGCGAAGTATGGATTCTGGCACGAGGACGCACTAAACACCACTGGACAGGAGCCCATAGGGTGCCTATCCCAGCTAGAGAGGAACAAGAGGTCTGCTTGCTGGGGTCCAGCAGGGACCCAGGGTATCTGTCCTCACCCACTTAGAAGCCGTCTGTAGGGCTGTGGGGGTGGGAGGGACATGCTGTGCTGCCCGATGTGGCCCGGTGCTGGGTCTGATCTGTATTCACGTATCACTTGTCCCTGGGCCACACACATGCGCAGCCTCCGCAGGCCCGGCTCAGTGGAGGTAGGAAGGGAATGGGCTCAGAGAGCCCAAGTCGAAGCTCGGCAGGTGTGAAACAGCCCTGTGGGACAGCAGAGGGGCTGGAGACGTGGAGGGGATGCCTGCAGTGAGCCCCTGGCCGGAGTCCTCAGGTTGCCCCTGGCAGTGACCCCTGCCCTCCTCGGCTGGCTCTAGCTGCTGGAGTGAGGCCCAGGTACAGGGTCGCCCCACTGTCCACGCAGAAGGGCTGATTCACCCAGGTCTCTCCGGGCCTGGGCTCCCGGAGGAGGGGTGGACGGCATGCCTCGAGGCCACCTGGGATTGCGCTTCAGGAAGCTGTGACTTCAACCTGGGGTGCTGAGCTTTGACCAGGAAGAAGGGCTGCCTGGTAACCTGGCTTTGTCCTCCTGAAGAGACCAAACTGCTCTCCATCTGGACCTGTGGCAGTGGCCGGGAGCTCTGCTCTGTGAGCTGCATGGCCTCAGTTGTCTCCTCTGTGAAGTGGGGAGGTGAAAGCACCTGCCACTCTGGCTTGGCTTGGGTGGGAAATGCTCAGCATAGAGCTGGGGGGCAGGACTGCTCGTTTAGCATGTTTTATCACCTACAGCGTGGAAAATACGATGCTGAACTGGGAATGGCTGGTTCAACCTCAGGTTGTTTGACCCCTCCCCCAGTGAAGGCCAAAGCGCTCTGCTTCACCACAGCGCCTCCTACAGGACGGACAACAAACAACAGTTTCCTGCGCTAATTTCATGGCCGCTCCTATTAGGGCCAAGTCCGCTTGCTCTCCTTTGATGACCCCAGCACCCCAGTAAGAAAAGCAAGGTGAGGGTGCACTGCCCCTCCCCTGTGGGCGTGAGCACCGAGCACGGGTGTGGTGCAGTGGCCTGGCACTCGCCCGGGGTGTGGAACTGGGACTGAAGCCCTCGTCTGTGGGCCAAGCCCAGCACCCTCGCAGGGGCTGCCGCAGGCCGGGGCGCTGCAGGCTGCTCCAGCACACTCCCCTGGGGGCGAGGGCGGGGCTGCACGTCCAGGGATGCACACGGATGAGGAGTGCCCACCAGGGCTGGGCGCTGTGCGGGTGGGGAGCACATCTGTCCTGTTCGGGGATCGGAGCTCTTGGTCGCGTTCCTCACCCTGGTCTCGAGTGGGCCCGGCGGTACCAGCTGCCCTGAGTGCTGGGCTCTCACCCGTGAAGTGGCAGGGCTGGCCCCACGGTGGCTTCAGTTTCTGTCACAGGTTACCGAACGCCTGCCACTGCCAAGGGTCTCTGGCTCTGCCTTCCTTTGGAAAGAGTTCTCCACCGTAGCTGAATAATTACACCCCACTTCCACCCACGACAGCCTGTAGGAGGTGCCCTCCTGGGAAATCAGGTCTTTAAGATCAGATGCAGGACTTCTGTGGTTGTCAAAGTGCACGAGGACTCTTAGTGACCAAAACCTTGAATGAGCTGAGACTTCACCAGTACGTGTGTGACCACCAGACAGACTTCCCCAAACAGGTGGCAACCTGCAGACTTATTCAATGGCCAGAATTAAGAACCAAGGTCATGCCAAGGTTGCCGTGGACCTCACTAGGATCGCCACAAAGGCTGATGGGGCAGAGGTGGGGAGACTTGGTGTTCATCCTGCCTTACCCCCAGGTTGCCCGTGCAGCTCCTCGCTCCAGAGAAGCTGGTCAGTGCCAAAAGTGTAGCTGAGAAGGCTTCGCTCATGAGAGGCCAGTGTGGGTAAAGACCTTGAATGAGGCCGTGTGTGATCATCTGGCCTTTGGTCTCCTGAGGAGGGGTTTGGGACTCGAGTCAAACGTGTCCTGCTGAGTAGTCACAATCCACAGTGACAGGACAGAAACCCCCAAGCTCCTGCAGCTGGAGCTTTCTGACAGCCATGCAGGTGCCAGGAGAACTGAGGTCACTGAGGACCCTGACAGGCACGTGGGCACCCTGGGGAAAGCCTGGACCTGTGGCCGGGCGAGGGCTCCGGGTCCTTCTCTGATTCTTCTCTGGCCTGGGTTTCCTCCCCTGGCATCCTAGGCCAGGGGACTTGCATGCTAACGCACTGGACTGTCCCTCAGGGCTGCTTCCCCAGGTCTTGTCCCGATTTGGGGGATAAGCGGGTGCTGAAACGTATTTCTCTGTTCTGGCATAAACAACACAGTGGTGGGCAGGGGCGCCAGGACTGAGCATGTCATCTCGGCTGTGGGCTAAGGGAGGCCAGAGTGGTGACAGTGGTGGTGAACTGGAGAATCCATGTCCCCTGTGACGGGGACCGCTGCTGCCCAGCTCCCGGCCGTCAGGAGGCCAGGTTCCCGGTCTCTGAGGGCAAGGTGGGAATCCCGATTCACAGTATGAAATCTTACCAGTTTAAAATGCCAGCACAACGAGGAAGAGACACACACACTGAACAGAAGCTCGGACCTGGGCTGCATTCCGCTGCACCGGTCCTAAGTCTTGTGACCTGGAGTCCTTGGGGTTCTCGGATCTCTAAGTGAATCTGAATAGCTGCCTTTCCAAGCGAAACGACGCCACTTCCGCCTTTGTGACCACTTTGCCACGCTTCCCCAGGGCTGAGCGCGGTGCTGTGGGCCAGCCGCGTGGCCTGGGCAAGCTCTGCCGTCTCTCTCGTGGCATCGGCAATGTGCGGTGTGCAGGAGCACCGCACCCCCCTGCCCCCCCCGGGGTTGTGCTTCCCTGAGATAACGGCAACAGGACGCTGGGTCCCTCGCCTGGCGAGGTCAGGCCGTCAGTGCCAGACGTCACACTGTTAGGATGCTGTCCTTGCTGGGTGCGGGCCTCCCCAACCAGCTCTTTTGCTGAGGTTGGGGGTCAGCGGCGTGAATGAAGGAGACGGCGTTCCAGCCTGCACTGCGCATGCACTGAGCTCTGTGGTGGGCACAGTCAGTTCTCACACCCGGAGTACTGACCAGCCCAGTGAGAAGCTGCTCCACCTGGCTGCGTCCATATGTTCAACAGAAGCGATGACCTTAGACAAGACACCCGGAGCCTCCTCCTACCTTTCTCTAACAGCGATGACTCAGTGGCCTGGGACCCCGAAGCAGAGGTCTAGAGCCGGGTGCTCTGGCATGCGGGCTGACTGTAGGTGTCCAGGCTCCCTGAGGTCAGAGGAAGCTCCTGGGGCCTCCAGAAGTTAATGCTGTACCTGGATCCTTAACATCTGGGTCTTATTTGGCTCAACACAGTGAACCCTAAATAGTCTGAATTCCTTCTGGTCTCCCTCGAGGAGATTTCTTATGCTTCAAAGAAGGGGACAGGAAGGGGGAGGGAGCCAGACCAGTGCCTTTTGGAAGTTGTGCCATGAGCCACAGACACACTTTAAAACTTTCTTGTAGGCATATTAGAAAAGGAACAAATAGGTGAAAGTAATTTTAGTGCCAAACTTAACTTACTGTATCCAAAATATCACTTACAGTGATTTACAGTCATTACTGAGATCTTACATTTTTTACACCCATTGTTGGATGGCAGTACATGTTTACAGCCCGCCTGTCTCAGTCGGGACAGTTGTGGGTCATAGCTCCCCGGCCACCTGAGGTGATCGACTGCTGTGTTAGCAGGACAGCGCACAAGACGTCTTCTTGCCACCTTCTGGCTGCCGCACCCAGGAGCTATGCTTGGGCCGAAGCCCAGAGGCCGCTGACTCAGCCTCACAAGTGATTTCTGGCCCCTCGGGCCCCTGTGCAGGGAGCCCGTGTGTTGTGACTTTGGGGAAAGCCACTGGGCCGGGTTCTCTCACTGGACAAAGAGGAGCCCGAGGTCCTGAGAGGAGGTGCAAGTTAGCCAACAGCTCGGGCAAGGAGAAGAGTAGGCACACCTGACAGTGTTTCATGTTTGCTGAGCCACTTTCACAGGCCACAGCCTCTTCTGCTTCCTCTGTTCATACTCTTACTGCCAGCGAGGGGCGGGCACCCCTGGGTTTGTGCCTGAGGCGGAATCCAGAGTTGGATGATATGACACTGAGACAGCTAATGTTTACCAGCAGCTGTTCTAGGAGCTTCACACACGCACACACACGCACACACACGCACACACACACTCGGTCCTCCACTGTGCACCCCTGTGTCAGGGTTATTACTGTCATTGCCATCATCTTCAGAATTCCTCTTTACAGATCGGAATGCGGGGCCGAGGGAGGCGGGTGACTGCCTGGCACGCAGCCGGTACCTGGTGGTGGGACCTGCACGGGGCTGGGTTCTGCTGGTGGCCCACACGAGCTGCCGCCAATGCTCTGCCTGGCTCACTTTCCCTGGTCCCCAGCCCTGTCTGCCTGCTGAGCTCCGGGAGGGGAGAGAACAGGGAGGCCCTGGGGCTGCTGGACAACAGGTCCAGGCCAAACAGGCCCCTCTCCTGGGCCTGGCGGGTTCCCAGGCTGCCTCACCCAGCAAGGCCGGATTCCTGGCCGAGCAGAGCGGGGCGGAGAACACTTGTCCATTCTGCCTGCCCGGTTGGGCGAGGTCAGCCTATGAGGCTGGAAAGTGGAATGTGCCTAATTGCAGGGGGAGGCAGAGAGGATTAACACTCTCTAAATAGACACCAGGAAACCAAGAATAGCCTTGCTGCCTGGAAATCGGTGGGTATTCCTGACCACAAGCCATCACACTTATTAGGTGCTCAATAAACGCAGGTGAAATGCAGAAATAAACAAATATTGAAAATGGGTCATTGGAGGAGCACTGTGCCAGGAAAACTCTGTGCTCTGTGTGAAAACGACTTTCCCCCAGGGTTATTTGAGTTTCCCCACAGGAGGTCTTTGCTGCTGATGCTTGTCTGCTTTCTTGCCTTGAAGCACAGGCTGCCCGGAGCGGCGGGCTCTGCCTGCTCCCCACTTCTGGCGCGCTGCCTGCTCTCTTGCTAGGGCAGAAAGATGAGAGTCCCTTTCTTCTTCCCAATCATCAGGACTCTGATGTTCCCTAGAGCACTCTGCAGTTTCCAATTTACCATGAAGCCGAGCCAGCCCTAGCACCAGGCTCCAGGATGCGTCCTGAAGGAGGCCTTGCTGTCATGCTGCACTCAGAAGAGGCGAGGTGGCCAGGTCAGTGGTGAGGACCTGAGCCATAGCACCCCGTCCCGTGGGAAGATGTAGCTCTGCGTTGCCCAAGGCCATGCCCAGCCCCAAGCCGATCTGGGTCCTCTGGGAACGTGTTTACCAGCGTGGGACCTGCCCGGGAAGCCCTGCTGCATAGGTGCCTGTTACTGCTTGTGGTCCTGAGTTTCTAGAACACGTGTGACCAAGGAACTAATTTCCCCAAGAAGCTCCTGGAAACCATGGTGAGATACTGCCCAGCTGAAGATTCTGCAAGCATCTTTTGCCCACCTGCGGGCTGCTCAACAGAGAGGAGGATGCAGGCATTGCGGCTGTGCAATGGGAAGCCGCTCGCTGGCCTGCCATGCCCGAGTGGCTGCTGCCCTGGGGAGGACAGGAGGAAAGTGGGAAGGAGGAGTGAGCTTCTGGCCAGTGTCTGCTGAGTTAAGGACTTGTACTTGGCTTTTGAAATCCTGTTGCATTGGTCAGCTTCCTGCTGCTGTGACAAAATACCTGAAGTCACCAACTTAATAAAGGAAAAGGGTGATTCTCAGTTTCAGAGGCCCTGGGCCTGCTGCTTGGGACCTCAGATGGCCCAGCCCCTCCTGGTGGGAGATGTGGGTGGAGAAGGTCCTGGTGAGCACCAACCTTTAAAATGTGGGTCTGTGGGGGCTCCCAGGTCCACACCTTAGCACCTGTGTCTTGTTCACCATGAAGAGTTCGATGGAAGTAGACGAGCGGCATGTGCACGCGTGTGCAGCTACCGTGATCGGAAGGCCCAGGCACAAGCACGGTGGAGAAAGGGTCTTGAGCGTCAGGGGGATATGGTAGTGTGGTCCTGGTCCTTGGTCATCCGAGCTTGGAGCTCACCTGCCTGGTCTCTTCTGTCACTGCCAGTCATTCCACAGACAGGAGCACAGCTGGAATCTGATCGAAGCTGAACATGCAGCTTCCGGGCGGCTTGATCTCCTCCCCAGAGGCAGCTGTGATCCTCAGAGCACTCCTCTTGGATTCCCCGAGTTCCCCTCTGTGCTAAAGCTCAGCAGCAACAACCAGCCCTGCCAGTCAGGGGCTCTGCTCCTCCCAGGCTGCTTGGGCTGTGCTGGGGCTGTTCCGTGGCTGCTTTGTCTTGGGCCACGCAGAACTGGAGGTGGCCACCTGGGGTCCTCACGCCCTGGACGTGACCAGGGCACAGCAAGGGTGGATGCTGCAGCTCATGTAGGGCCCCAGGGCATGCACGTTTGTGCCCAGGGAGTCTGAGCCAGCTGCGTGTGGGAGCTGTGTGGTGGTGTAGAAGGTGCCAGCGCCCCAAAGGACAGGCCCGGCCCGGCTCTGCCTGACCTCGGGGTTATCCTGGGTCAGCCACCTCTCCTACGACGCTCGGTGCCGTTCCTGAGCACTGACCATGCTGGCTGTGGCTCTCAGGGTATTTAACAGTGAGGGCAGACCCGGCCTCCAGGACCCCCTCTCCCCGTGTCCCGGGATGTGGCCGTGTGGCTGTCGGGAAGCAGCCACGATGGGGCCACTGCTGCTGGGCGTGGAGGGAGCGTGGCGGGCGCAGAGCAGCAGGGAGGACCGAGGCCAGGAGAATCAAGGCTGGGTGCAGATTCCTGTGGCTCTGACACCAGGGCCCGGGCAGGGAGCAGATTCCAGGCCCCTGGGGTCACTGCTGCTCTCTGCTCTTTCCTAATTCCTCGTTTCCTGCCTCCTCCTCTTCTGACATAGTTATAAATAACTCCAAGCTGCAGCCCCCCTCCTTGAGCTGAGAAGGCAGGCACAGGGGCTGGAGGCCAGGCTGCATCCCGCGCAGGGTCTCCAGTGACTGGGGGAATTTTGTTTTCTTGCTCCTTCCACTAGGGAGTGAGGTAGCAAACAAGCCAGCCCCGGGCAGTGCTGGGTGACACCTGCCAGCCCCTGCCTGAGCTGCTGCAGAGCCCTGGCTGTGGGCTGGACAGAGGCTCAGAGGAGGCATCTGGGGACAGCAAGGGACAGACTACCATACTTGGCAGGATCTGAGCCTGGGAGGCCAAACCTTCCAAGAACTGCCTCTCCTGTCCCGCCTTCTTCCTCGCCACCTGCCAGGCCATCCTTGGGACACCAGGTGAGGGCCTCGCGGGCCTGGCTGTGCAGTCAAGTTCCCGTGACACGCAGACAGCGGGTAGAGCCATTCCCGAGGGAGGATGCGCACGCGCCTGCGTGCCCCAGGCCCTGGCAGAGGTCTCAGGCACTAGTACAGTGTGTTAGCCATGGATACCTTGGCCGTGGCTCCACCAGGCTCCTTTCTTGCTGGGGACCTGCCTGCCCTCCTCACAGTGCTAGCATGGCGCCTGAGCGGGCATGTACCACAACCCCATCTTCCACCACATCTTTTGCTCTCAGAAGCTTAGGATGCAAGAAGGGATCCTGCAGCACCCAGAGCCTTGCTTTCCCTGCCCGGCTTCTTTTCAGCCTGTGGGCCAAGCAGAGACCTCATCTGTGGGCGTTTCCCATGGAAGCCTTCAGGATGGCCCCTCCCTCCCTTCCTTCCTTCCGCCCAAGAGGACCAGGGCCTTGAAGACGTCTTCTGTGGGGTAGGGTATGGGCTGCGGACCCTGCAGAGCTGCCTTCATCTGACTCATTGAAAGGCGCAGGGCTCGGTCGCTCCGGGCCCTCTCACCTGTGCAGGCCCAGCTCTGCGACTGGCTCTGGGTTTCTTGGGATGGGATCCCAGGGCACTGACCTAGCAGCTCCGCCTGCCTCTGTGTGCGTTCTGTCTGCCCACTCTTCATGCTGCAGCCCTGGCACCCCCTGGGGCCCGGCACTTCCTACTTTGCAGTTGGGACCAACGGGCTCCCAGCTCTTTGCTGCTTTTTCTTTTAACCCCGTTTGCTTTGAGAATGGGGGAGCCTTCATTCAGGTCAGCCTGCAGCTTTCCTCATGCATGCTTAGTTGGAGCATCCTGCTCTGTGGCACGCCTGCCCAGGGTGGACCAGGGCACAGAGGACCTCAGCAGGGACTCACTCCTGTGCAGAAGCTGGGCTGTGGGTGCTGGTTCCTGGAGGAAGGAGTCTCACGGCTCACGCACTAGAGGAGCAGCACAGTGTGGATGACAGAGGGACTTGGCAGACCTCGCCAGATAGTGCTAATTAACTCTCTCTCTGCTTATTCTATAGATGATAACGATTAGGGAAAGACGTGTGAATTGGCTTTGAGGTCCCTGGGCCACCTGATGACAAATCCGAGACACCCAGGAGTCCCCCGCTCTTCCAGCCATATCTCTAGGAAACCGCGCTTCTGAGGCTAAGGACCCCCAGTGTGGCTCCCGGGTTCCGGGGTAGGGGTGGGGCTGGGCTGGCACAACAGTCGCGGAGGAGAAGGAGATACGCTCAGAGTCCAGTAGACTTGAGAGCAAAGCCCTGCGCTGCCTTCTATGCGGGGAGTAAGTCAGATACCAATTCTGAGTCCTGGTTTTCCCCACAGTGAGGCGGGAGGGGCCCACGTGGGATGCAGGCCGGGGGACGCAGGAGGGAGACGGCAGGGCAGCCAGGCAGCCCAGGAGGTGTCGGACTGCGTTGTGCACTCCACTCCACAGAGCTGTGTCCCCTGCAGCCACTGGGGTGTCCTCGTGCTGTGCCAGCCACTACGGGAGGTGGGCGTGGCCCTCCATGGAGGTGGCAGTCCTGAAAACGGGCTTACAGTGGGCCGGTCAGGGCGGGGCATAGGTGTTACGCACAAAGGCACAGGCAGGCCCGCTCACACGGCTGGCTGGGGAGGAGGGGGCGGTGTTGTGTGGTTAGATTTCCAGGCCAGGCGTTGGTCACTGCCCCGGTAGCCCTCTTGCCGCCGTATCCCCCACTCAGCCGGGGGACACTTGTAGGGAGACGGAGCCTGGGCGGTCCAGGCCCCGGCTGCCCATGCTGCCTGCCTCTGGCCACCCTGTGAGAAGCAGGCCCTGTCCTGGGCCTGTCTCCTCAAACCCCCAGCAACTGGCCTACTAGGTGGGTGGACACTTCGGGACAGTGTCCCTGGGCATGGCGGAGCGGGGGGAATGTGCTCCAGTCTGCTGTGGTTGGGTCTCATCTCCACGGGGTGCTGATGGGAAGGCGGTCTGACTGCGCTCAGCCAGGGGCCCCGGAACATGCCCACACTTCAACCACCAGAGAAATGCTGCACAGTGACTGCTTACATCCTGGTGCGTTGAGGCTGGGCCTGGGGGAGGCAATCTCTCTGTGTCCCTGAGGGAGTGGCCCCTGGGGGACGGGTAACAAAGCAGGTGTATTGGAAAGGGGCGGGGGGTATGATTACGTCCATACATGCTTAGAAAAAGTCTGAGTGCCCGTGTGCCAGAATATCAACACGAGCTATCTCTGGGACATGGGGTTTTGGATTATCTTACTTTTGGCGGGTATTTCCTGGAAAACAGTTTCACAACAGTGACATGTGACTTTGATAATCAGATAAAAGAACAATGGTGGGAAAGCAGGGTCTTGGGTCACAGATGCCCTGCGGCAGGACAGGGCTCTGTCCGTGGTGGGAAGTCAGCACTGTCTGCCCTTTTCTGGGCACTGCCTTCGGCTCCTGAGGACTCTGACATCCTAGGCTGGGTTCATCTGGTGTTCTTGGGTCTGACACGCCCCTGTGGGTGTTGCCCTGGGTGTGGCTGGTTCCCTCTGCCTCTGTCCTAAACAGAAGGGCCAGATGTGCACTGGGAGCCAGAAATGGTCAGGGAACCCAGGGTGCAGTGGGCTCTCCCAGCGCCCGACGCCGGCCTGGAAGTAGCCAGCGTGCTGAGGAAGCGGGAGGTCTGGGGTGGGAAGGGGATGCATCGCAAGGACCCTGGGAGTGGCAGAGCAGGGAGAGGCTTGGCGGCTCTGGGGCCAGTAAGAGGCCACGTGGGGGCTGGTTGGGGGTGCAGCAGGGTACAGCATCAGATCGTCTCATGCTGTGTCCTCATGCTGGCACTGGTACCAGCCAAGACACCGCTCCCTCTGGAGTTGGGAGGGGCTGGCCTTCTGAAAACCACATATGTGTACATGCGCGCGTGTGTACCCCCACAGTAGAAACCGATTTTCCATTCCCAATGCAAGCACTGGACTCCGGCTGGCGAGAGGCTTGCACTGACTGCACGTCCCCTGCGCACGATGAAAGGAAGTGACTTCTGTGACCCTGCGCTGGGTTTTAGCGTGGCTTCCTTCAGGAGCACCCTGGGATCACTTCCTGCGTTCGGTGTGGTTCTCTGACTTCGGGACCAGGGCTTGGGGCAAGTGCCTTTGACCCCTGGGCAGAGGAGGCGGTGGCTGCATTCCCGCTCTGGGCACAGGGCTGCCCCCTGCCCGGGCCACATACTGATGCGGTGCTGGCGGGCAGAGGGCTTTCGGGAGGAGGAGGAGCACGCAGAAGGAGACGCCTTGGGAGTCTCCAAGGGAGTCTCCTGGGGAGGTGGCCCCGGTGTCTGGGGCGCAGCACCACCGGTTTGGCTCCTGGGGCTCCCCGACCCCAGGACTCCTCCTTGGACCTCATCACTTTGAAATGGCAGTTGGGTCCTGTGAGGCTGCCTTGGCACAGGCTGGGCAGGTAGGATTTCTTTCAGGCATGGCACCAGCTGGCCTCTGTGGGTCGGGACGTGGGCTGCCTGTGGGAGCACGTGGGGAGGCAGGGGTGAGCTCAGCGGGTGCTGAGAAACTCGGTCTAATGCTTTTTCAGCTGTGCTGGGCGCCACACTGAGACATCTGCAGGGGATCCGATGGGGCACAGGGTCTGCCTACTGGACGCAGTGACCTCTAAAATGACAGGTCTAAAGAGAGAAGATGACTCTTAGATCCAGAGGAAGTAATTAGGTGGGGATGCTAACGTGCCTCGGGTACATGTGTATATACACATATGTGCTTGTATACATGCATCTAGAAATATTTATCTGTACGTATACATATGCATGCACCAACATAAACACACGAGGATGTTTATCACAGACCTGTTTACAAAAGCATCTACAAAGGGTTCTGCTTCTACACAGTTGCAAACATTACAGCTGTTCAAAGGGATGAGGCTGCGCTATAGGAGCTGACGCATTCAGAGTGAAAGAACCGAGCTCGCCCACAAGTGTGCCCTGTGTGATTCTGTTAGGGAGGGAAACACACCCTCCCATTTATGCCGGCACTGGAAAAAACCTCGGAGACAGCCTTTCAGTACAAAGTCTAGTTGTCACTGTGTAGGGGAGTAGAGGTTATTTGAGAGATTCTTTTACAGTTTTTGTTTACCTCTTTCCCTCCATCCTTTCTCCAGCCAAGTTCTATTATACTGTAT
This sequence comes from Chinchilla lanigera, assembly GCF_000276665.1. NCBI lineage: Eukaryota > Metazoa > Chordata > Mammalia > Rodentia > Chinchillidae > Chinchilla > Chinchilla lanigera. The sequence continues at coordinate 41,632,543 of NW_004955405.1, forward strand.
ATGCACACGGGAAACAGTACAAAATGATCAAAAACATAGAGAAGGTGCTGAAAAACTTGTAGGACCAGGAGCTGCAGTAGAACAGATACTTGGATCTCATATTGTCAAATTCTGAGAAATGTCAGTCACCCTGTCCCTAGCATACAGATAGCAAGCAACTGAATTTCAGGGAAGTTAACTCGATTCTATTTTTTTTTTTTTTTTTTTAGTTACTCCCCTGGCAGGTCAGATGTTACTATCCTGCAGGGGCAGTGAAATGCACTGTGTGTCTTCCGGTTCAGCAGGTGACTGGCCACCCAGGTGTGCACTGTTCAGGGACAAGCTCATCTTCCCGCAGGTGACGAGTGCCCAGGTCCCCTTCTTACCGCATGTCCCACCCTAGCCCCCAACAGCAGTGACTTGCTGCTTTTGTGGCCCCTGAGGGGACTTAGCGGTCAAGGTTTGTGCCCAGGACTCGTGGCTCCAAGCAGGTGCTCGACCTCCCAGCAGAAGAGGGCACAGGGCTGGAGCCATGATCATTTAAACCGGAGCACTGTGGCATACGGTCTTGGGGCCTGGGGTTTTGCTGATCTTTACCCTGCTGGGGGCCACTCTGAAACAGCTTAACAACCCCCCAGCTCCTGCTTGACCCACCCCTGTCCCGAAAGGCAGGGAGGAGCATCCGCCAGTGCTCAGTGAGTGACCGCTGGTTTGGGGACAGTCAGGTCCTCCGTGGCTGCGTATTGGTTTACCCCAGCCAGTAGCACCTCGGGAGCACAGAGCCCAGTGGGCTGCAGCAGGACTCGAGGTCAGCGTGTGAATCCATCTGGGCCTGAACAGCTGCAGGGCCGGGTGTCACAGTCTGCCACCCAACCCGCTTTCCTGACATCTATCCGGGAGCCCCGTTCCAGCTCACGTGGTGCCAGCCCGGCAGGCTCCTGCTTGCACGAGAGCATTGAAAACCTGTGCCAGCATGTCCTTGCCCTGCCTCTGGGCCTGTGTGGTGTCGAGTCCAGTGAGGGGCCCAGGGTAGCCCTGAGAAGCGGGCAGGGACTGTTAGTAACATCCTCGCCTTTGCTGCAGCCCCCAACACCCGCTTCTCCAAAAAGCAGCCAGAGTTTGCTTTTAAAATTTCATCCCCACCTCAGTGATGCCCTGCTTGAAGCCCTGCCTGGCTTTCCAGCTCCTGATCGAGTTCAAGCAGCTCCACAGGACTTGGCTTCTGTCCCCTGGCTTTCCTTTGGTCACACATTCCTACTTGTCCCTCATGTGCTCCAGGCTCCAAGTTAGTCTTTGTGTCACGACCTTCAGACTTGTCCCCTGTCCCTGAAACACCTTCTGCAAGATACTCACCGGGGCTCCTTCTCACCAGGAGTCCTAACTCAGTGTCACCTCCCAGAGGCCGTCCTCGTCCAGCCCACCTCTAACTGTCCCCCTTTCTCCTGGCCCCCGATACTGCACAGGGTCTTTGTTTGCTGCCTGAGCCCAGCAGAATCCAGACCTTGCGTGTCTTGCTCTGGAAGGCCTTTGGGACTCCTGATTTAGCCAGTGTACCGGAGAATGAGTGCCCAGGGATAGAGGGAAAGCTGGGCCTGCGCAGGTGAAGCATCTGGTCCGGTTACCCCCCTCAGCACCATGCTGGGTTGGGACTTGGCTGCTGGCTTCCAGCTCCTCAAGCAGGAGGGTCCTCCGGAGCTGCTCAGGGGCAGGCAGCATCACAGGCCCACGTTCTTCTGTGGATGGCTGCAGCTTGTGAGTGGAGGGCACCAGGAATGAAGGGCCTAAATTTGAAGAAGCTCCTACAGGTGAGCTTTCCAGACCACAGGCGGGACCTTGCTCAGCCTCTTGCTTCCCAGCTGGGGAAGCAGCTCCATGAGCCCGGAATGTCCTGTTAGGGCCACACCAGAAGTTAGAGGTCCAGGCAGCAGGACCACGGTGTCCGTGGAGCGCTGGTCTACCCACTGTGGCTCTGCGGCTGTCATGGCTCCCATCCTTCCCAGGGTCCAGTTCATCTGTGCTCTGATTGGGTGCCCCCAGGGCCACGCCGGGACCAGCCGAGGGGTGCTGGCTTAGCTGGGGAGGCAGTCACACGAGGACACGCACACTCTTGCTGTCTCATCAGGCTCCCCATGGGGAAGAGGACCACACAGTGGGGATCCTTGGCTCAAGCTGGTCCTCTGGTCCCTGAGGACAAGAGGGGCTACCGCCTTGCCCCCTACAGTGGACTTACACTCGGCACCGGGCGTCAGCTGCAACTGGCACCAGCCCTCTCCATGTGTGTCCTGCTGAAGAGGGAGGAAGGGTCCCAAGGGTTTGCCCTGATTAGCTCAGCCCCGCCGCCACCCCCAGCCTGGCAGGCATGACAGCAGAGGACAGACGATGTCCTTGCGCTCAGAGACTCTTTTCATGATTGCACCCCATGGAGCAGTGGACATCTCCCCAGCTCTTGCCTAAGGTAGAATGCTGTGATGCTGACCGGGCAGTGGACAGAGGAGGGAACTGTCCCCTCTGCCCAGCTAACTCCCCCTGGACCGGCACCTCATCCCTGCAGAGATGGAGGCATGCTGCATGCTGCCTGCCTGATGGGTACCAGAGGCCCCTGCAGCCTGTGTGTCACAAGGAGGGGCCTGGTCTCCATCAGACCCAATGGGACTGGGCCTGGCCTCCCATGGAAGGCTGGCCACCAGCTCGCCCCTCCTCTGCAGGGCTGCACCGGCACCTCAGGGTGGCCTACCCTGCCCGTGCTTGTCTGGAAGGCAGATTCCGCACCCCCAACCTGCCCCAGGACGCCACCTGATGTTAGTATTTCTAGGGCCACTTTCTCTCCCTGTCCCGGCTCTTCAGGCTGCTTGGGCAGATTCCAGTCCTGTCCCTAGCTTCAGCATGACCTGAAATGGAAATGCGCTGAGCGGGTAAGTGGGGCAGCCGCAGCGGGCGGGCAGGCATTCAGCAGCGGAGTGCAGGCCCCACTCAGGCCCGGCCAGCACTCTGCAGTTCCTTTTCTCTCTTCTTGGAATTGCCCTCGCCTCTTCTCTGCCTGGGAAAGGGCCTCGCCTGCAGCAGCCCCTGCTACTGCTCCCCAGAGGCTATGCCAGTGGCATTCAGGCATAGGGCAGAGTCTTTTTTGGGCTGTAGGCGTCTCAGGCCATGCACCTCGTTTCCAGATGAGGCAAGGTGGTCGGTTTGCCCCAGAGCAGAAGCCAGAGCTGAGACGGTGCCCACCCTGGGTTCTTGGCTGCCTGGCTTCTCACCCCTCGCCCACAGCAGCTGTTGTGGAACCGGGGTGATGCAGGCCCTGAGGCAGCCTTTGACCTTGCCTTCTGACTCCCCTCTGCTGAGGTCCTGTTCAGCTGGGCGGTGGGAAGAGTGGGAAGAGGAATTCCCGCTGGAAAACCCCAAATGGATCCATGAGCCCCGAAGCCTGGTTCCTCCCAGGGCCCAGCACTCGCTGCATTTCCGTCCTGGTCCCCCTGTCACAGGGCCCAGGGCACCGCCCTGCACTTCCCCGGGGCCCTGCAAGGTGTTTCCTGCGGGCCTCTGGGCATGTATCAATCTGTCTGGAACATCGTGAGCTGCCCTCCTCGGCTGTGCAGGGTTTTGTTTGTGTTTGCTGTTAAAAAAATTCTTTTCCCAACCAGAGGCGTGGGGGCAGGGAGGAGGAGGGAAATGAAGGTTAAAAATATTGACCCAATGAGAAGTATTAAATATTCCTTCTGTTTCAAAAATAGCAACTTCCCTGGCCGGCCTGGGAGTCAGCGGGTTTGGGTGGGGCTGCCGCTGACCGAGGTGGCAGCCCTCCGTCCGGCCTGTGGGAGGGCCTGGAGCTGAGGCTGGGAGCGGGGTGCTGCCTCCTGTTTTCAAGCACGGCTTTTCTGGGGAGCTCCCACCGAGGGTCCTCCACCCCGCTGAAAGCGAGGGTGGGCTCTCTGATATCCCTGTTCCTTCCCATAGGGCACTGGAACGGGAGAGGCGAGTCACTTAAAGTGACGCAGGGGGACACCATCTATTAGAGCACGGTTCTGGCTGCCAAGGTCAGGCAGGGTGGTGAATGTCATCATCATGGTCGTGGCGGTTCCCACTTGGTATGAGGGGTTGCTGGGGCTGAGTCCCCCTGGAGATGCCTTCCCAGAGCACTGTCAGACCCTAGGTTGGACACGGGTGATAGGCAGAAAGGACATGGCCTCCTTGGTGTAGGGTATGGGAGCTTGCAGCGCAGGGTGTCCCACATGAAATCCTGTCCAGTGCTAGGGTCATACACCTCAGCCACCGAGGGGCCCAGGCTTGCGTGCATTTTGATAGATAGTCTTTGTTAAACTGTAGGTCTGGGGAATAGATGTTACTGGCAAGGGGTGGAGGAGGAGAAGAGGGCCGATAAAACAGACTGGTGACTGCCAGGACAGTTGAGGGAGGACGGTATAGCCAAGCGAGGACCTGCCACTGTTGCTTCAGCAGTGACACAACCCGCCGGCATCATCGCCACCTGCGGGGGCACCACGTTGCAGACGGTGCAGGTGTGGACCAGGTGGGCCCACGAAGGGCCGGCTCCACACTTGTTTCTGTCCCCAACCTTGACAACATCAAATCATCCAAAGAGACAGGCAGAGGAAGACCTTTGAGCAAGGCCAGAGGGGGCCTCCTCCGGTGTCCTAATTATGTGCTGAGGTTTGATCAGCTCCTTGGAAATGTCACTGTAGAGAGTAGCGGGACTGGGACCCCTTGGACTGTCGCCGAGAAGGAGGCAGAACCTGAGGCAGACGTGTGACTCAGAAATGGAAGCTCGCAGTAAATGAGCCTCAAACCCTGGAGTTGCAGGGAAGCTTCTTTAACTTAGAAGAAAGGCCTGGGAAGGAGTTGAGTTGTCAGCTCACACAGAAAACAGATGGAGGAACCAGAGGGAGAGCCCAGCCTGGGGCTCCGCGGCTGCTGTACTTCCGGCTCGGGAATCCTGTCTCCACACTCAAACAAGCACGGTTATTTAGTGGCGTAGGTAGTTATTTATTGAATCACCTCAGAAGCCAGGAAGCAGAATCTGTTTTGCAAAATATTGGGCGCCGTTTCTTACTGAGTAATTGCTCCATGCTCCTGGTTTTTAATGGAGCATGGTGAAGTTTTAAGTTGAAAAATCACCAGTCACCCTCACATTGGGAAGGTGGCATCTTTCTCCACTTCTGCACCGATCACTGATTTCTGGGAATTTGCATCCAGCCCCTGCCAGCGCAATGCAAGAGCTCAGGGCTGGGAACCAGCCTGAGGTGTGGGGAGGACCAGGACCATGTCCTCTGTGTGGCAGTACCAGCAACATCGCTGGAAACACTGGTCTTGGAGATAATCCGAGGGGCGCATCCCCGTGCTCTCCATGGACCCTGCTTTGTGTTAGCCCAAGATACCAGTGAGCTGGACCTGGGAGAGGGTCTGGGAGAGGGAGCAGGACCCGGGAGAGGGTCCTGTTGGTTAAGAGTGGCTCACGTGACACGAGGTGTGCCAGGACAGACATCTTCACATGGGTGCATGAGCCCTGAGGTGGGCTCAGCGGTGGAACTCACAGGCGGTTCCTCCAAGCGACCCTGACGCCGACGCCCCCAGTCTGTGCCTGAGGAGTGCTCCTCCCGTGTGGTTAAACATGTACTTCCGGGAGGTGGTGTGGCCAGGAACGACCAGTGGGTCCTGCAGAGTGGGTTGGCGGGTCCCCTTCCTCCGGGATCCTGGGAGGCCTCTGTGCCCTGTCAGCCTCCAGCTGCAAGACGGGGCTGTGGACAGCGCCTGCTCTGCCGGGTCCTAACGGGCGTGTCCAGGATCGTCCATGAAAAGCGTTTCACAGGGTTCGCGGTAAGAGCTTGATAAATGACAGCGATCGTCCTCGTTAACTGCAGTACTGTCAGCAGTGCAGTCCACGATGGCAGGATGTGTACCCCAACAGGATCTGGAAACCGATCCCATCGGCCCCACAGTGCTGAGTCCTGTGGAGGCCTGCACCCCCTTTCCTTGCGCTTGCACTGCAGTCGGTGGTGGGAGCAGTGGCTGGGGTGTGCTTTGGGGACCACTGGGCCCCGCCCCTCTGAGCTTCCCCGGCTGGGCAGGGTCCCTGGGGGTCACTTAGGCCAAACTCTGTGGCCCCAGAGGCGTGGCGAGGGCAAGGTGCTGGTGCTGGTGCTGGTGCTGTGGGTGGTGGCTGCCGCGGGTCCCGTGTGCAGCAGCAGCGGGGCTGTGTGGTCAGCCTGGAGCCTGGTGTGTCACGACGGCAGTGCAGCCAGACCTGTGGCTGACGGGGACAAGAGCACCTGGGGCCATCACACTCTCCTGGCAGCTGTGAGCCAGACCCAGGGTGTGGCATCCTCGGAGGACCGTGCGTTCGGCCCCCACCCAATGCCTCACACAAGTGCTCTGCTGACTCAGCCTGGGAGCCGCCCTCTCCCACGCGGCCGGCGTCCGACTTGCTGGCTGGCTCTTCCAGATGTGTCAGATGTGGCGCAGTTGAAAGGCGATCAGCTCCATGCTGTGCGTGTTTGGATGTAATTCCTGCTGTGCAACCTGGGACAAGGGTCTTGTTTTCCTTCTATGTCTAATGGAAATAATGTTACCACTTCTTGCAAGTGACTTTGTGTGTGTGTGTGCACACGCACGTGTGTGCACTCTGCTGGGGGCTGAACCTAGGGCTTTCACGTTGAGCTACATTCTCAGCCCTTTTTAGACAGGGTCTCACTAAGTCACTAAGTTTGCCTAGGTTGGGCTTTAACTTGGAACTCTCCTGCCTCAGCCTTTCAAGCAGCTGGAGTTATAGGTATGTGCCAATATGCAAGTTAGCCCCGAGAACTATGTAAACTATTTGCGAGGCCTGTCTGTCCCCTGGCAGTGTCTGGCGCCTTGTGGGAACTCAGGAGGATTTCCTGAACGAATGAGAGGACTGGCCTGGGGGACTGTTATCCTCCACATCATCACCCCCAGCCAGGGCAGGGCGTCCCATGTCTCAGGGGTGGCTTTACTGTCCTGCTTTGACCTGCAGGCCCAGCAGGGCAGCACCTGGCATGCTTCACCTGTTTTTTTCAGACGCCGGCCTCCTTAAAAGACTTTTAAGTCTCCTCTCGCCTGGCCACGCCTGAGTCCCATGCGGGGCTGCGGTGGCGGTAGTCCGGGCCTGTTTATCTCGTACCTGTGCTGCCTGGGCGCTGTGGTGGCAGCGGGTGGGGCGGGTCTGAGAGCAGGGCCGGGTGCCGCGCCTTTGGGGTGAAGCTCGTCATGTGCGTTAGTGAGGGGGAAGCCTGATTATGTTCAAGGCCACACGCATGAGTGTTCTCTGTCTCTGGTGTCTAAGCCGCCTGTCCGACCCCCACCCAGCGCCTCTCTGCCGGCATCTGCAGTTCCGGGCAGAGGGTGTCGCTCGCTGCTGCACCCAGGCCTCGCCCCGTTGCTCTGTGAGAACGCAGGCTCACCCAGTGCACGGGGTCCCGATGAGGAGAACAGCTCCAGAGCTGCTGCCAGCTGCCCTGGCTGCCGATGACCGGACCGAGAGCCCACATGTGAGGCCGTGGGAGGCGCTGCATTTCTCTGGGCTCTGCTTCAAAGGGGCTGGGCCAGACCAGGCTGCTGTTGGGTTTCCCATGGGCTGTGGGGCTCCCCTGACCAGCTGTGAGTGGGTGGTTCCTCCTGGCCCTCCCTTGCTGAGGGCCATGCACCTACCTGGGAGGCCAACGGGCTGTGGGGAGGGCAGGTGTGGAGGGACGGGACACGCACCGGGGGCCCCTGAGGGCCTGACGCAGGTGGGTGTGCAAGGCCCACACTCGATTCTGGGGCTTTCTGTGCCAGTCACCCTGGGCTCCAAGTGTGGCTGGGGCTGGCAGAGGGGCGGGTCACCGGCGCTGCCCCCAGGAGACGAAGCCCTAAGAAGTATCGAGGCGCACCGCAGCGGGACACACGCTGGGGCTGGCTGCTCTGGGCTGCCCTGGGCTGCCCTGCCCCCCCTTTGAGGGTGCCCCTTCAGCTCCGGCCCCACCTTTCCTCTGCCACACGCCCCCGCCCATGCCGGGTCTCTGTGCCCCGGCTCCAGAAACTTCCCAGAGCCCGCTCCGAGCAGACTCACTGTGCACCCACATCCAGCAGCGCCCTCTGGCCACCTGTGACAGCTGCAGGGCCCCTCGACCCTGGCCCGCAGCCAGCCGCGCTCCCGTTGGGGCAGAGAGAGGTCTGGGACCAGAGCTTTACGCGCCTGCTGTGGCCGGATCTCGGGGACACGGCCCGGGTCCTCATGTCCTTCTGGATAAGTGAACTGCACGGGGAGGGCGAGGGCAACAGCAGAACGGAACAAACACAAGGCAACACGAGAAGGCCCCGGATGCAGACAGGAGACCGCGCAGGTGCAGGGGAGCAAGGTGGGGACTCCTCCCAGCCAGTCTGGGTGGCCCTGTCTGTGGTGCTCCTCTCTGAGCGTGAGCTGCTTTCGTGACGCAGGCCCCATATCCCTCTGTCCTGCTGCCTCATCCCCTCTGCAGGCACCTGGGAAGCCCTGCATGTTCCTGGCGCTGCCAGGAGCTGGTGTGCCCGGTGGGTGCTACGCCTGTGACCAGCGTGCTGTAGAGAAGCGCAGGTGGCAGGCGAGAGTGAGGGAGGGACGCCAGCGGGCAGAGCAGGTGGCGGAGACAGATGTGGGGGCAGGTGTGGGAGTGGGGGAGGAGCTGCTTTTGCCGAGGCCGGGAGCATCCCAGGGCCGGCGAGTGTAGGGGGCAGGGGGACTCGGGGTGCTGGATGGAGGCGGGCCTCACATCCCATGGCCAGAACAGTCCCATAGCTCCTGCGAGGGAGGCTGCGGCCCCCACTCAGTCCCAGGAGATGAAGGCATCTCTGTGGGGCAGGACCCCCTTCCCACCTCTGTCCTTGGCCACAGGCCTGGTGGCTGCTTCAGCGAGCGGTGGGATGGGGTCATCCTGCCGGCCCTGGAAGCGCAGGTCACAGAAGCAGTGCCGCCTCTCAGCAGGGCAGCAGGGTCCTGGCTCCTGGGCTGAGCTGCCCCTCATCCCAGAACCAGGAGCTGGGCCTCTGCCTGTACTGGGCTAACTGACCCACATCTGTCTTCCTAATTGCTGGCTGCGCAGGAAGCGGGGACGCTGGCTAGCTTTAGGCAGTCAGATTAGAAATTCAATGCACTAACCCCAGACTTAAGCCGAGGCCTAGGCGGAGGTGCTTACATTTTTCCTTTTCATAGTTTAACACTAAGCTCATCACTTAGAACACGAGAGTGGACTTGGGTGTAGATTTTGTTCTATGCTCCTTTTGGGTGGTCTCCAAGCTCCAGGCCACTTGACCTCCAGCACACGCCCCCTCTGGCTCTGCCTCTCGGGCACAGTGGCTTCCACGGCCCAGGGTTTCCTGGCCTGTTCACCAGAAACACACCCTGCATCCTGTCCCAGGAGGTGAAGCTGCCTCGCATACCCCACTGCTTCCCAGGACAGGCCAGGCCAGGCTGAGCCAGGCCAGGACACAGGACTGCCTCCCGGGACCCAGCTCCAGGCATGTACCCAGTGAGTGGAGCTGCAGCTCCGGGCCCTGGGGAAGGCGGGGAGGTTTCATGTCCTCCTGGCCTGCACAATGTTCCCTGTGATGGAAACTTGGGCTGAAACGATTTGCAGCTTTCCAGATTTTCTGAGCATGTGTGTGCATTTGCATTTATTTTTAGCCACAGGCGGTCATTTCTTGCCAAAAAAACCTGCTTAAATAAAACCAAGATTAATATTTTTACTGAATGGAAAGAGTTAGTCAGGACAGGCTTTGAACTGGAGGCTGCTTATCTGGATCGGGAGTGCATTTGAACGTCTGGCCTTGGCTTTGACATCAACAAGAGGGCCTTTGGGGCTGGCCAGCTGGGAGCATGCGCACAGGAAGCACCAGCTGGGGGTGGGAGGCGGGAAGTGGCCCTGGCTCCGCGGGGCAGTGCTTTCCCAGGCACCCCTGCCCTCTCCGGGCTTGTTCTGACTGCTTCCTGGCCTCGCGGGATGCAGCATGGGCCACCCTCCAGCCCCAGGTCACCTCAGGGCCTCACATCTCCACCTGCCTTGTGCAAGCCTGCTGCTGGCCCTGTCCCGGACTCGCCACACCTCGCACCTCCTCACAAGCCATCTCTGTCCCTCTGGCCCCCGAGTTTGAGTTCCGGGGCCTCATCTGTCACAGGATTCCTGGAAGCCAAGCCCAGCACTTTGTGCACGATGGACTCACAGATGTTTGTCTGACCTCACAGCCAAAACTCCCGGTACCCCATTTGTGCTGAACAAGGCCCGGGAAGATGTGGTTGTTCGCCAAAGCTTGCACGAGAGTTACTGATCTGTTTTCCATCACCTGCTGTGTGGGATGCTGAATATATCAAGTCACACTGGGCTTCATCTACTCAACAAAATAGATCAGACGCCTTTTATGTGCCAGGCATGCCTTTGGTTGCTCTGAGTGGAGCGGTTGGTACAACAGAGAACTGCCTAGTACCTGAGGGAACTGGTGCACATGTGTAGTCCCAGCTACTCAAGAGGCTGAGCCAGGAGGATCTCAAGTTCATTTGAACCCAGCTTAGGAAACTTATTGAGACCCAATAAAGGACTGTAGGTATAGCTCAGGGTGGAGTGCCCCAGAGTTCACCCTTCAGTATTGCAAAAGAAAGAGATAATGAGAGAGACAGAGCCTGTCTTGTTAAGCTTACAACCTGTTGGGGAGAGATAGTCAATCAACAAGCATGTGACGCTATACTATATCAGATGAGACCCAGTGAGGCGTGGAGAGACTGCGGGGTGGGAGAGGGATGCCAGGATCAGGGACCAGGGAAGGCCCCTGGCAGGTGAGGGAGTGGAGGAAGAAGGCCCAGCAGGGCAGAGCCTCTGGGGCATCTGAGTGGCCGGCGCTGGCCCGGAGCAAGCTGCTGTCTCCTGACGGAGCGGTCCCGTTGCAGGGCGGTGTCAGAGCCACGTGGGCCCTGGGGAGCTGAGTGGAAAGTCAGGCCATTCGATCGGTCGTGCAGGACCTTGGGAGTCACCAGTGGTCCAGGTCCCTTTGCCGTCTTCCCTGAGAGGGATTTGAGGGTTGCCTCCCAGAGGGACGTCCAGGGTCGCAGCAGCGCGTGCTTCCTGTCCCACGTGGTGCTGTGTGGACGCTGTCTCGTTCATCGATCGGCCCCTGGGCCTCAGGCTCCTGGGGTGGTGGAAACCCTCCTGTGGCTTTGTGGGTTTCCTTACAGCGTGCTGGCGGCAGCCACCTGCGGGAGGGGGGCAGCTGTGGACCCTGTTACCAGTCAGGGCGCGCTGTGAGCACGTGCGTGTGTGAGAGTGCATGTGTGCGTGGGCGGGTGACGGAGTTCTAGACACACAGACGTAGGGTGGAGCAGTGCGCAGGGCTGGGAGCTGACAGCAGGCAGCTGCAGGGGTCAGCTCCACCTCTGGGCCAGCAGGGACAAAGAGTCCTGGCGACCTCAGCCTCGGCCCTGCCCTGCGAGGCCACAGCTGGAGCCCTGTAGGACTCTCCCAGGGTGGGACATGTGCAGAAACTGGTCCGGAATCCATGTGCACAAGTCAGGGTTCCTGGTTCCCTAAACCAGCTGCGCTGGCTGCCCAGCTCCTCAGCCCCTGGGCTGGGGTGCAGGGCCTGGACTTGAGTGCGGATGGCTGTGTGGGGGTGCAAGGAGGAGACTGCTGTGCCTGCGCCTGGGGGTCCTCGGAGGACCCTGGTGGGCAGTGCCCGTGCTACCGAGGACACACCAGCCAGCTCGGCTGTGAGAACCGCTTCTGCTTCATGCTCTGCCGCCGGGTCCTCTTCCAGACAGCGCTGGCTTCCCGCGTGTGGCTCAGCTGCTGGAGGGCCCTGTCCAGCACGCTGGGAGTGAGCAGACCTGTCCAGCCGGGCATCTGCGGAGCCAGCTTCTGCGGCCAGCAGGGGTGCCGCCACGCCAGGGAGAAGCTGCCTGCTGCTGGGGCGGGGCTCTGAGCCCCTCACGCCAGTCCGCTGTGGTGCCCAGGCCAGTGAGCACCAGAACACTTTGGCTGACGGGAAGCTGCAGAGTAGCCCGTGTCTGGAGTCACGGAGAAGCTGAAGCAGATACAGGCGCGAACGCGACAGGCAGCCGCGGGGCTGGCGGGAGGCTTGGGCCTCGGGAGCCTGTTGGGGCCCAGGCTGTCACTCAGTCCTGGCTCGGGTCAGTGAGGCCTCGCCTTGTTGGGAAGGCTCTGCTGTGGCCCCTGCACTGCACCACCTCGGCCCTCGCATTCCCAGTCCACAGGCACCCTGACATTGCCTGGCCCTCACAGCCACTCTGAGCTCCGTGTGGGTGACACGCAGATGAGGCCTGAGATGGACAGGCCCCCCCGCCCCTCGGCACCTGAGCACTTACTGCAACCACTTCTGCCCGGCTCCCCACTCCTCGCACTGCAGTTCTGCAGGCCAGGATACCCAGGCAGACGAGCTTGCCTTCCCCCGACCCGAGGGGCGGAGGCTGCAGTGTGCAGGACGGACAGTGTCAGCTGCAGTCAGGAAGGGGCGGCAAGGCCAGCAGCACGAGGGCAAGTGGTGGGACTGGGGGCCCTGCACTGCCCAGGGCCCTTCCCCTGCGCTCACAGAAACCTGCAAGGTGTGCGTTGGCATAGGTTGCATTTCACAGGGAGGAAACCCTGCCCGGGAGGGTTAGGGATTCACCAGCGTCACACTGCCCCGGGACCAGGACTGGAAGCCACATGTCCAGGCTCCAGTGTCCAGACTCCAGTGTCCTTGGGCCTGGACATGAGAGGCACAGACTGCACTCCAGAGCCAGCGCTGCAGGCCGCCCACCCACTCCCGGTCCCTGGATGCCCTGACTTGAGGGATGGATGCCTTGGATCCATCCCGCCTTGGATGTCACTGACTTGAGCCAGGCGTCACGGTTTCTGCCGCTTGCAGTTAGCACACCCAGCCCCGTCCCCATGCTCCTGCATGTGTGGGTTTCACCTCCTGCAAGACTGCTCTTGGGTGCAGTCTTCCCCCGAAGCAGGAGAGGTCACTGCCTCGGCTGTCTCCAAGGCAACCCCTCTTGTGAGCAGCGGAGGGAAGAAAGTCATCCTTAAGGCAGTGGCTTCGTCCTAGGTCATGGGTGTCTCTGGGATGCGGGCACCAACATGGCCCCGGGGGCAGCTGAGGTGTGAGGGACACAGTACACTCAGCGTGGGGTGCCAGGCCCATGTTTGGTCATGGTGGGGTGATGTCCATCTCACTTATCCCATGTAAACTACATCTGTGACAAGATCCGGGTCCCAGGCCCAGCGCCTTTGGTTCAGGAGAGCGGCACCACTGTGACACCGGGGGCCTGTCTTGGGGAAGAGGACAGTGGAACTTGCCCTGTCTGGGTGGCTGGGAGCAGCCAGGCCAGGAACTGAGCCCCACCCCGCAGCAGGCATGGACCCACTGCCTGCCCGTGGTGCTGGGTGCCAGGGCTGGTCACAGGGCCCACAGGTGTGGAGATGGCGTGGCGCACAGGGGCTCTGGGTGGGGTGGGCGGGAAGGGTCCGGGGAGAAAGGGCGAGGCCTGGGGACGCGGGCAGTGCAGAAGCGGCTGTGGGGTCCGGTGAAGCTGCCGGGTCAGGACTCCTCGAGGATGGGACAGGGCGGACGCCTGTGGGAATGTGCGCAGGCCGCCGTGACCCACTGGGGCAGTGAAAAGGGGGCAGTGGCTCTTGCTGGGCTCCTGGGCCCCTTGCTGCTGTCAGGGGTTCAAGCAGGCATGGAGGGGGGAGCAGGGCCAGGCGCGGGGCTGCGGCTCTGACCCCCGCATGTCTTCCTCTGTCCGCAGTGATCCGAGCCAAGGTGGTCGGGAAGAAGCTGGTGAAGGAGGGGCCCTTCGGCACCATGGTCTACACCATCAAGCAGATGAAGGTGAGTGCACTCGAGGGTTCTGGCCACGTGGGGGCTGGGGTAATGTGTGCTGGCCTCGCCGCCCTGCAGGTGACAGGAAGGGGCCCACAGGAGGGAGGCGGCTGCTGCCCCAGAGCCAGGGCCTGTGCTGGGAATCGGGGGCTCCGGTCGGGACCCGCCCTTCCCTGGCCTCAGTCCTCGAAGCTGTGACTATAAAATGGCCCTTGCGAGCTTGCGGTACTCCACGGTGCCCTAGTCCTGTGCTGTCACGAGGCTGCAGGGTGGCACACAGCCCCCGGCATCACACCAAGCCTGTGCTGAGCCCAGGAGCCCTTTCCCCTGAGGAGCCCTCTCCAGGGAGGGGCCCGTCCCGCAGGAGGAGCTGTCCCCGGGAGGATTCCTCCCCAGGGAGGGCCCTGCCCTGCTCCCTCCGCTTCTGATCTGCTTCCCGCCCTGGCTGGGAGTGCGGTGCCCCCGTGTCTGCAGCGCTGCGCAGCCACCATGCTCAGAGCCTCGGCAGCCCAGGAGAGGAGCTACAGGCCTGTCCTCCCCAGCCCCCGACCTCAGCCTCCTCCCTCTCCCGGCCTCAGTCTCCCCACCTGCTCACTGTGCGGGATTGGGCCGGACCCCAGGAGCACTGGCACAGGTGTCCCGAGCACCCTGATACAGGCAGGGCCGCTGCCCGGCAGGGGCTGGTGGCCGGTGCTTCAGGGCACACTGAGTCTGGTCAGCGCCGAGGACCGGTGTTGCTGCCGGCCTGCCCCCTCCCGTGCCTCACTAAGATGTTCAGGGCTGGTGGGGGCAGAGGGGCCGAGGCAAGGTGCTGTGCCCAACAGGACGGCAGGCCCGGGAAGCAGAAACTGGGACGAGGCAGACATCCAGGATGGGGTGCCCCGGCCGAGGGAGCCCCCGCCCTGTCCCGCGTGCTCACAGTCATCCCTGCCCCTGAGGACGGGCCTGTGAGCCCTGGGGACCTGCTGAACGTTTGGCGTCTCCCAAGTTGACCTGGTCTGCGGCCCGTGCGGGGGCTGGAGGCTGGGAGCACTGCGCCCAGGGCGCCTGCTGCTGCGGATTCCGTTCCGCAAGCAGCACAGCCTCCAGTTATGTAATGTCCAGAGCTGGCCCTGGCTGGCTGCCCCTGGCCCACTGAGTCGGTCATGAGACAGCTCATGTCTCTGCGGCCCTGTGAGGGCCGCGTGGGCGGGGAGGAGCCAGCAGGAGCAGCCGCACCCCCAAACCCACCTTGCAACCTCCGGCAGCAGCGGGGAGTGCCAGAGCCCGTGAGACCACAACAGAGGCTGAGAACACATCCTGCTGGCTCCCACTCCCCCAGCTGTTCCCGGACACTCGGTGCCAGAGGGAGGCAGGGTCCCGGACTGGAGCTGTCTGAGCTTCCCTCCTGACCTGGGGCCCTGGTGGCAGTGCCCGGAGGCCTCCTGTGTGCAGTGTCCCTTCACCCATGGCATTGGGCAGTGGAGTCCGTTAGGGGACTGACACTTGCTGCCCGTCCATACCCCAGCACCCCATGCCCCGGAGGCGGGCTCATGGTCCTGCCCCCTGGGCACAAAGTCTGTATGCTCCTTCTAGAGGCCCAGGGCTGTGCACTTTATTGAGGGCAGTGCTGGTGCCACCTCTGTGCTCGTGGCACGATGCCCGGCCCCTGCCCTCTCACAGACTCAGTGTTTGGACTGCAGAGCTGCTCAGTGCCCGTCTGTCCTGGGAGACCACCTGGCTGCAAGCCAGAGAAGGCTGTGTGTAGCAGGGGCGCCCACCCCCCGTGCCCCAGCCCAGAGCCAGCTGGGAGTGGCCACAGAGAGATAAGCGGGTGATCGCTGGCACAGAGCTCCAGGACCACCGACACTGGTGGAGGGTGCTGTGCGCCCTGCCTCTCCGGGGAGGCCCTGAGACTCGCAGGGCAACACCATCGTCGAGGTCCTCAGGCTAGAAAGCGCAGGCTGGAGTCAGCGGGAGGTGACAGGGTTGGGCAGTGGCTGCAAGCCTTCCGCTTGCCTGCTGTGGGGCTGCCCCTTACCCTGCCCGTACCTGGCTCCCCGGGGAGTGAGGAGAGCAGCCTGGGCTTGCTGGTGTGGAACCCGGCAGCACCACTCGACCTGCAGCAGCCTGCTAACTAAGTCTGTCTCAGAAAAATCAGTGCAGGAGGAAGCTCAGGGGCCCAGGCAGCCCAGGGAAGAACCTTGGCCCCGGCCCCACGGGGCTCTGTTCCCGGGGATTAGAGCGCCTGCCCCAGAAAGTCCGAGGAAGGCTGTCCTCAGGCAGGGCTGGAGTTCAGAGCAGCTGGCGGCAGGCGACCACCTCTCCCCCTCCCTGCCCGTGTAGCCCTGGCCTCCCTGCCACACCCTGGGGTGCACGGTGGAGGGTAGAGGAAGTGTGTGCTGCACATCAGGCGTGGAGAGCAGCTGGGGCTCGGGCGCTGGGCTGTGCTGCGGTGATGATGGAAGTTTCCGGAACTGGCTGCTCTAATCTGCGGGACCTTATCTCCCACTGGGGCCATGGGAAAGCTGTCCTCTCTGCCAGGGGCTGTTGTTGTGCAGCGGAGGCATGCTCGGGGCAGGCTGCGGGGGACAGCACGTGGGGGACACGATGTCCCAGCTGGTCCCAGGCGGATCCCAAGGAACATGTCCTGGTCACGTGCTTTGAAGGTCCTGGCTGTGGACAGGACAGCTCTGCCGGCCCCGCCCTCGGTGCTTTGTTTAAGTAAATAAATGAGCCTTAGCAGGTCTCCTCCAGCTGGAAGCTCTGCAACCCTGGGGCCTGGGCCCCTCCTCCTATCCTGCGGCTCCGGGACTCTCAGCATTGCACAGGCCCTGCTGGGGAGCAGCCACTTTGTCAGGGGACTGAGCTCGTGCTCAGGGTGTCTCAGGCACGTACTCAGTGTCCCCATGCCTCGAGTGGTCTGGAGATAAGGGCAAGTGGTGGATTTAGTGAGCTCTTGACGTGCACCCCGTGGAGAGCCACACCGCCCCATGGATGTGCAGGAAATACCTGGCATAGCGGCCCCAAGGTCAGGTTCTTCACGGGAACCGCATGATGGGTCGGGCTCAGGGACAACTTTGCTGCGAAATGTGTTCCCCACCTAGGGAAGCGAGCTTCCTGGGCCTCCACGGCGGTAGCAAGAAGGGGCCCAGGCAAGCAGAGCCTACTGGAGGAGGAGCCCCTGCGTGCCTGGGCGGTCCTCGCCTGGCTGGGAAAGGTACACAGGACGAGGCTGGCCTGAGCCCTCCCTTCCTGCCCGTCTGAATTTGGGGATAAGTAGTTTTAAGCTAATTTTTCAGCACACACTGGATGCTGTATGCCAGGTACTATTCTATGTCATCTATTTCACTGGGGTCCAAAAAGGTTAGGTAACTTTCCATACGGTTGGTCAGTGGTGGGGCATGCTACACCCTTACTTGCTGCACTTCCATTGGGCTTGGGAGTCCTAGCACCCTTCCTTACCACGAGAGCCCAGGACGCCCTGAAACCGAGGCCCTGGAAACTACCCTGAGCCTCCCAGAAGGCGGAGGTGAGGCTGCTGTGCCCCTTAAGCAGGGCAGAGGCCCCAGGACTCTGTGGGTCCAGCCAGCAGCTTCGTGACGCCACCGCCCACCCCACCAGCAGCTGCCACTTAAAAGACAGAGGAAACTGCCTGTCAGATTGGACGGGGGCTTGGGTGAGATGTGTCACGGTGCTGTCCACTCCGTGTCAATCACCACAAGCAAACTAGCCACGCGTGCCAGGAACCGTAGAGGCCGTGCCCTGTTACACACCTTTGGACAGACGCCGAGGCCGCCAGCACTCCAGGGCCCATGTCCTCTGAGGCCTGGGCCACGCCTGGGTGCCGCTGCACCCCACTGGCTCACACGATCACACTGCTGCCTGGGCAGATCAGGGCCTAAGCATCACTCGTTAAGGACGCACGCGCGGGACTCTGGGCAGACACAGAACGGAGCCAGAAGGGAGACGGAAATGGGCTTTACTGGCCTCGGCTCCCAAGGCTGCAGGGGACGCCAGGGCTATGGTTAGGAGCAAGGACTCTTGGCCCCAGGCTTGTGACCCCGCCCTGCCGCTCGCTGGCTTTGTGGCCTCAGACAAGCTCCTTGAATGGTTTGTGGCCCCCGGTAGATCCCTCCACAGCGGCTTCTCTGGATTTCAGGGAAGGTGCTGGTGTTTGAGCCCTGATGCCAGGGAGTGCTGAGGGGCAGAAGGGAGGGGGTGCTGCCGGATGGACAGGAGGGCCCTCTTCTGGGCAGGTGAGCCTGGCTCCCTCAGAGCAGGTGGTGGCGAGCTCCAGGCCTGGGCCCCTCTCACGATGCCCGTCCCTCTCCCCGCAGATGTACCGAGGCTTCACCAAGATGCCGCATGTGCAGTACATCTACACGGAGGCATCCGAGAGCCTCTGCGGCCTGAAGCTGGAGGTCAACAAGTACCAGTACCTGCTGACAGGTGAGGCCCGCACGACTGCGCACCGCACAGGTGCGGGTGAGGTGTGGTTAGCCGGCAGCACCCAAGAACGTTGGCCGCGTGCCCGTCCTGCCTGTGAGGGCCCGAGCCTCCTGTATGTTGGGCCTGGGCTCTGGTCTCACTTTGCCCCAGCTCTGCGGGTCTCCTGGCTTGGGGACCCCTCGCTTTTCCACACATGAACAGGGGTGGTCTGTTGTGCTCCACCTCGCAGCCTGCCTGCCTTTGCAAGCGACCCACCTGTAGGCGCTCAGCAGGGTGGGGGGAAACCACAGCCATAATGAGCAGACCTGGTGGTCTCGAGCTTCGCTGTCCTCCGGGAAATGGGCCACATTCCAGCCAGCAGGGGTCAGGAGGGTGATGTGCAAGGCGGACACGGGTGGGGACTGCCGTCCTCCCAAAGCTGTGACAGGACGCGCACACTCTCTCCTTCCACAGGCCGCGTCTATGACGGCAAGATGTACACGGGGCTCTGCAACTTCGTGGAGCGGTGGGACCAGCTCACCCTCTCGCAGCGCAAGGGGCTCAACTACCGCTACCACCTGGGCTGCAACTGCAAGGTGAGCAGGCTGGCATGGGTCGGAGCGTCGCCGGCCGGTGGGGGAGGATGCCTTGTGTGGGCATCTGCTGGGGTACAAGGGCTCCTCAGGGTCCCCTGGCCCCCTGGTGTCTCTGAGCGGGGGCAGGTACAGGAGGTCCTCATGCTGGCAGTCAGCCCTGAGAACGCTCACCCAGGCAGCAGCTTGCAGGCTGCGGGCACCAGGGGTAGAGATGGCCTGTCCCCAAGTATCCCCAAGCTCTCAATCCTCACAACAGCCTGTGTACTTTGAATCATCGGAACCCCCATTTCACAGATAAACGGAGCCTCAGTTTAAGTCACCAAGCCCTAGGCTGCAGAGTCTGCTTCCCAGCCCAGGGCAGCTGCACTCCAAAGATGGTGCTTTAATCTTGCCAATTCCTCAGTTCCTACAACGGCGGACGTCTCCCTTCCTTGGGTCTTACCAGCTGCCTACCAGCTGTATGACCTGGAGCAAGTTACCAAACCCGGAAGGTAGTGACATAGACTTACGCCGGTGCTCAGGGGATGTGAACGCCTCTTACTTAATGCTGCTAGGGAGCTGATGGGGTGGGCACCCTCTGCAGTGGTCCCGGGTCCTAATCCAGGTCAGGCTGCACCAGGCCTGGGCCACCACCACGGCAGAGCCCGCTGAGTGCGGGGTGGGTCTCGTTGCAGATAAAATCCTGCTATTACCTGCCTTGCTTTGTGACCTCCAAGAACGAGTGCTTGTGGACCGACATGCTCTCCAACTTCGGCTACCCCGGCTACCAGTCCAAACACTATGCCTGCATCCGGCAGAAGGGTGGCTACTGCAGCTGGTACCGGGGCTGGGCGCCCCCGGACAAGAGCATCATCAACGCCACAGACCCCTGAGCCCGGCCCCGCCCACCACGCGCCCCTCCCTCCCCGCTGAGCTCCCCTCGGACACTAACTCTTCCCAGATGATGACAATGAAATTAGTGCCTGTTTTCTTGCAAATTTAGCACTTGGGACACTTAAGGAGAAGTCTGTGCTGTCCATGGAGTTGATCTGGAGCTCTTCTCCTGGCCCCGCCCCCACCCTGCTCTCTTTGCTTTTGACATCCCCTGTTTTCACCCTGGGGATTTCTGGCGTCCTGCCGGAAAGAATGAGGAATGTAGATGCCTCTTCCTTGTGATATATAATCTATATTTTTTTAGGAAAACAAAAATCAAAAAATCTACCCTCTTTGGCCACTGCAAACAGCTCCTCCTCTTCCTGTTTCCTGCTCCTCCTCTTCCTGTTTCCTGCTTGGTACCCCCGCCCCCAGCACATAGAGGATGCAGACAGGAAGTTGCTGAAGCCAACTGCTTCTGCTCAGTCTGGGCAGCCCACAGCTAGACTCCAGGTAGGCCTAAGAGCTTGTGTCCGGAGGAGACGCTGCTGCACGTCCCCAGAGGGCCTGTCTGTGTCTGCCTGCTCTTCAGCGCAGGGAGGGAAGGAGCAGGCTGCAGGAGAGGGTCGACAGGGTGCAGCACGGTCCCCAGCCGGGACGCTGGGCTGCCGGGCTGTTTCTGAGTCTGGAGTGAGCTCAGGCCGGAATCAGTGCTGGCTTGGGTAGTCAAGACAGAAACATCTGTCCGAGGCCGGGCAGCAGCCTGCCTTGTGCAGCTAAGGTGAGAGGTTGAGATGAGTATCTTTCTTCTCCGCCTCCCTCGCATAAGAGCCCTCTGCCACACGGAGGGAGAGGGAGGCTCACCCGGCAACAGCTGCTTCTGTGTGAACGGGAGCGACACACACCAGGCACCGCCCACAGACACAGGCAGGTGGTCTGGGCTGGGGGCGCTTTTCAGAGGTAGTGTGTAGCTCACAGGGGACGCGTCTGCATCCACACCTGCATACACCCACGTGCGGGAGGACATAAGCTAGTTTTCTACAGGACACAGAATTCTATTCAATGCTGTTAAATATACCAATAGTTTCATCTCTTCTATTTTGTTGCTGTTGCTTGTTGGGAGAAAACCATGACATTCCAAGTTGATTTTTTTTCTTTTTCATTAAAAACTGAGGTTCTGAATACCCTTGGCACCCTCTCTTCCCTCCACCTGGGGTCCCCCGACTTCCCTTTTTCTCCTGCTTCACCTTTGGGGGCCTTCACTTAACTGCCTTACTGGCTTGGCGGATGGCAGGTGACAGCTACTTCGCACAGGTGGGACAGCCCCGTGTCCTGCCCCGGCTGGAAGGCCACCCCTCTCTCCCGGGTTTGGGGACAGCTTGCTCCCTTCCTTATGTCTCCGGTTGGTGATGCCACCCCCTGAGGTCCTCACCCCGTGGAGTGACAAGGGGTGGTCACTTGTGGTCACTCGGGAGGCCTGACTCTGCAATCAACTGTAGGACTTTGTTGTGTTTTTTTTTTTTTTTAAATAAAACTATAATATAAATCCTCCTATTAAATAAAATTATTTTAAGTTTTAGCGTCACAGTGAGATGCTGAGAATGGCAGTGTACGTGTTACAGAGCTGGGACGACAGCACGGTGACGTTTAACACCACTGCTCTCTGGCTCTTTTCTCAGATTTTGGGTACTTATCCTCTATTAGTGTGCAGGTCTTCAGTTCATTCTACTTTAGGAAACAGCTGTCAACAGAAGTAATAGAAAAAAAGACAGACAAGTCACACATACACGCGCACAT
Source organism: Chinchilla lanigera (assembly GCF_000276665.1). Taxonomy (NCBI): domain Eukaryota; kingdom Metazoa; phylum Chordata; class Mammalia; order Rodentia; family Chinchillidae; genus Chinchilla; species Chinchilla lanigera. The sequence goes on from NW_004955405.1 coordinate 41,654,028, forward strand.
CCAGGCTGGGGACAGCATGGTGTCCAGGTTTCTCAGGACTGGTCCCAGGACCTGCTCACTTCCCTGTGGTCTGCACTGGGCCAGGGGAGGGAGAGGTGTGGCCTCTGTGGGTGGTGGAAGCAGAAAGAGCTCGGGTCTGCACCCCAGGAGTTTAGGGGTGAGCCCTAGACCTGATGTTTGGGATTGTCTTTATTTCAACCCCCAAGTCCACACAACGGAGCTCCGTCCACACAAGTGCCGTCCCTCCATGGGCGTCGGCATCTCTACTGTGAGGCACCTGGCCATTCCTGGCCCAGGACCGTCCCCCACTCACACAGTAAGGCACTTGAGGTGAGGCCTGGGCACAAGGTGCCTAAAGTTTCCAAACTGCAGAGTAATACACCAGCAGAACTGTAGCCCCAACTGTCAGGCCCTGCGGGGAGGTCCCGGGCACTGAGGGTCTTTTGCAAAATGATGCGTCAGAGGGCAGGTTTTGGCTTTCTATAAGCTATAGCTTTGTTTATTTCACCTGTTCACTTACTGTATAATTTAAAATCATTTATGTAGCCGAGACACTTCTGTATTGCAATCATATCATGAATGTTTTATTTTGCTAAATCTTGTGTCATGTGTAGCCTGTAATATGTGTACATTGTGTCTAAGAGAAAAAAAAGTGATATCCACATGCTGCCATTTTCCTGAATCAAATTCTACAGTGGAATGGAGGGTGAAAGACTTCTTCCTGGGCAGGCAGCGAGACTGGCAAGTCGGGGAACTGGAAGGAATAGAGACCCTTCTGGCCTTCTCCCTATCCGAGTTCCAGGTGTTCCCCCCATAGAAAGGAGAGCGGAAAAACTCAGCATGCTCATGTCCTCATCCTCTATCAGCTGGCCTGGCACATGGGATACCTGCCCCCTCTTCTGCTTCCCAAGTCCTTCCTTCCACTTGATTAGGAAGCCAGGATTTCTCCTGAAAAGTCCCGGGCCATGAGAACTGTGATTCCAAGTTCTCTTTGCTTCCTCCAGGCATCTCTGCTGCCTCCAATCAAGGAAGCCACGCGCCCGGGCTCTTGTCTCTCGGGCCAGTGGTCTGTGAGGCCAGGAGGTGATGTTGAGGCCCTGTGCCTCACCATCCCCAGCCCCAGGTAGGCCTTGTGATGACAGTGATAGCCCATAACCAGCATTCTTCATACCATGGTTCTTGAGCAATAAAAGAGACCAATAACTTTGAGTAGCTCTTCTGGGAGGTCCTGTGGCTCCAGGGGACACCCCGCCCCACCCTTCCCTCACCCTTCCCTTTCAGCTTGTGCATGGTGATCAGCAGTGCAGGTTGCCCATGATGGCACTTGAATGTCTGGCTCCTGGCTACCGAAAGCAAAAATATCGCTAGAGTATTCGCATCAGAGAGGAGCGGCATCAAAGCCTAATGGCGGGAGCACAACAACCGCGGTCACATAGTGGGGTGGGGTCGGCCACTTTGCAAGGGGCTCTCTGTGGGGGAGAGAAGGGAGGCGCTCGGTGATGTCCACGTGTTGGGGGAGGGCTCCCAGAGTTCCCGGGCCACCTCTCTCTCCAGCCAGTCCACAGTGCCAGAACCCAGAAGCGACGGAGAGAAACCAACCAGAGAAACCCTGTCTAGAAGGAATGTATTTGTTGCTAAATTTTGTAGCACTGTTTACAGTTTTCCTCCATGTTATTTATGAATTTTATATTCCGTGAATGTACATTGTCTTGTAATGTCGCATAGTGTTCACTTTTTATAGTGTGTCTTCTATTCTAAACAGTAAAGTGGTTTTATTTCTATCACATGCCGGCTGTCTCTCGCCTCATTATGTCCCGACTGCCCCTGGCAGGGAAGGGGCTGTGGGGTCCATCCTGCCTGCCCCTAGGCCTTGAACATGCCCTCCCGCCACCCGCACCACCACTCACACCTGTGAGCCCAGTCCTTCCCCTTGGCAGGAGGAACTTCACCTGGCCCAGCCTCTGCTCCCTGATTCTACTGCCAGGGTCCCCCCGCTGTGCAGCTCCTGGATCTCTGTGTAGCCACCCGGGTGGTACAGGTTCTCCCAGGCTGGGGCTCTGACTCAGCCTCCTTGTTTGCTTCCTAAGCATCCCACTCTGGTGGCACCAGGAGGGGGGCTCGCAGATGGCAGCCCTGAACGTTGTAGCCTGCTAGGAGTTCTGAGTGGAGCTTGGCCTGGTGGGAGTGCCAGGGACTCCTGAGGCCCCAGGACAACGGCTGAGCCCCTCCCAGAGCCCACAGCCAGGCCTGTCACCTGGCGCAGGACACGCATCCAACTGTCAGCCACACAGTGTCCCTGTTACTTCTATTGCCTCCTTTTGACAGGTGCATAACTCAGCCCGTCACGAGCCGGGCACAGAATCATGCGCGCAGTAACGTGTATTCTCCAAGACCCGACGCGGCCGTCTGCTCTGCTCGCGGTGCAGCTGAGCAAAACAGATTAACGTGCTGAAGGGATCTAGAACATAGAGCTAGTTTCCCACTTGTGCTGGCCAGAGGATGAACCGAGTTCTCGCCATTGTGTGGGTGCTTTGCTGGCAAATGCTGGTCTTCGCATGTGCCCTGCGGGTACCACCAGCACAGATAGACTGGATTCTGTGACCGTCACTGGATCAGGACAGAGTCAAGGGGACCCACACCTGGTGAGACGGCTCCCTTCCTGCAGTCCAGCGTCAGCACCCCCAAACAGCACTGCCCAGCTCAGCAGCCTGAGCTTCAACTCTGCAATCAGGCACAGTCGCCAACCCGGACTGCAGGACGCTTGTGTGTTACCGCACCCCAGATTCCTGGATGTCCAGGGTCACAGCCCTGCGTCCATTGGACCTGTTTAAGAAGACTGCCAGCCACACAAACACACACTGTAGGCTGCTTCCAGCTGCCCAGAAGGCCCCTACCCAACTTCCGCTTGGGCAAGGAGCTCTCTGCCACACTCAACAAGACCAAGTTAACCCGCCGCACCCAGATCTCCCGGACAGGAGGCCAACTACAAACTCCTCACTGAGCCAGCAGCATCCCAGACACAACCTCGGGTGCATGCATTACAGAACTGGAAAATAAGCGCACACAAACACGGTGCCTCTCAGTAATCAACACAGATACAAGGCGGCCACTTTAATTAAAACAAGAGTTGAAACCAGGTCCCGGGAAGGGATCCACAAAAATATCTGTTACCTTTATCACTACTTCTGACTCCAGCAGGTCAGCCCAAGCTGTCCTGATTTGCCAACAATTTCCAAAGTCCCAAGATGAGACTGTCCTTCTTGGAGCTGTCCCCCTTTGTCACTTGCCCCCTGCCCAAATGTCCCCTGGAGAGAGGCCCTGTCCCAGCAGAATCAAGTGTCCCCACCTGACACCGAGCCTCTTCCCCACAGCCCGGGAGGTCAGGGAGCGGCGACCCCGAGCCCCCTTCTCCATCCACAGCGACCAGAGACGCAGACCGATACTTGTTCCGCACTGCGAGAGGACGCGGGAAAACGGGCACTCACCATTGGCTTGTGGTTGGGGAAAAACGTCTGCTCCACGAGCGGGAACTTCTCGGGGCCCAGGGTATGGAAGATCTTGATGAGCTGAGAGAACTGGGATGGGAGGGGAGGAGACCTCAGTCAGCCATGGTCGCCACCACTGCGGGGAACCCACCTGCTCAGGCCTGGGCTCCCGGTGCCCTTCTACTGTGGGCGGGGCACCTGTAGCCGTTCCTGCTGCAAGGACAAAGGCCAGCTTCCTGGGCTGGACATTCGTCCTCCGCACGGTGCAGCTGCATCCATCCCTCCATTCCCGCCCGACCTCATAAGGGGTAGAACACTGGTTTAGCCTAACCATGCTGACTGACTGACTGATTGATTGATTGTAGTACCAGGGGTTACAGTGCCAGGGCCTGCGAACCCCAGCTGTACACAATGTGGTCCTGCCACATTGCTAAGTGGCCAGGGCTGGGGTCAAACTTTCAGTCCTTCTGCCTCAGCCCCTCAGAGTGCTGGGATTACAGGGATGTACCCCCATGCCCAGCTTTCAACTGCATTTCATGAGCACTTACTACATCCTCAGTATCCCACATGTGGTGCTCTGTGTTGGGTGCACAACCTACTGGTGTTCATGCCACCTCCCCCTGCAGCGCCTCCTTCCAGAGAGAGTGCCCGGCAGGGCAGTGGATGTTGCTGCCCTCATGTGCAAACTAGGGATGATGAGGGACCCCACCATGGTGGGCTGGAGATGCCTGTTACACAAGTGCCCAGTCTGCAGTGGTCCATGTGCTTTACAGCAGCACCCGGCCCCACCCCCCACTTCTGCACCTCCTCCTTGTGCACTCCTGCAAGAATGTGACAGGGAGAGCCCATACCCCCACTGCCGAGCGCCCCCACACCGTGCTCAACTACTGGAGAGACAGCAGGGCGCTGAGGGCCAGGGCTGATGAAAGCCAGGCAGGAGGAAGCGTTGGGGGGTGATCAGGACCACTCCCAGGAGCAGAGGACCCAAGAAGAGGGGTGTGTGCAAGGAGTTCAGGGAGACCCATGTGTGCACCGCATGGGCGTGGCCTCAGGTGCAGGGGGCAGTGAGAGTGGAGGCTGGGTGCCCATCACAGACCTCAGGACCCTCCAAGCCTGGACCAGGAGCTCGGTGTCCACTGGGAAGGGAAGGGGACCTGGGGCAGGAGCACGTGGGCCCAGGGGATGGGCTGCTCGGTGACCCTTCCGAACAGTGGCGCTGGGCTTTGCACCCCGTAAAGCTCAGTTGGAGCAGAGTGAGGAGACCAGTGAGGTCAGGTGGTAGAGATCGCTCACACTTATAAATCGGTGTGTGTGCACATCAGAAAATACCCGGAGCCAGCAGCGCAGGCACGAAAGACAGTGATGACTGTCGCCCTCTATCAAGGGTGCCCTCTGTGCCGCCCCGTGAACTCAGACCCCACCAAGACGGCGCTGTCACTGCTCCCGAGCCCTAAACAACGAAACTGAGTGCAGGAGCCCAGGCAGGTTGCTCAAGGGTACACAGCTCACGGCGGAGGAAACCTGGGGTCCCCCATGGCGCGTACCACAGGACACAGCACACGTGTGACGTGTGTGAGTGCACCGTGTGTGCCCCAGTCTGGGGCGGGCGGCACCTTTGGCCTGGCCTCTTCACTGCAGTGTCCCCAGGGCTTGGAATAGCACTTGGAACACCAGAAGTGCCCACAAATATGTGCTGCGAGGTGGAATCCCTTCTAGGGATGGAGACAGGTGATCTGGGGCAGGGGACAGTGCCCTCGGGCAGGGGAATACTTGGGGGTTCAAGGGTACAGGGAGAAGAGAGCTAGTATTTCAGGAAAAGTCTCTCCTATAGGTAACATCTGGGTGGAAATAAATGAAATGAGTGAGACCAATGAGAAGGGGAGAGATCAAGCCACTGAAGTTGGAGAGAAACACTTCATGTTCTGGCCTTCAAGACCTGTCGAGTTCCCTGGCCACAGTGAAGCTTCCCTGCCTTCCCTGTGCCATGAAGGGATGATACCCTGCTGCACGACTGTGATTACATGGGTGATTACATGCCGTTTTCTGGCGTGTAGCAAGTGCTTGATAAATAACAGAATGGTGAGCAGAATGCTCCACAGGACGGTGGCCTTCTATGACCAATCTTAGGCTGTGCTAGTACGTAAATTTTGTTAGGCAAAAATTTGAAGGGAATCCCAGAGCCCAAGTTGCTTAAATTCAATTTGGTGCTGGCTGGGAAAGGGTCACTGCAGCCTCCCACCCCTCCAGGACAGCCTGGCCAGGCACTTACCACCCAGGGCTTGCTGCAGAAGTTGTAGACGGAGTAGAGCGAGTTGACGGCGGGCAGTCCCCCGTACTGCAGGCCGATGACCAGGCTGCGGTAGTCCTCCCCGAGCGCCATGCTGTAGGCATGCTGGCGGACCAGCAGGAAGTCCGGCTTGAAGGACCTGCCGAGAGAGGGTTGACATGGTCACTCGCGGGCTGCCTGGTGGTCAATGGCCTGGGAGCCCTCAGCTCAGAGCAGGAGGTGGGGTGTGCTGGAGGAGGGTTGGAAACGAACTCAGGCTGCTCATCTGCATGGCTAAAGGGCTGCAAACACGGCGTGTTCTCCTGTCAGCTTTCCTGCACCGAATATCTGCTTCATTTGCAATCAGAAAAAGACGCGTCAAATACAGCTCAGTGAACAGAGGGCACTCCTCAGGCACCGTATGAATTATGTGCGTCCTGCGGCAGGAACAGCTGCCCGGGGGACATTGCTGCCATCAGCTCCGGATCACTTGCTCCGAAGTCAAACAGCAGGGCCAGGTCTGTGCCCCCCGCCGGCTCCCATGCCACGCTGGAGCAGGGGCTCCTTGTCATGCATTTGAGATCAAACCTGTCCTGCTCCTGCCAAACAGCAGCCTTCACAGGTGGCAGGGGTGTGAAGGCAAGGGACGCGGGCCCCAGCTGCTGCACCGGGACTCTCTCGGAACGATGCTCACTCACGGACAGAGCTGGGGGTCTGAGCTGCTTCCGCACGGCACAGCCGGGAACCTGGCAGCTGGGGGAAGCTGCGATCTCCGCGCCGCTGAGTGGGAGGGCGCTGCCTTGGAACTTTGGACAGCCGGCTGCAGGCCTCGCCTTCCAAGCCAGCACACGGCTCCTGGCCGAACTGCGCACTGCTTCACCCACACCGTCAAGGGTCACGCTATTTCGGGGTTCCCCGCTTCTAAGTCACACAAAAACCCAGCCCACTGTTTGTATGAGGTGTGCGCTCCTCATGCTATGGTCAGCTGTCCGGTGCATCCGGAGCAGAGTCCTCAACTTCACATAAACTGTGTCCCTTCCGAAGAACTCAGTGCCAATTAAAAGAACTCTCCATGGGAAAAGAGGTTCCTCCGCGCGCAGGAGAAGAGCACGTGCTGCACTTCGCCCTGACCCCGGCTCTCTTCACACCCCCGGCGCCTGCTGCCACCAGAGCAGGTGTGCACGGGACGACGATGTCGTACAAGAGCGTCACCCCCACCAGCACGGGAAAGACAGGCACCAGTCCCGCCCCGCTGCGCCTCCTTCCCTGGGCCACTGGGACTGTGACGTCTTGTCAGTCACCCCTGAGTCACTCTGTGCAGGTGAGGGACCCAATCGGGATGACAGCGACCCACAGGAGAAGGAAGGAAGGGAGCGTGCGTGTCCCCAACAGGGGTCTGACGGCAAGAAGGGACACTTAACTGCAATGTAACCATTGCTGATTTGATCTGATTATAAAAGCAGTACCAAAAAATCCCTTGGAACATGCAGCGATGTAAACAAAGTGTGCAGAGAAACAACTTGGAAAATTCCCCACAGCCTTCGTGTGCACATTTGGACCCAATCATCTGTTCTACCGTGTGCAACGTGCATTCATACTCGCGATTTCATGCTTGCTATTAATTGTCACTCTGGAATTTCCCACATAATATTGTGGTACAGGCACTTCCTTCAGTGTCAAAATACCCTCAGAATATAATTTCTGATTGCTACACAGTGGTGCACTGAATGATGAGTCACAATTACACCAATAAATCAGCTACACTGCCCAGTGGGCTGTTCCCAGCGTTTCACACACAAGTATCTTCGCACGCAGGTCTACGCCAACGTTCTTAACTGCTTCTGTAAGACAGATTCTGGGAGATCACTCTTCTCAGATATGTACACTCTTTCTCAAGGTAAATTGCACCAGGTTCCTCCGAGAGATCCACTTCCAGCCTCACCAGCACGGTTTTAGAACAGCACATTGTTCTATTTCATCAGGAATTTCCCCCAAAGATACCCTTCCCCTCACCATGGCTTTATTCTGCGTTTCTCTGATTCTAGTGGAATGGAACACTTTTTATGAGCCACTTGCATTTTCTTTCCTGTGAAGGTCAGGCTCACGTTTTTAACAAGGGGGTCTACTGTTTGCGGGTGTTAGAGTTGCTGGCCAGGCGCCGTCTTTCCTGGTGAAGTGGGCAACACGGGGCCTCAGTCAGGAAACAAACAAATGGCAGGGTCGTGTGGAAGGAAGGCCCCAACCTGCTTCCAGGGCCGACCCTGCCGGTGGCCCCCTCGCCGGTCTCAGATGGCACAGGGCTCTCCTCCAGAGGGTCTCAAACCCACCACTGAGTCAGATTCTTTGAAATCAAAGACAGTGGTCGTCTCTTCTGTATCTTTAAGGGCTTGGAATGCTGTCTCTCTGTCAAATCCGCACAGCTCCCTATGTAAAGCCTGCTGACGTCCCCCTCTTGGGGACCATGGGGGCCTGGCCTGCCTCCACCCTCTTCTTCCTCCCTTGGGGGTGACAGACCATTTCCCTTCCCCAGCTCCCCTCCGGTCTGTCGCACACTGTTCCTGGGCCTCAGGGACACCCGTCCTGCTGCGCCGCTGAAACCCGTCCAGTCTTGACAGCGCCTTTCTGCTGTGGGTGTAGCTGCGTTCCAGGAGGACCAGAATGCGCCCCTTGTGGACACCTGAAGCCTGAACGCTTTTGAATGAATGGATGATGGCATTAATGACTGTCCGTGTAAAGGAAGGCGTGAGTGCGTGAACACGGAGTGAATCGGTCCCTGGAGGGAAGGGACCTTTCCCTTGTGGTGCTGGCCAAGCTACCAGGTCTGATGGCCAAAACAGCCCGCAAGTAACATGAAGTCCTGTCATTACTGCTGCTTTACAAGGGCACGAGTTCACGTCCAAGGAGCAGTGTTAGCACCACTGAGACGCTTCCGGCCAGGGAATTCAGCTTCACCCCTGTGATCTCCTGAGATCTTCAGGCCCAACAAGTGAAGGACAAGCACTTCCCACATGTGACCTGTTGGTGTTAGGTGGACCCGGCACATGAGTGTACCCTCTGCCACCATCACCATATGGGACACACAGGTCCACCATTGCCTTATGGGATGCACAGGTCTTTCCTGGAAGGCAAGGGTATAAGCAATTCGCAAAGGATGCAGAGAAGTTAGTGACCCAAGCCTGGTGCCCTAGCCTGAAGTCCGCATCTCAGTTCTTCATCCAGCTAGGGCATGGCCAAGTCCTGCTGTCAGCCAACACCCAGGAATGCCCCTCCCCTGGTAGCTGCCAACCCCTCACCGTGGCCAAATATTCTAGCAGAGGCTGATGATCCCAAGGGGATTGGGACGTGATCCCTGCTCTCACGAAACTCACAGCCCCGGAGCAGTCAGGTCCCTTGTGCACGGGGCTTCAGCAGATGACACATGCATGAGGGAGAGAGCTGAGTGGCCAGAGTGCAGGTGCAGCCCTGTCTACAGCGCTGAGGGTGGGTGGAAGGCTGGGGGGGGCGCTCCTCACCAGGGCAGAGACCTGAGGGTGTTCAGGAGCAGGTAGTGGGGTAGCCTGGCTTGGTTCTTGTTTTGCTTGCTTAGTACCCTCCTTTCTTCTTTTGCACAGCCCATGATAAAACCATTTTTAATCAGAGAGCCTCTGATTAAAACCTGATGCCAACCTGATGGAGTTATGCCAGTGCTCTTTCTCTGCTCTGGTTTGAGCTGGGTCTGTCCTCACCATCACTATTGCCCTGGCCAACACTGGGAGGAACACTGCAACTCTGCAGCCGGTTCTGTGGTCAAGTCCAGGGTACGATGAGGGGCAGCCGGAGCCGGGGCCGGGTGAGCCACTGCAGCTCCCTTCGAAGCCCGGACACAACGCTTTCTCCCTGCCACCTGCCCAAGAGAGTCTTTCACAATCAGGGAGCTGCAGGTGGAGCATCTCTGGCCATGGAGAAGTGTCATGATCTCCTCAACTGCAGCAGCAAGAATGGGCTTCAGCGGGGCTAAGCCAGGGGCCTCCACTAACGAGCAGAAGCCTCATTATTCTCAGCCACTGCTGTTTTCTAACTGTCCCTCATTCAAGATCTCAGTTGGTAGAAGGGGACGATCATGGTGGTGGTGGCCGCATGCTGGCCTGTCACCCCAGCTCTGATCCTAGCCGGGCCTGGGAAGGCTCTAGACTTTCTGACCACCACATGTCCACAGAGAGATGCCAATGGTCATGGCACCCCCAGGAACACCTCTCTTCTCCCCCTTTGGAAATGCAACCTCAGCACCAACCCCGGGGCAAGGGGCCCCAGAGAGCTGAGCAAACCAGCAAGGGAGGTGACAGTCAACACATTCAGATGGCCGCCACTCCCGAAGGTTTATGATGGCCTCATCCCGCCACAAGTACCAACCGCAGGAAGCGAATGCTTTGCAGAGGGAGGGTTTTGGCAGCCAGATGGAAGGACTCTGGGAATTAGCCACGCTTCCCGCCAACCCAAGGACTGCAAGAAATTAGTCTGGGCCAAAAAGAAATTAGGTGGCAGCCAACCAAGAATTTGGCGCGGAGCAGACAACAGGATGCTTCACTGAGGACCAGCCCTGGGCTGCTGGCTACATGCCCCGGGCGGGACGCGCGGGGTGATGGACAGCCCCGCCCTGTGTGAGGTGTAGGAGGTTAATGAGACACAGACACACGCGGTGGAGGAAGAGGGCTTCCTGGGCTCCAGCTCCGCCCAGAGCTGTGGTCTCCTGGCCTCTTCCGTTTCAGAGCACAAGTCCTCCGCATTCACTTTGTCCTTTCTCTTCCTCCCCTCATGGGGCAGAGATCCCAGGGGACAGTTGAGCTACAGCCGTCTAGGTCAGGTCCCTGTCACAGAACGCCCTGGACCGGGGCTTACCAACGACAGACTCACACTCCTCTCTCTTTGGGAGGCTGGAAGTTCACAGCGAGGCCGCACCAGCGCAGTCTGGGAGGATCTCCTTACTTGCCCAAGCTGGTGGAGAGGTGACGTGCGACGCTGCTCCCCTCCGCGCGCTGCCACCCTCACACCCCTGCGGCTAAAAGCATCGTCCCAGGCAAGGATCAGCTGCCAACATGAATTTGAAGGGGACAGAAAAATGCAAAATGTAGTATCTCTGGCAGTGAGAAAACCTGTATGTCAAGGCCGGAAATGAGCCGGAAGTTACCAACATTCACGTGAGACAAGAACAAGCCATCAAAGCTGAGCTCACTCTGAACCTTGTCTGGACGGTAGTCACGAAGACCCGCACCGTGCATCTGAAGGGTGAACCAGGAGGCGGGCCCAGTTCTCCTTCGGATGCTGTCTGCATGAGGAGGGAACTTGTACAACGGGAGAGACGGGAGATTATCCCCATCCTGGAAAAAACGGGAACTGCAAGATGGCGTCACAGGGTGGAGGATGCCATGGTACAGTCTCACCTGACAGATGGACGAGAACCTGTTTTAGGACCGCAGTTCTGCAGGAAGGATGGGCTGGGAAGGAGGGATGGGCATGCTCACAGGCAAGGTGGGCAGGCGGCTGCGGGTGATGTCCTCCTTTTGAAAGTTTCCCTTTCGTTCTCATTTGGTTTGGGCGGGGAGACGCACACAGAAGCAGGCAGAGAGCTAATGACCAAGGCTCCTCTACATGGCCCTGGAACCATAGCTGGCGGCTTCCCTTCCTCCGCCCCGGCCAGACCTGCCGGACACGGCAGTCTGTGCCTGCCCAGCTCCAGCCACGGTCCCTCAGGACCGCTCCGGCCTCCTTTCCACCACGATGCATGGCGTGAGGTCCCCTTGGTGCCAACCCTCAGACCGAAAGGCTGTCCCATATCTTCCCAGTCAGATTCCTAACCGCAGCTGCTATCCTGTGAGGCCCTACTCAAGACCTTCGTCCCAAGGAAAGCTATGGGGAAACTGAGGCCCAGAGCTGGTGAGAGAAACTTGCCAGCAGTACACAGCTCCTGGGGGTGGAGCTGCGCTGGTGACCACAGCCACTGGCTGAGAACAAGGTGCCCAGGCCTGGGCAGTGTGGAGGCGGGGAGGGCTGACCCATGAGTTTCAGGAGCCATCTGTCTCCAGCCTGGGGAGCAGAGGGACCCCCAGGAACTTGCCACTTCCATGGAGAGCACTGCTCAGGGACTTTCCCCGCCTCACCCCATGGGCAAGAACCAAAATGACTCGCTGGAGGGGGACTGTTCTCAGGTTGGGAACCAGCTTAGCCCTCGATTCTGCCATCTGCAACCTTCACTGGGACCCTTGGGGGGCAGACAGCTAATCTTCATTTTGCAGGAAACTGAGGCACAGAAGGATAAGCAAAGGGAGACAGGGTCTACCCGAAACCTGGGCACAGGGCTTGGGGCTCAGAGGCTGATGTGCATAACCTCACTCAAGTGCAGAGCAGGTGTGCAGCAAACATGCTCAGGTGTGTAGCACACAGTATGCACTCAGGTACATGGCACACAGTGGGTGCTCAGTACACAGCAGACAGTGAGAGCTCAGGTGCATAGCACACAGTGGGTGCTCAGTACACAGTGGATACTCAGGTGTGTAGCACACAGTAGGCACTCAGTATACAGCACACAGTGGGTGCTCAGGTGCACAGTACAAAGTGCTCAGGTGTGCAGCACACAGCAGGTGCTCAGGAGGGCCACACGGAACCACAAAGACATGGACATGGACTGCAAAGTAAAAGGCTTTACTTCTCCCTGTTGGGACTCATCTGAAGCCAACAACATTTAAAAATAGCGGAAAATACAGGATCACCGGAGGCTGTGGCAGCAAGCGGAGTGGCAGGAGGTTCCCAGCTCTGCTGGCCTCCAGAGTCTCTGAGCACCCCGCTCCTGCCAGCCTCAGGTCTGTGCTGGTAGGAGGGGTGAGGGCTGAGGATGCCCTGCGGCCCTTCCTGTGCCCGGCTCTGTCCCCTCCCCCACCTCACCTGACCCTGCTGCCCTCGTCCTGTGCTGACCGCCTCTGAGGAGCAGTCACTCAGGGGGCTCTTGCTGGATTCTGGACACTAGGAAGGTTTCCCAGCACGGCCTCCTGGGTCCCCAGCCCCACTCAGCACCCATGGAGAAGGGCAAGGTCCTCGCAGGCGGACCCCTGCCTGGCACAACTAGTGGGGCCCTGGCCTGGGGAGGAGGCTGGGCTGAGACCCCACAGGCGTGCGTTGTGTGTGCGTGTCTGTGTACAGTTTAGCGCCTCAGCTGTCTCACAGATGCAGTCACCATCAGCCCAAAGCAGAGGAGGTGGCCCCGGGACGGGCAGGACATGGCACTCGCTCTGAGCGAGTGAGCTCTGGGCAGAGGCCCAGCAGCGTCTACACAGCACAGACGTCTGCCCATCCTGTAGACGAGCACAACTTCGACCTAGAGGAAACCACGTTCCCAAGGACGATCAAGGACAACTTCGACCTAGAGGAGACCACGTTCCCAAGGACGACCGCGTCAGAAGTCTGCGCTCATCCTGTGCTCACCTGTCCCTGTGAACAGTGTCTGCCCCGCAGGGCAGCCAGCTCTCCTTCCCCGCAGCACACAGGACCAGGCAGTCCAGCAGCCGCTAGCGACAGCCGCCGGAGCCCCGAGTGCCGTCCGCGACCCAAGCCAGCTGCCTGCCTGCCGTGAGTGCCTGGCCAGCTGCGGCTGCTGGGGGTGGACATCATTCATGGGAGATAAGGCGGTGAGGAGAGAGGCCAGGAGCAGCTGCAGCGCTGGGCCAGATGCGGGAGCGGGGGAGAGGAGGGGCCCCGTGAGGTGAAAAATGCTAGAGCTGCCGAGGGGTGACAGGCAGGCGTTTCCCACCAGGGCTGGCTCGTGTGTGCTGGGCCGCAGCCTCCCGGAACACCCCACCTGACAAGCCCTGGGCACTGCTGCGGCGGAGGACTGCACCAGCCACGTGGCCACACCGAGCCTCCTACAGCCCCTCTCCAGCCAGGCAGCCCAGTGTACAGATCCAGCCCTTCCTGGTTCCCGGCCCTTTCCTCAGCGCCGGCCCAGGCAGGGCTTTTCCTGCTGGGGAACGAGGGCGGCGAGGGGTCCTCATTTCACCCCACGCCATTTAGAGGGGTCTGAGTTTTCCCGGGAGACAGTGGAGGTTGGGTGGCATGTGTCTGGAGGGGACAGAGTATCGGTGGGGTGGCCCCCCGCTGTCCTCCCACATGGCCCTGCGTCCTGCACCACCAGGCCGTGGGCTCACCCCGGCCAGCCCTGAGCGCCTGGCTTTTTTTACTTCGTTTGTAGTACTAGGAACTGAACTCAGGACCTTCACACCAAACCCTTCTTTAATTTTTACATTCTCAGCCCTTCTTTAATTTTTATTTTGAGACAGGGTCTTACTAAGTCCTAAATAGCCCAGGCTGGGCTTGAACTCGCCATCCTCCTGCCTCAGCTTCCCAGAGTTCTGGGATTTGGGGCGTGCATTGCCCCACTGGCTCTGACCTCTACTGTTAGTAGCCAGCACAGGGAAGGGCGTGTGCAGAGGGCCTGAGAGCTAGCGAAGTCCAAACAGACAGAGCAGGAGCCAGCACCTGACAGGCCCAGTCAAGGACCCGCGGAGCTGCAGCGGGTGTGCATTAAGGGCCAGGCAACTGCCTTCCTGAGAGCTTCGCTTACTCCTGACCCCCACGGCTGCCCTCTGGAAGTGAGCTGGGACTGGGAGGGGCTGCAGGTCCCTGATGCTGTACCGCAGGGCAGGCCCGGCTCCAGGACGAGCACCTCAGTGCCTACTCTGTACTTTCCCCGTGCTTGAAATAACTCAAATTCTTTTTGCTTGGTACCAAGGATCAAACCCTGGGGTGGTCTACCGCAGAGCTGCACCTGTCCTTTGTATTTTTATTTTTAGACAGGATTCAGTAAGCTGCCCAGGCCGGGCTCGATCTTGCGACCCTCCTGCCTCAGATTTGCTCTTCAAGGATTTAAGGTAAAGGCAGCAGCGCGTTGATGTTTGTCCCATGAGGACGTTCAGTTCTGCGTTTAGAATTGTTCCAGATTAGAGTGGATGCGCACAGAGAGAGAAAAGAAAGTAGCAGGGCAGTCACAGCCTCTTCCCAGACCCGGAAACACCTTCTCTTCACTCGCCCCAGCCCTGACTGCAGGGCACCAGGTCGCACCTGCCCATCACCCCCACCTGCCCATCATGGCCGCACTTCCTGGCCACCTTGCTTCCTGCCTCCACCTCCAGGCTGACGCTGGGCTTCTATCTGATTTCCACAACCTGGCCAACTGCAGTCGCGAGGCTCCGTGAAGTCCTCAAGGCAGAAGGGGGGCTGCTCTGGGGCCCTGTGCGTGAGGGCCCTGACCTTCCTCAGGAGAAAATGCGGCAGGGATTGTCTGGCCCCTCGCCCCAGCAGCGTCCTCCCAAATGCTCCCAGCCGCCCCTCCCCTGCAGACGGGGCTCCCTCGGATGGGACCCAGCCCGGCTCCTACGTGGGTGCCGTGGCCCTTCGCCTGCAGGGGCCCTGTGACTGGGCTGTGCCTCAGCGGTAGTGACCACACACTGGCCTTCTGGCCTGGGCATCCTCGAACCCAGGGCACTGCATAGCCCAGGAGTCACGGGGCACAGCCCAGGGCCAGGAACCACACCCTTGCTGCTCACCCCTCAACGACGAGCGTGCATGGGAGGTCGCCCCAGAGCCCAGACCTCGTCAACGCTGACCTCACAGCCCGTCCTCACTTGTGTGCTGTGTGGTGCTGGTGCCATGCCTTGCGCTGCTGCGTGGAAGAGCAGGTGCACTCCTGTGTCGGGTGCTGTGTGTGGCACATGCAGGCCACTCTGACCGCAGCAGTGACTGGCTTTGCGTGCGAGGGTGCCCCCAGGAGGCAGGGGGTCCTCGTTGGCAGCCGACGGCACAGTGACAGAGCCTGGAGAGTGAACTCCTTGGCCCCCAGACTGGTCTTAAACACCGCCGGCCAGGACATCTTCTGGCTTGAACCCTGGGCTCCTTCCATGCAGGGGCCATTTGTGGGGCGCCTACTATGCACCAGGCACACTGGGCTGGGGCAGGAAGTGGGGGCTCAGCAGGCTGCAGGAGCACGGAGCGGGCAGACGCCAGGAGCAGGCTTGCGCTGAGCTGAGCTGGCCCTGCTGAAGGCCCTGCAGAGCACAATGGGGCATCCTTGGGCTCACAACAAGTCCCGGTGTGTGTGTGTGTGTGTGTGTGTGTGTGTGTGTGTGTGTGTGTGTGAGGCCGGCCCCTAGGAGGGACTCATCTTATTTTGTACAAGCAGAGGCCCAGAGTCTGGAACTAATTTTTTTTTAGTACTAGGGATGAAACTTGGGGACTTCACACTGAGCTGTATCTCCAGCCCTTTTTATTTTTTATTGTAGAGTCTAAGTTGCTTAGTTGTCCAGGAGGAACTCAAACTTACGATCTTCCTGCCTCAGCTTCCCAGAGTGCTAGGATTATAGGTGTGCACCATCATGCTGGCCTCTGGGATAAATTCTTAAGCAGCGCCTCCGTTGCCCCCAGTCCAGTCTTTGCGGTGTTTTCAGGGATGGGCAGCCAGAAGCTGTGGCCAGCTAGGCTCCTAAGCACAGCCGAGCACCGCTGGGTCCGGGTAGCGGCAGCCATGCTGAGATACTTCCTGGGTCTGGGGGCTGGCTGGGACTCCAGGGGACGCAGGCCAACACCCCCATGGCCTGGCACAGAGGAAGCGGCCTCAGCTTCTCTTGCTCACTACCTGCAGCTGATGGGAAGCACGGTGCTTCCCTGACCTGAGCCACGAGGAGGCAGAAGCTCAGGAGGAAGCCGGAAGAGAGGGGCAGAGCTGGGCGTGAAGGGTCCACGCCTGGTGCGAAGCGAGGCTGGGTGAGGCGTCCAGCAGGGGTGCCGAGCCAGCAGATGGGTCTGTGGCCTGCTTCCAGCTGAAGAGCCCGTGCCCTCCTTGGCCCCGGGGGAGCTGTAGGAGCTGCTGAGGGCCAGTTTCATGCTGCTGCGGCCACCTGCTGCCCGGCACGGTCATTTCTGCTGTGAACAGTGATTTGCTCCGAATCAGAGGTGCAAGGTAGCGGTCTGGAGCAAACTGCCCGGGAGGCAGAAAGGCCCGCAGCCTGGGTGGACATCACGGGAGGAGGAGAAGCGGCTGAGAGCATCTGATTCTGGCCGGAACGTGCCATGCTGGGGTTTAAGGGACGGCAGTCCAGCTTTGCTCAGGGGCCACGCAGGGCACACCCGACAGCTTTTCAAATACCGGGACATCACTGAGGCCAGCCGGTGTGTCTGGGGACGTCGGGAGCGGTGAGGACCCTGGTGAACAGCAGGGCTCTGCCCTGATAATGGGGCACTCCTGTGACACCGTAGGCAAGGCCAGGAAGTGTCCTGTGCCCCAACTTCCTCCTCTACACACCTGTGCAGCAACTCTGTTTCCTCTTGTCTGGGAGACAAAATCGGTTGATATGTCTGGCACTTAGCGACCATCATCTGTACCACGATCACTATTTGAGGGGTGCCCTTGGTGTGGGGAGCTGGGCACACCCTGATGAGTTCTGCAGCACCTCTGCGGCCTCTTTTCCCTCCTGTGAGCCACACTGTGGCCTGGGGGGTGTGGGTTGCAAGGGCAGGTCACCAGGTCACCAGGCCACTGGCTTCCTGCACCAGCCTGCAGGCCACAGCGGGGGCGGCAGAGCCTCCGTGAGCTCGTGGTTCCCATGGGCTCTGGGCTGAGAAGCATGTACCGTGTGCCGGGCAGCCTTCCAGTGCCCCAAGGAGGAGGCCTTCCCTTTCAGGATGCCTGAGGCTGCAGAGAAAGCCCTTCCTGTGCCCCAGCTCCGGCTGGCAGCAGCGGTCCCCAGTGACTGACTGCAAGGGGGAGATGCCCAAAAGGTGTGTGTGTGAACTGAGCGCTGTGAGCTGGTGAACACTCAGGGGCCAGAGGGAAGGGCAGCATGGCGTGATGGCTGGTTCTGCTCCGACGATGTCCTGGGCCCCAGGCTAGGCATTCAGGAGGAGGCGATGTTCGCAGAAGCCTCAGCTCACCTGCATCTCCTGCTTTAGAGCCGTCTGACAGCCATTACTTCCTGGAATCTTTAGCACAAGGCTATGGAGTACACAGGGCCCATTTCCTCCGTGGAAGGTGGGTAACAGTTACAAAGCACAGCAGTGACCAGGTACCTGTCTGAGCTGGCTTCCCTTCTTGTTCTGGGGGCCACACTGGAGTACATTTCCCAGCAGCCTTTGTGCTTGGGTGCAGCCATGTGGCTGAATTCTGGCCAGCTGTGTGGTGGACCCTGGTGGTGATGTTGTATGGTCTTCTCAAGTATCTTCTACCTTGCCACCTTCATGGGTGAGCAGAGGCAGGCAGTCTGCAGAGGACTCTGAGGACCGAGGGTGATGCAGCCTGAGGGGGATCCCAGGGAGCCAGCTCAGCACCAGGCATGTGCTGAGTGCCACCCTGGATTCTTCACTCTCCTGATACACAGAGCGAGAGCGGAGCTCAGCATTCAGCGGCATGTTGCTTGCACTTGCGTACAATCTGTCCACCTTCTTCCAAAGTAGCAGAGAAGCCTCCTGTCTTGGTTACTTTTCTCTCATTGCTGAGACAAAATTCCTGACACCCAGAATTAAGGAAGGAAAGGTTTATTTAGCTCACAGTCTGTGGAGGTTTCAGTCCATACTTGGCTGGCTCCAAGGCAGGGTGGCACAGGGCAGAGAGCAGCCATTCATGGCAGTGGAAGACAGCAAAAGCAACAAGAGCAAAAGGAGGAGTGGTGGCAAGCAGCCTCTTTCTTTCTCTTACATATGCAAACTACCTGCCCCAGGGTGGGTGTAGCACTCACACCCACGAATCAGTCATAAACTCTAGAAGCCAGCCCCATGACTGCGTGAGGCTTTGGGAAGACATCCAGAACCCAACCATAACACCTCCTTACGCAGGTCGGGTCTTGGATCTTACAAGGCATGTGCACAGGCAGTGTGTGATGGCCTCTTCTTTCTACTGCGTCACCCACCAGGTTGGCTATCTCCCTCAAAGGGGAACACCCTGGGTGGGGAGGCCCTGGGCTGGCCATAGCTCTGGTCCCACCAGCTTAGCATTCTCACCTGGCTCTGGGAGAACACAGACTCCTCAAGTCCTGCTCACTGAAGTGGTCCAAGTTACGCTTCACCCCTGGGGAACTGGGAAAGTGGCCATTCTTGCTGTGCTTTGGGGTTCCAATGAGGACTCTGATTGCAAGCTCCTCCTCCCCTGGAGCTCCGGGCTTCTCACCTGTCAGATCCCTGGGAGAACTGGGTGACCCTGGAGTCTTTTCCAGCTCTCCTCTCCCCACTCTTACAAAGGAAAGCAGTATTTTGTGTGCTAGATGCCTTTCCACATTATTTCATTTCGGCATGCAATGACACTTGCAAATATGGGGGGGAGGTTTGAAGATAAAAGAGAAATTGAAATCCCCCACCTTTAGTCATTTTCCACATAGTTGTATTCAATAAACTTTAGGCGTAAGGCAAAGGGACACGTGGTGTGACTCCAGCTTCAACCCTCACCGAGCCCACAGTGAAACGCTAAGAGCCACTATACGGGGATGATCAAAACATACAGTGAAAGTGTAAATTTAAAGGTTACTACAGTGGAAGATGCGTTGCTGTTGACCCAAACGCCCCCTTATTTCCAACACACTAGTCCCGTCCCTCTTGCCGCTCACCGAAGCAGCTCGAGGTCCTCCTTCCCGAGGGTCTTCACAAGGTGAGATCAAGCACACGGTGACTGCCGCTGTCCAGAGCCACCAGCAGAAGGGCGCCGCACAGAAGCACCATGCTGAGTCCTCATCACCTCGGTCCCTGGACCTGGCACCACGTGACCTCCGGCTCCTCCCCACAGTCAAGATGACCATGAAACGGAAGTGTTCTGAATCCGTTCAGGACACCGAGGCAGCCAGGACAGTGCAAACAAAGACCCTCAGGAAGGAAGATTCCAGAGCCGCTGCAGGAAGTAGCAAGACGGCAGCCAGGCAGTCTGGCCAGGAAGAGGGGCGAGCCTCGCCACATCTCCCGGCCCACCCCGGGTTCCTGGCCCTCTGGGCATAACTGCCTGTGACCCTGGCAGCGAAGCCAGTGCTCAGCAGGAAGCTCAGTGTGGAGCCATGCCCATGGTGGCCTGGGACAGAGCCGCGAGCAGGTAACTCTAACAACTAGCACGTTGTAACCCTGCCCTGCTCCGGGCAAGGGCTCCGTCAGCGTCTGCTGGATGGATGGACGAGCACAGTGCAGTGGAGCACTGTGGAGACCACTCAAGCCCAGAGGACCCCTAGACTGACCCACCTGGGAAGGTCCAGCCTTCCCACCTTCCGTTCCAAGCCCAGGTTCCTGGGGTCTTCTTGCAATGGGAACCGCCTTTGAAGCCTAAATTAGTTGGTAGGGTTAGAGTTTCCATCGTGGCTTAATTATCTCCCTGCCTGGAACTCTGCACGTCCCAAGTCCCAGTCTCTCAGCGGCCTCCATCTAGGTCCAGCACTGATCCTCGGCTTGCGCTGCCTGGCCCGACCCTCAACAGGGCCTAGTCTTCAGCATAGCGTGAGGGCTTGGGGGTCAGGGAGTCCTGGTTCAGCCCCGCTTCTCTACAGCCTGGAGCTATGTGATCCTGAGCGAACACAGGGCCTCTCTGAGTCCTGGATGCTCATCCACAGGCCTGCTGAGCTTGGGGAGCTCTCTCGAGAGCCGCCCAGCGAGCAGCCCCATGGACGGAGGGCATTCTTGTTGCCGTGAGGAGGCAGACCCCAAATCCATTATGCATGTTCTGTCTTGGTGCTCCCAGGGTCTGGGACAATGTCTTCATCCAAACAGACCTGCTCCCCTGCAGCCGGCACCTGCCTGTGCTGTTCTGTGCTGCTCCCCGGATGCGACCGGAATCCGCAAGACTTGGGTGAGCATTTCCCAAACAGACCCTTCCTTCCCCGGAGCACTGCAAGCCTGGAGGACCCAGACACGCTGTGGGAAGCAGGGACAGCACTGGCGGCGGCGGCAGACGCAACTCTTTAGTCTTCTCAGCACCACAGCGTTATTCAGACACATTTTTTACTTGGGATTTTAACGCACGAACAGACGAAGGGGAACGGATTGTACGGATGGGGTGCTGCCCACTCTGCATTAATTTGCAAGGGGCCAGGAGGGCGCCCGAGGAATGAGGTTTGAGAACCACATGATGCACAGGCTGATCTTGGCCCTGGCAGCTCTGACCGCAGTAGCCGTAGCAGCGAAGGTTCCCCGAGCACTGTCTCCCAGACGACCTAGACTCAACTTCTATGTCCTGAAGGTCAAGAGTCAGCACAGCACCCTTGTCCAGGTCAGCCTCGTCAGCGGAGCAGCGGTGGGACTCTGAGCCGGTCAGCTGAGCTCGCAGGGCCTCCGAGTCTTGTCTGAAGATCAGTCTGGAGAGAGGCAGGCGGACCACGTCCATGGAACCACAGCAACAGGCGACAGGAGGGGCTGGTCCCGCCCGCTGCCCGGGTCGGACGCATCCTTCCCGGAGCTTCCTGTCTCAAGATGTCGGGGCTGAGGCCCAGAGGGGTGAAGTGAGCACCCCAGGTCACACAGGTCACAAGGCCTGCAGGGGGAGGGCCTGAGCTCGAGGCTGCTCAATGCCCAGCTGCACAGCTTTCCTCCCGGCCTGGGCACCAGGGTCCCTCTGAGAGCAACCTGCTTGAGGATGCCCAAGCCCGGGCAGGGCAGTGGGACAGGGGAGAGCAGAGCCGGCTGACGTCCGGCCCCTCGCGGAGGAAGCCGTGGCCTCTGCACAGTGCACGTGCCGCACGACCTCACGCAGTGCTCTGACCCTTCTGCCTCAGTGCGTGGTGGGGAGAAGCAGGAAGAGAATTGGTTTGGCTGATGGGAGCAGAGCGCAGTCAAAGCCTGGCCCGCTGCACGCGCGGTCCTCGTGGGGGGTGGGGTGGGGGCCTGTGGGCAGGAAGCAATGCAAGCCACACAGGCGCTTTATCTCCTCCTGTCTCTTTCTCTCCGCGCCCTGGGTGGTAATGAAGGCGGCCACGCGGCTCTCCCCGGGAGCTGGGCCCGAGCCAGACGTGTGCCGCACGAAGCTGTGTCCACCCAATGGCTGAGCGCCTGCTTCACAGCCCCGCACTGACCCCCGGCCCCGACCCTGTGCACGGTTGTCAGCAGCCCACCCACGCAGCCAGCCCCGGGCCCCGTCACCCCCAAGAGGCCCGGCGCCTGCTCCAGAGCAAGGGCAAGCGCAGCAGCCGCGTTCCGGCGGCTCCTCTCACCTGCACGGCGGGCTCAGGGCGAGGGCAGGGGCCGGCTCAGCCTGTTTCTGGCCACGTAGTGCAGCTGATTGTGGTGACCGCGCAGGGAGCTGCAGGTGGACAGCACGGCCCGGCCCAGCTGCTGCACAGCGCGAACACACGGAGCTCCCTTCCTGAGGTCAGCAAGGATGACGCAGCCGCTGGCCTGGCACGGCCAGGGCCTTGGCCAGGGGGGAGCAGGAGGGTTTAGGTGACCTGGGGACCCAGGGCTGGGGTCAGAGAAGACACTGATGCGGCTGACACAGAGGACAAGAAGGAGCCTCGGGCGGCCACACGCAGACCATGCAGCTGGAGACAGCGATCTCGGAAAGGCCCCTCTGCGAAGGTGACGCCCCGCACAGTGCCAGAACCTGCGGCTCTGGAAAGGGCAGAGCCAGGGAGATATGAGTGGCAAGGGCGGGCGGGGGCGGGGGCGGGGCAGGACGTGCGATCCGGCGGGTGTGATGCGGCCACGTGGGTGCACGTCGCAGTGCATTCAGACTCACGACGCTGCTGTGCTCAGCGGGCTTGGGGCTTGGGGTGTGCAGGGTCCACGGACACAGGCATGACCCCGCAGGGCAGGACAAAGGGGCTGGGAAGCGTGGGCAGAGGACCGGGAGGCTGAGTTTTACCTGGAACCTGAAACTGGCCTCAAAAGAGAAAGGCTAACAGTGACCAGGAGCATGCCAGCCGGCCAGCTTCAGGGTCTCGGTCTGGGGCAGGGGTGGGGCTGCAAGGCGACCCTGTGAGCCGGCCTGGTGCCGCAGCGCTTGGTTCACACGGCTGCGACAGGACCTGGTGGCAGGCGGCGCGGGCACACAGGGCTCTTTGTGAGAGGCGGTGAGCACCGCGCCGGCGTCCGAGGCGGGCCCGCTGTTTGCTGGCAGAGACAAACGAAACCCATGAAAGCCTCCTCGTTTCCCAGCGGAGCAGAGCAGGCTGCCCAGTTGCAAGCCGCGGCTGTGGCTCCAGCTCAGGCACAAGAAGTGGTGGAAAGAGCTGGGATTTGCGAGCGAAGCCCTGGGCGGGCACTGCCCCGGTGCTCCTGAGCGAGCTCATTCCGCATTCTGCCATCCCTTGGATACCACTGTTGCTGCCATCTTGCCTGTGGGAAACTGAGGCACAGGGAGGGTCCTCCGCTCCCCGTGGAAATGACAGTGCAGACTGAAGAGGAAGACCAGACAGGGCTCCCGGGGCCCGGGACCTGGGCGAACACCCGCAGCGCAGAGGAGAAACTGTAGCCTGAAGCAACCAGCCGCATGGGGTCAGCTGAGGAGCCCGCCTGGCCTGGCACTGAGGTGACTGTCATTTGGAGGCTTGTGACTCAGTCTCCCCATCTGTAACCTTGGGAAGGCATGGGCTGCCTCATGTGGAGCTGTTCTGAGATTAAACAAGGATTAAGCATCTTGTTACCCACAAGACCGCACCCAGCAGAAAGGGCCCAATATGTGCTCGAGGCAAAGGCGGCCTGGGGACTTCTAAAGAAGCAAATTCAGTGCTTCCAGGCAGGGGGCAGGGCCATGCCCAGCTCCCAGTGGGGCTGCAAGGAAGCAGGAGGCCTCTGTCTGCAGCGACCCTCATCTGCAGGGCAGGGGGCTCAGAGGCAAATAGGGCTCAGGGGCAAACAGTTTTTAAAAAGCAATCTGTAAGAATTAGTTACTCTGCCCACCAGGACCAGTGCAGGCGGGACACTTGACCTGCAGGACGGACGTGCTGCTGCCCTTTGGGAAGCAGGTGCAGGGGGCCAGAGAAGCACAGACAGCACTGCACCCGCCAGGGGTACAAGCAGGCAGTGGGGGAGAGCACTGACCTCGCGGGAAGGTGCCAGCGGGGACAGCGAGGCAGGGCCTGGGGCCACGCTGACCTGCACAGTCTCGGCTGGACCAGTGGGAGAGGAGCAGAAGGCTGCTGCCCACCCCTGCAGGGCCTGCGGACCACTGCAGCTTGCGGGGGAGGTCTGACCATGCTCCAGCGCCTGGTGTCCTTTGAGAGGCGTCGCTCTGGCCCATGGAGGGCGGTGGGTGGGAGGCAGGGAGCAGATGCCTTCAAACTCCTCCCCTCGTGCTCTCCTTAAACCCGTCTGCCCGGTGCCATGTTTGGACT
This sequence comes from Chinchilla lanigera, assembly GCF_000276665.1. Lineage (NCBI taxonomy): Eukaryota > Metazoa > Chordata > Mammalia > Rodentia > Chinchillidae > Chinchilla > Chinchilla lanigera. Next base: position 41,678,084 of record NW_004955405.1, read on the forward strand.
CTAGGAAGCAGCAGGACAGACACCCAGGCTGCTTCTGATGCACACTGAAAGACGCCCACATCCCAGGCCTCTGTCACAGCTTCCTGAAACCCAGCTGCCACAGCAGGAGCCCGGCTATCCCAAGATGGTGTGGCCCAGAGGAAGCCCCACTGCCAGACGGAGAAGGGACAGCGCTCAGAGGTGCCCTGGGAGCCAGCCAAGCACAACCAGCCCAGCCTAGCCCAGCCCAGCCCAGCCCAGCCCTACACTGCTCAAAACCAAGCAGGTCACCCTGGGCCTCACTGCGTGGAGCAAGAAGCCACCCAGCCGAGCCCTGCCCCAACCCCAGACCCGAATTTGGGGAGCGGCTGAAAGGGCTGTGGGCATAGATCACGCAGATCTGGGGCTGCTTGTTACACAGCACCAGAGAGCTGAGACATGCAGAAGCAGGACGGGAGACAGGGAGGAGAGGCGACGGGACTGGGGGGAGCAGATCAGGAAAAAGCAGGCCTGGGACTCAGACGCGCACCCTGCAAGGACGAGTGCACACCATCAGTGGGCCACGCCAGCAGTCCTGGATGTCCTGGCCCCACCTGGGACGCTGGCTCCTTCTGACAGTGCCCCTTTGGAGGGCAGGCGGGTCATTCCAGGGCTGACCGCCCCATCAGGATAAACCCTACAGGTGGAAGGCCAGGAAACGGGCTGAAGGGTACAGAACATCATCTATTAGCGGAGGAAGAATCACCCGGAAGAACCGCTCATCTCAGTGTGCCAGACCTGCCAGGCACACAGTGAGTCTCTCAGTGCCGAGCTGGACCTGCTGCCCGCACTCACCACAGCAGGGGCAGGCTCTCCGCCTCAGGCAGGCTCTCCGCCTCGGGCAGGCTCTCCGCCGGCTCCCTCTCCGGCTGCGCCCACCCGTCCAGTGTTGTTGGCACCACTGTGTCAAACCTGACGCCACACAGAACACCGTGTGCAGTGTGTGTGCTGGGGACCACGAGGGCAGAGCTCAGCAAGACGCGGGCTCCCAGCCCCGCCGGCAGCCAGCCCTGCTGGCGGTGCGGCCCAGCCCCTCATTTACTCAGCAGGACATGGGGTCCCTAAGCAGGGCACAGGCTCCTGTCGGCCACCTCACAGGACAGCGTGAAAGCCACAGAGCTCGGATCTAAACCCTTGAGGCAGACTGGGACATGTAGGTGCAGAAAGTCTGCAAACAGCATCGAGACCTGCTGTGGGCCACCTGCCCCAGCCTGGGGTCTCCTCCAGTTTTCACGGGGTGCGGGCCCTGGAAGTCCCAAGACTCACCCGGGGCGGGGGGCAAGGCGAGGGCCGAGGGGTGTCTAGGAACATCTCGTCCTCACAGTGCTCTGTCCCCCTCTCACAGCAAGGGACCTGTGGGCAGGAGGGAGCCGCAGCGCATGCAGTTGACAACCGTCCAATGGGGGCGGCAGCTGATCCCGGGCCGCCGACACCCAAGCTCGAGTTTTCCCCAGGGCTGACCTGTGCCCGCCAGCTGGAGGGCAACCTCGTGCAGAACCCGTCAGAAGCACAGCCAACCGCTTGGGGCATCGGCAGTGTGACCTCAGGAAGTGTCCCTTCAGTTCTCTCAGAGGGGACGAGGTTGTTGCCTACGAGAGGCCTGGGCAGCTGGTGAGGACATTTAGGGATAAGAAGAGGCCAGATGCCAGCAGGAGCCCAGGACCTGGTGAGAAGCTGCCATGCGGCCGGAGCTGGCCTGAGGGGCCCAGCCAGACCGCAGCCCTTTCCCATCCGTTTGCGCTCCTAGGCACTGGGAATGCTGGGAAGTGGGCGCGCAGCTCTGCTTCCCGGGGCTGGGATGCTGGCTGGACGCTGGCTGTCCGTGCCGCTGCTGCCCGTTCCCACGCCCCACCTCCACCAGGCCTGGTGTCCCGCGGCGGTCAGGCAGAGGCTGGGCCCTGGACGACCGCGTGCCCAGCTCTGGGCCCTGGCCTGGCCCCTCCCATGCCTGTTGCAAGCTGCACCCCGAGTCCACTCTGCCTGGAGCTCTTTGCTCTGCAGAGCTGGGTGCACAGTGAGCTGGCTGCCAAGGCCTGCAGAGGACTCGGCCTCCTGCCAGGAGCCAGGCGCCAACTCGGGGAAGCAGTCCTTCCTACCCTCCGGAGGGCGCGCCTGGGAGACCTGGGAAACGGCAGTCGCCCTCCACAATGGGTTCCAGGGCAGGAGACATGGCACAGAGGACATGTGGCTGGGCCAGTGCCCGAGAGCCATGGCACCAGCAACCGTCCTGCTTGCTGGGCTTTCGGTCCAGCAGATGAAGTTCCTGGCAGCGCCCTGCTGGGCATCCCCTTGTCCCACGCAGGTGCAGCTATCAGTCAGTCAATCACTGCAGGCAGGATGTAGGCTGGCAAGAGAATGTGCCACTGTGCCTAGACACGGGCACGGCTGGGTCTGGGGCCTTCTCTGTTTGTTGTTGTTGTTTTTTTTTTTTTTTTGTACCAGGAATTGAACTCAAGACCTTACGCTTGCCAGGCAGGCACTTACGCTGCTGAGCTATATCCCTGGCCCTTGGCGCCTTCTCTGAAGAGGGCACACTGGTAGGGAGGGTGCCCATCCCCGTCAGGCCCTCACCCAGCCCCCAAGGGACACTTCCCTGGGTGTGTGGCCCTCAGAGTCAAGGGCAGAGGGACTCAGCGAGCCCACTCTGTTCTCTGTCCGCCCAGGTCGCCTCTTCCGGGGAGACTTCCCACTGAGCTCCACCCCTCCCCGACCTGTTTCTCAGCCCCCGCCACCGGGGCGCAGGTCCATCTCCCGCCTCTTGGATATCAGCTCCCGGGGCTGTGGTCAGCTCTGTTCACTGGTCCTTTCCCTGTGGCCGTGTGGAAGGGATGAAAAAGGAAAACAGGAGCTCCGGGGGTACGGGCGTGGTTAGGACCCGCGTGGGAGCCACTTCCCAACAGGCGCAGCGCCTGGAGAGGCAGCGGGAGCCATGCTCTCTGCAGTGCTGGCTGGACCGGGCCTGGCGCCTGGAGTTTGCTGAGAGGATGAAATCTGAGATTGAAAGGAGAGGCCCAGAAAGCCCAGGGGATTCGGGCAGAGCGTCACCAGGACAGCGACATGCTCCTGATGTCGGGCTTGCGTTCTCAGGATGCAGGTCGGAAGCAGGCTCAGAGCTGACCCCGGCTCAGGTGCTTGCATGCTGGGGGGCGCAGAGGACTCCCCCTCCCCCACCCCCGAGCCTCTGTTTGTGTCTGCACACTGCGGCACACAGAACTCCAAGGTGCTTCCGACTCCAGGCTGCAGCCTTTGATCAAGTACCCTCTCCTCTGGCCCATCAGCTGCTTTCTCCCTCCAACATCTCCCCTCCTTGGGCAGCCTGGTGGGTCCGGGGATGCATGGGGTGGGGTTGGGGAGCCTCTGTCCTCTCCTCGGGCCAGGCGGGGTGCTGACCCGTCCGGGCTTCCTGCAGCCCCTCTGCCCTGCGTGGTGCGTGGTGCGTGGTTAGAGGACAGAGCAGGCTGCAGCACTGGACGGGGCGTCTTCACGTCTGCCGCCGCGGGCGTCTGCACCTGGCCCCCTGCCCGTCTCCTGTGCATCTCTGGGTGCGCACTCGGCTGCTTCTTCGATCACACAGCAGCGGAGGAGCCAGGCCTGAGTCTGAGCCCAGTGCAGCTCTGCCACCCCCTGAGCGTGGTCTCCACGTGGTCTCTGACGCCCGCTGGGCTCTCTAACTAGAACTCACCCACCGCCCCACCCGGAAGCTGGCTGCCTCGCTGCCAGGGCCCGAGCTTGGAGCGCCCTGGGGTCTGCGCATGGTGGCTCCTCTTCCTGACTCCGAGCCTCCGTCCTGCCATGCGCAGAGCAGGAGGCTGACGGCGGAGCCAGGGGAGCCCGCTGCCATGGCCTGGCAGGCATCGGGGTGGGGCACAGGGACCCTTCCAGCCACAGCTCCCATGGGGCAGCTCCTGTGCCAGCCCCGAGGAAACATCAGGCTGAGCAGAGCGGGCGGGGAAGCCTCAGCCCCACGTGGGGACAGGAGCACTCGCATGCAGATGTTTTGGTTTCGCTCTGAGGATGTAAGGTGTGATGTGTGTGATGATACCTTGGAGCGGGGACCCAGGTCTAAGCATGAAATGTAGCTGTGTAACGCACGCCCTGTCCACGTGGCCTGAAGGAAGCTTTATGTGATATTTTACATAATGCTGTGTGTAAAACCAAGCTTCCCACTGCGCTATTTTCCACTTGTGGGGTTGTGTAAGGGCTCCCAGAGTTTGAAATTTTGGAGCATTTCAGATTTTGGAGTTTTGCATTAGGGAGGCCCCACCTGCAGTTCCCACTCCCTCTCTGGTCCCTGAGGCCCCACTGCTTCCTGCTGTCCTGAGGTTCCAGTGCCTCCGTCCCCTACATTCCTCTGGGGTGGCTGCCTCCTTGATGTTCTCCTACCGAAACCATTTGGGGTGGTTTCAATTAGACACCAATTCTGTCTCTGGCCTGCCCCCTCAAATACAACTCCCAGTATCAGAAACAGTGCCTGAGGCACAGCAGAGCCTTAGTAAACACTGTGGAGAGAAGGGACACACTGCACATAGCACACCTGAGGGAACCCTTGCAAAACCGGTATGGAATTGAAAAGCTGCTCTCTCTGGTTCAGAGGCAGCTGCTCAGGCCTGACCAAGGGCTGCAGTGAGAGCAGCGCCACACTGTGCCCGGAGGGTCCCATCACCTCCAGACCCTAGTTAGAGGCCGGGTCCCTGGGCTGTGGCTCCCGGGGGTGGCGGAGCCCTTGGTCAATGAGTGCAGCAGAAGGAAGTCAGGCAATGGGGTTGTGCCCTCGAGGAGGAGCTCAGGGCCCTGGCCTCCCCTCCCCTGTGCTTCCTGGCTGTAGGAGGCAAGCCCTCCACTCCTGCTGTGCTGTGTGGCACTGCTCCAGGCCCAGGGCACGTAGCCACATGACCCTGCACTGCCACTGTGAGCTGGAGCAAACCTTGACTGCTTCTAAGCCAGGGAAACCCAGGCCCCTGCAAACCCACCCAGAGCTCCACTTCCTCTGTGCGCTGTGCAGAGACGCAGGGTCCACGTGGCTCAGGCGTGGGAACGCACGGGGCGGCACAGGGGGTACAAGGAATTAGACGTGAGGACTTGCTTCAGAGACTGGGTTCAGCCGGAGCACTGCCACTTTCTGTGAGCTGGGCCAAGTGCCCAAACAGCCCCAGATGTGACTGCACTGCTCTGACTCAGTTTCTCCCTCTGGGAAATAGGGTCCAAACACGTGTAAGGGACTCTGCACAAGACACCTTCACTGCCACCCTGAGTGGTGTCGCGATCTCTGACCCTGGCAGCCAGTGCTCCAGAGGAGGTGCTGCCCAGGATCACACTGCCGTACCCTGGATGCCACCCAGGAAGTCGGCCCCATAGCCGTGCGCTTACCACTGGGCCGCCCTGTCCCTGTCTGCTATTAGACACCCCTGGGGTTCTGAGGATGAGAAGATCGGCTTTACATAAAGCACTCAGCACTGGCCTGGGGCACAGGGGCTGTCGTAAGTGGGGCTAACGTCTCCCTTTCCCTGCCTAAGAGCCAGATGCCCATGGCTGTTTGATCCACCTGTGGGCGCTGCTCGCAGCGGGAAGCTCACGCCCTCTGACGGCAGCTTGGACTGGGACTCTGTGCCCTGCTGTGAGGCTGCCAGTGGTGCCACATGCAGGCTGTGCAGAACCCCAGCTCTCTTGCTGGGTGCCTGGACTCCCCCACAGCCTGTCCGTGCTGGTCCCTCCTGCCCCCAGCTGGGCAGGGTTGGTGACCAGTTAATATATTGACATTAAGTGCTTAGAATGGCACCTTACAGGTAGGAAATGGTACAGCAATGTTTGTTAAATAAATAAAAATGCAAGGATTTTCTATGTGTAATTCAAGCTGGCTTAAACTAAAAGAGACTGCTTGGCTGGCATTGTGTGTGGATTCCGACGTGAGTAATCAGGTCGCTGCCTCCCGCTCTGAGCTTTCTTTTCTTGGTGCCATCCCGAGCCGCTTGTTCTCCCAAGGAGACAGAAGCCACTGCAGCTCCACAGCCCGGAAGAGCTCCCAGCTCTTACCCAGAGTTCAGCAGAAGTCTCCTGAGGGGCTTGGTTCCTACTGCTCTGCTGGGTCCCCACGTGTCTTCCAACACACTGTTATCGGGGGTCGCCTCCATGGGAAATCTAAGTGCTGCTTCCCTGAGCGGGAGGGACGGATGCTTGAGAGGACCAGCTGTGGCCACTCTCCCAGAAGCCTGGTCTCTAGAGAGACAGAACTGGCAGGACCTGTGTAAGAGGAGGTGTGCTGGGGAGACTGGCACGCAGGACGTGGGGACGGACAGGCCCTGGGCTCTGCTGTCTCCCAGCTGGAGAATCTGCAAAGCCGGCCGTGACGCATTCAAGCTCGAAGGGCTGAGGCCCCAGGCGCTCATGGCCCAATTCCAGGCCAAGGCCCGAGAACGGAGTGGCCTCCGTGAAGACGGAGCGCTCATGTCCCAGGGCAGGAGATGGGCCGAGCCGAGGAGCCAGGCCTTCCTCCACCACTCCTCCTAGCGGGTGGCCTGGCGTGACTGCGCCAACACAGGGGAGAAGAGGTCCTCACTAAGGCTGCTGACGCAAGCGTCATCTCTCCCAGAAACACCCTCACAGGCACGCGGGGTGATGCTTCAGCAGCTCCTCCTCAGGCTGGAGAGCTGGCAGGTTTAATTCCCTGTCTCCCTGTTTCCAGGCAGAGAGCCACACACTTGGAGACACTTGGGGCCCTTCCGGCCTGATGCCTGCGTCTGTCTTGGAGAGCAGATTCTGTGAGCCCAGGGCTCTGCTCCACTCCCACGTGGGCGTGGGGGCCGGGCACACCTGAGCAGCAGCTCCAGAGCACAGCGGAACAGACTGGCTGAGGTCACATGCATCCTCCTGGCCCGGGGCGGCAGGAACCTCAAGGCCTCTGGGTCCCTGAGGCCAGGGCTTGGTGATTCTGGCAAAGTCCCCCTGGCCTGGCTATGCCGAGTGTGAGCTCCCACCAGTAGCATCGCAGCATCTGGAACAAACCAACCTCCCTGCTGGAGGCTGCGGACCGAAAATGCAGGCTTTGCCTGGGAGATCACAGGAATTCACACTCCTCAGCCCTGCCTGCAGCCCTGGTGGGCGGGAACCTACTCTTCAGCAAGATCTGTGAGCCAGAACAAAGCGGAACCCTTGCACATTCACGCAAGCTCACTGCTGTGGACACGTGTGTAAACCCAGGAGGGGGCAGGCCTGGAACAAGGCCCAGAACGCCTCCTCTGCGGCGATTCCTGCGCTTGGAGGGCACAGCCAGGCATAGGCGCTCCCGGGCTCAATTGACCCTGCCCGGTGCCGGCTGTCACAGGCAAGACCTGGTGGTGTTTCCACCTCGGCTCACGGCATTCACCAGGAGCTTTGGGAATACCGGCTCCGAGCGGCCAGTGTGCCCAGCCTTGGTGCAGGACGAAGACCCTGGGTGATTCTATCTGCAGCCTGCTCTGACAGCAAATGCGGCAGGCAGAGCCCTTTCCTCAGGTTCCAAACGAAGGCAACTCAGCCCCTTTTCCACGTCATAATATTGGGACATAATGTGATATTAACTATCAATTTATATTATTAATATATTTAAATATTTCTTCTTAGTAAGTGAATTCGCTATCACAACAAATCACTACTTTCCTTGCATGTTAACTATTGATATTAACTATCAATTTATATTATTAATATATTTAAATATT